>NC_133507.1:83077876-83384781 GCF_049354715.1 Callithrix jacchus
TTTCTTTGAACTTATTTAGAAATGTGAATTCTCTTGGCAAAGGTTTCTACCACAACAACTTCTTCTTGATTCCAACTGCCTGGTGCTTAAGCTTAAAAGTTATTTCACATGGTTCCCTAGCACTTTGTCCACGGCACTACTGTAGCACTTTTCACACATAATTGCATTTGTAAAAAGCCCTTGCTAAATGCAATTTCTGTTTCATGAAATTGTACATCTGTGAATTTACTTTTGTACACTTTTCCACAATCAGGAAAATCTTATTTGAATAGATGCACACCTGTTGGGGGTAATTTGAAAAAGAGAGAGTAAGGAGTTGGGAATTTGAAAAGGCAAAAAAGAGGTAAAGCAGGTGGCAGAGCAGGAGAATGATTTTTAAAATGCAGCTTTGGGAGAAATTAAGGTGGTTGGAGTAAAGTTAGAATTGCATCCCATCCCATAGATTGACTGGAGGAAGGAGAGGTGCATGTGTTCTAGGCTCAAACTGTCTTAAGCAGAGCTAAAGTTCTGTGAGTGAGTAGAGGAAGGGCTAAGAGGTAACTTTGTGATATCTGTAGTAACTGAAATAAAAGTTGCCTAAGGTTTTTTTCCAACCAAGTTACTGTACTTATTTGGGGTCACTGTGTGATCCAGGAGAAAGGAGTCAAGGTGTCATTCACCTACCCAGAAAGCCTTTTAACTTATGTAGAGCCTAATATGTGTAGGGCAGGGCTGAGGCATATGTCTATCATATATAAATACACAGGCATGTTGTTGAAGATACTGGGAAAACATTTTAACATGCTATTTTTTATTGTTTGGCTCTCAAGAGAGAAAAAAATGTATTTATAAAGACTTTCCTAGCTTAATCCACAACCTTCATGGCCCTGTCTTATCTTTCTCTTAAAAGCTTGTTTATTTATATATGTTTTGAAAATGTGGATTCTCCTGGAACAGGGCTTTTGTGGAGCATAACCCTTTGATTGGAGAGAAAAAAATACATGTTTGTGTAGCAGTGGACAAATTGCATGAGTCACAGGAATGCAAAAAAATTACTTTATCTTTCTGTAACTAGGCGACTTTTTTACATTAAGTTCTAGGATAAATGTGTAGAATGTACAGATTTGTTACAAAGTTATATATGTGCCATGGTAGTTTGCTGCACCTGTCAACCCATCATCAAAGTTTTAGCCCTGCATGCATTAGGTATTTGTTCTAAAGTTTTCCCTTCTTTTGCTGCCTACCTTGTAGCAGGTCCTGGTATGTGTTGTTCCTCTCCTTGTGTCCATGTGTTCTCATTGTTCAACTTCCACTTATGAATGAGAACATGCAGTGTTTGTTTTTCTGTTCCTGTGTTAGTTTGCTGAGGATGATGGCTTCCAGCCTCATCCATATCTCTGCAAAAAAGATAATTTCATTCTTTTTCATGGCTGCATAGTATTCCATGACATATACTTACCACATTTTCTTTACCCAGTTTATCATTGATGGGCATTTGGGTTGATTCCATGTTTTTGCTGTTGTAAGTAGTGCTGCAATAAACATATGTGTGTATGTCTCTTTATAGTAGAATTCTTTGTATCCCTTTGGGTGTATACCCTGTAGTGGGACTCCTGGGTCAAATGGTATCTCTGGTTCCAGATCCTCATGAAATCGCCACACTGTCTTCCACAATGATTGAACTGATTTACATTCCTAACAACAGTGTAAAAGCATTCCTATTTCTCCACAACCTTGCCAGCACCTTATGTTTTCAGACATGTTAATAATCACCATTCTGACTGGCTTGATGGTATCTCACTGTGCTTTTGATTTTCATTATTCTAATTATCAGCGATGATGAACATTTTTTTTATCATCACTGATAATCAGAAAAATGAAAATCAAAACTAAATGTCTTCTTTTGAGGAGTGTCAGTTCATATCTTTTGTCCACTTTTTGATGGGGTTGTTTCTTTCTTGTAAATTTGTTTAAGTTTCTTGTAGATTCTGGATATTAGATTTTGTCAGATTGGTAGATTGCAAATATTTTATTGCATTCTGTAGGTTGACTGAATACCCTGAGGCTAACTTATTTTGCTGTACAGAAGCTCTTTAGTTGAATTAGATTTCACTTCACAATTTTGGCTTTTGTTGCAATTGCCTTCAGCATTTTCATCATGAAGTCTTTTTGCCCATGCCTATATTCTAAATGGTATTGCCTAGGTTTTCTTCTAGGGTTTTATAGTTTTGGGCTTTATGTTTAAATCTTTAATCCATCTTGAGTTAATTTTTGTATAAAGTGTAAGGAAGGGGTCCAGTTTTCTGCATATGGCTGGCCAGTTTCCTTGGCACAATTTATTAAATAGGGAATCCTTTCCTCATTGCTTGTTTTTGTCAGGTTTGTTGAAGATCAGATGGTTGTAGATCTATGGTTTTATTTCTGAGGTCTCTGTTCTGTTTCATTAATCTATATTTTTCTTTTGGTACCAGTACCATGCTCTTTTGATTACTGCAGCCTTGTAGTATAATTTGTCAGGTAGCGTGATGCCTATAGCTTTGTTCTTTTTGCTTAGGATTGTCTTGGCTATATGGGCTCTTTTATGATTCCATATGAAATGTAAAGTAGTCTTTTTCTAATTCTACAAAGAAAGTCAATGGTAACTTGAAGGGAATAGGATCGAATCTATAAATTACTATGGGCAATATGGCCATTTTGATGATATTGATTCTTTATATCCATGAGCATGGAATGTTATTTTTCCATTTGTTTGTGTTCTTTTTTCTTTCCTTGAGCAGTGGTTTATAGTTCTTGAAAGAGGTCCTTCATGTCCCTTATAAGCTGTATTCCTAGGTATTTTATTTTCTTTGTAGCAATTGTGAATGAGGGTTCATTCATGATTTGGCTCTCTGTTTATTTATTACTGGTGTATAGGAATGCTTGTGATTTTTGCACATTGATTTTGTATCCTGAGACTTTCCTGAAGTTGCTTATCAGGTTAAGGAGTTTTGGTGCTGAATGATGCGGTTTTCTAAATATACAATCATGTCATCTGCAAACAGAGACAATTTAACTTCCTCTCTTCTTATTTGAATACATTTATTTTTTTCTCTTGCCTCATTACCCTGGCCAGAACTTCCAATACTATGTTGAATAAGAGTGGTGAGAGAGGGCATCCTCATCTTGTGCTGGTTTTCAAAGGGAATGCTTCCAGCTTTTGCCCATTCAGTATGATATTGGCTATTGGTTTGTCATAAATAGCTCTTATAATTTTGAGATATGTTCCATCAATACCTAGTTTTTAGGAGTTTTTAACATAAAGGGATGTTGAATTTTATCAAAGGCCTTTTCTCCATCTATTGAGATAATCATGTGGTTTTTATCACTGGTTCCATTTATGTGATAGATTACATTTATTGATTTGCGTATGTTGAACCAGCCTTGCATCCCAGGACGAAGATGACTTGATTGTGGTAGATAAGATTTTTGATGTGCTGCTAGATTCAGATTGCCAGTATTTTATTAAGAATTTTTACATCACTGTTTATCAGGGATATTGGCCTGAAGTTTTTTTGTTGTTGTCGTTGTTGGGTCTCTGCCAGGTTTTGTTATCAGGATGATGCTAGTCTCATAGAATACGTTAGGGAGGAGTCCCTGTTTTCAATTGTTTGGAATAGTTTTAGAAGAAATAGTACCAGCTCCTCTTTGTACCTCCGGTAGAAGGTGGCTTCTAATGAAACAATTTTCATTTTGAGATCCCTTTTCAATCTGAAGTAGGAAACTTCATTTAGCAACTTCGAGTTTTAGTGGTTTCTCGGTGATTTTGAATTTAAATCCAGTCAAATTGAAGAATTCCTCCCCTTCTGATTTTTCTTGGGGCTAATGTAAATCATAAACATATGCCAAGATGTAGCATTTGTGGAGATGGCATTTACTCCCCCATGTTGATCTACTTTGTGCTGACTTTAACTGAGACAGATCATAATCCTGTAAAAGCCTTTTGTTGTCTGCCTATCTGGCATTTAGGGACACTCTAAACTGTTTTTTTTTTTTTTTTTTTTTTTAACAGAAGGCGCCCCATCCCCTTTTCAGACTAAAATTTTATAATTTATACTGTAGCAACTTACTCTCCCTGTGACCCACCAGAAACCTCCCTTTCTGTTGGTTTTGTATTATATCTAGGAAATTCTTTGCCACAAGAGAAAACATTGGATAGCCCCTGATTCTGACTGGATCCGTCTATGATTCTGCAAATAAAACTATTATGAATTCATCCATTGATCCATCCACTCATCCATCCATCAGTCCACCCACCCATCCGTCCATCAATCTATCCAGTGGGCCAGCTAACAAACATTTATTGAGTGTCAAGTGCTTAGTAGGCCCTGGTAATGGAAAGTTTCTTCCTGAAGGATTTCACTTTCTGGTAGTATATAAGAACCAAAATCATTGCCCTGATTGTCCACAAAGCTAAGACACCTAAAACTAACACCATTTATTCCTTACATCTTACTATCTACATTACCATAACTTACTTTTTCTATGAAACTCTTGCTCAGGCTAATGGGTTTAACTCCTAATGGAAAGCATCAACACACGGTTTGTATCCTCAAATTCATTGAGTCCTTTATCTAAAAAATCTTTGCCTTGCTATTTCATGATCTTCACCAAATCCTAAGCAACCCCACCTTTCTTGTACTACCATCTCTAAACTCCAAATTGAAAGAACTTCCTTACCCCAAACTTCCAATTCCCAATAAATTTCAATCTTTCTTCTTCAAGACACTGCCAAAAGCACTGTAGTAGGGGAGGGTACATCCTGACTTACATTGTAAGTGAGGAACTCAGCTTTGCCGAATCAACAGTTATATAGTAGTATATGGGGGGCCAGCACTCAACAGCAGTATCATCATAACTCAGTTGCAAGCCCTGCTTTGCAGAGGAAAATTAGTTAGTACATATAATTAGCCTCATTAGCTGTGAAAGAGTATTTTAAATATATGTTTATGCATGATTAAAAGTCAGGCCTTTCATTGCTAATTCATCATATGGTTTGGATACCCAACAGAGATTTCTTCTCAAAGGAAATTTAAAATGTGATTTTTTTCTTTTTCCTCTTTTTTTTCTGAGATAGGGTCTCACTCTGTTGCCCGGACTGGAGTGCAGTGGCATGGTCTTGGCTCACTGCAATGTCCACCTCCTTGGTTCAAGTGATTCTTCTTGCCCCTCAGCCTCCCGAGTAGCTGGGTTTGCAAGTGAGCACCACCATACCCATCAATTTTTTTTTTTTGAATTTTTTAGTAGAGACAGGGTTTTGCCATGTTGGCCAGGCTGGTCTCAAACTCCTAGGCTCAAGGGATCTGCCCACCTGGGTCTTTCAAAGTGCTGGGATTACAGTTGTTAGACACCATGCTAGGCCTAAAATGTAATCTTTTAAAACATCATATTAAGCTTTATAGAATGCAGATATTAGTCATGCCTCAGATACTGAGGATAGGTCCTCCTGACAATGCTAGATGCTGAGCATTCTTCACTTGTTCTGCAATCGGGCTCCAGTCACCTGTTACTGTGATTGGGTTTCTAAAATATACGACACAGGAGACACTATTTAAATAAACTCTTTATTTGTGACTAAGGCTTTACTTAAGTCTTGTCCCTTCTGTCTTGTCCCTTTCCAGGTGAAGTGGGCTCAACAATAAAAATGGTCTCCAAAGCCTTTTTGCTAAGTATATGTAAGAGCAACATTGGCCAGGGTTCTTAGTTGTAGGCAACAGAATCTGACCTAACAAGTTTAGTTGGAAAGGGATTTATGACAGTTCACAAAATTATTGAGAAAGTTAAAAGTACAGACTCTAGGCTGAGCTTCTGGGAACAATGCCCAGAACCACACTGAAAAACTGGCTTGCTAAGGAAGTTGCTGCTGCCATTGGCCTCAGAACCCCAGTGCTTCTGCCACAATCAGAAGGATGTTGCACTGGGCGAGTGTTGTCACTGCTGTTGGCCTCTGAGGAACCAAACACCCCTGCTGCTATGCTGTTTGAGAGCAGTTTTCAAAGTGTGTTCCCTGAACTAGCAGCATCAGGATCACCTGGTAACTTGTTAGAAATGCAAATTCTCTTACCCTGCTCCAGACCTATGTAATCAGGCACTCTGGGCATGAGGCCTAATGATGTGTGTTTCTGATACAGGCTAAAGTTTGAAAACTACTGCTATGTGAGATTGTTCAGTTTATTTCTCCAAGTCTTGCACACATGCAGGTGTATCTGCTTGGCAGAACATAGGTCATGCAAGGAACTCTATGACAGAGAATATGGAAAAAATAAGTCTGTATTAGTACTTTTCAAAATTTAATGTGTATCTAAATAACTTGGGGATCTTGTTATGATGCAGATTCTGATTATTAGGTCCAAGAAACAGTGCCAACAGGATCACAGGTGATGCCATACTCTTGATATCTGGACCACAATTTGTGTAGAGAAAGCATGTACAATATAGCAATACTGGAAGACAGGTTAGAGGAATTGGGACTCATCCAATATGCAATATCTTGTACCCAACCTGTTTTTAAATAAAAACCTATAACCTCTGAAATTTGTAAGAGAAAGAGATCCTCCACATGGGAAGGAGCCTGATAAATCATCACATATTGCCCTGCCTTTACTTGAATTAAAAATCCATTATCTCCTTTCATGAGTTCATGTCCTTTTTAGAGACATGAATGAAGCTGGCAACCATCATTCCCAGCAAACTAACACAAGAACAGAAAACCAAACACCACATGTTCTCACTCAAAAGTGGGAGTTGAAGAATGAGAACACATGGACACAGGGAAGAAACATCACACACTGGGGCCTATTGGGGGTTAGGGGGCTAGGGGAGAGATAGCATTAGGACAAATACCTAATGTTGATGATAGGTTGATGGGTGCAGCAAACCACCATGGCATGTGTATACTTATGTAATAAACCTGAGCATTCTGTACATGTACCCCAGAATGTAAAGTATAATAATAATAAAAAAAGAATCCATTATCTCCTTTCTTAGAAAATTGTGAGGTATCTGTATTTTAGAAGAGAGTTTAGATTTTTTTAAAGCCAGACTTGGTACATAGTTCTCTACCTTTTTCTCTGAATCTCTTCGGTCTTAGAAGATTACATCTCAATCAGAAAATAAGCTCTATTCACTCAACAACATGGTCTTGTCCAGGCTCCTGTTGTGACTGCCACTGTTGAGTGCCCACCTGCCAAGAGAGCCTGAAGTCAAGGAATGATATGGGAACAATTCCTGGAGAGTTCATCTGTCTACCTGGTAGCCAGTTGATTATCTCTTTCTTCATTGCTACGTGCTTTGTTTTCTTAGGAACATTCTCAAATTTCAGGAACAGGTTTTTTTTTTTTTTTCTTGCCTGGAGGACTTTGGCTAGTATTACCATTTTTTGACTTACTGACTTAGATTTCTGCCTTATCAGGGTATCCCACCAGCATTACCTCCAACCAGAAAATATTTTAGAGAAAAGAAGTTTAACTGGTCTTGTGTCCATTATCTGAAATTGTGACTGTGCTCTGGAAAGGAATGTCAATGAGGGCAAAGAGAACTATATTTGGAGCCCAGAAGATTCACTAGGGTATCTCTTAGTATTTTCTTGTTCAATCATCTTGGTCAATTGAAAACCATGAAAACTGAATAAATATCACCAAGGACTCATATTCCCCAGTAATGTGGTCACCTTACTATCTAAAGAACCCCATATAATTGAGGTGCTTACATAGGATAAGGGAATAGAGAATAGATAGTGGCAACTATGATTATTAGCACAGACCTTGTGAATGGCTGTAGAAGCAGCAACTGTAGCAATTCTGTTTTATGTTAGTGATATTGTTTGGCTCTATGTCCCCACCCAAATCTCATGTCGAATTGTAATCCCACTGTGTCAGGAGAGGGGCCTATTGGGGGGTGATTGAATAATGGGGGTGGACTTCCTCCTTGCCGTTCTTATGATAGAGTTCTTATGAGATGTGGTTGTTTGGAAGATTGTAGCATTTCCCCTTCTCTTTCTCTCTCTCTCTCTCTCCTGGCCTGTCATAGTAAGAAGTGCTTGCTTTCCCTTTGCCTTCTGCCATGATTGTAAGTTTCCCAAGGCCTCCCAGCCATGCTTCATGTACAGCCTGTAGAACTGTGAGTCAATTAAACCTCTTTTTTTCCATAAATTACCCAATCTCAGGTAGTTCTTCATAGCTGTGTGAGAACAGACTAATACAGTTAGTTAATTGCCTCTTTCTCCCTTCCTTTACTACCTCCCCAACTTCTGTGGGGAAAAAAAAGGAACTGATAATGGCTTATAATTTAGGTTTCAGATAGTGACATGGTCATGGTAAGTACCTCATGATACTTTGTTGGGGAGACCAGGTTCTTGTCTGAATAAAGGATCAAAGTGGATGTAGGAGTGAACTATTGCCTTTGCTGAGTATCTTTTCATTGCTTCTCCAGATGAACTCTCCTCACTTTTCCTTTCTCCCCTATACCTAAGAAGATTTGCCAGAAAGAATTATGTCATCTCCCTTGTCCTCTGGTTTCTCACTCTGTTCATAAGATGGGGAACACTAATGTGAGTTCTGAAGAAAAGTAAAGTTTGGAGACTTATTTTCCTGATTCCCCATGGGTTTTCTGGGTAGTAGCTATTATCATAAGCCATAAGCACACTTTGATAAGCTACTTGCATAACCTTATCAGATGGCCCACCCCACACCACTCTCCTGGCCCCCACAGGCCTGATGGGTAATGATGCTCACTGCCCCTAGCTCTGTAATACTGCATGCTCCTTTATGTTTTCTTATGACTTTCTGACTCCAGTTGTAACTAACTCCCTTATTAAACTCTCCTTAAATCACCCTTTTCTAGAGGACATCTGCATACTGCCAGGACCCTTTCTAATTTTGGGGTGAGGTTTGACAGCTCCCCTCTAAAATGACCAGGATTTGAATTCTATCTTTTTTTGTGACTGTGGAATAATTAAATTTTACTTTCAAATTATTCCAGATAATATTTAGTAATATAGAATATATTGTTTCAAATATTCTACCATTTTGGCATGGATATGAGTTGTATGGAGCTAGTTTTCCGTAGACTGAAACAAGTGACAATCTCTAACACAAAGAGTACCATCAACATACGCTATCACCATCCAGAGTGATTTTACATGTTTGCTAACCAGTGGTTTCTAACTTTATGTCAACATATTTCATCTTCAGATTTCAATTGTTAAGGGGAGATAACATGTTTTCTATATATTTTCTGATTGAATCATATTTTCTTTCTTTTATGTTCTTAATTGCAAACTTTTAATTTGGTTGGAAATTAAGTTGTAATAATATGTATGTTTGTTTGTGTGACTTGCTACACAACTATACTGAGTTTCCTGACAGGATAGAAACTGTATCTATTTTGCTTATTTTTAAATATCTGCATAGAAGACACAATAAATCTTTGTTTAGCAAGCAAATCAAACAAATTTTTGGATAGAAAAAAGATATAGAGGCTCTAATTTGGTTTATATTACTAAGAGGATCTGTATCAATGATGTGGTTGTTTTTCAGACAACCTATGTTATTTTTACCACAAAACCAACATTTTCAGTAATATAATATATGCTTTTCTCTTGGTGTCACAATTGAAATTACGAAAACTTAGATTTTGATTGGGAGTAAAATGGCTCCTAAATCAGTCATTTGCATGGACCTGCTTGAAAGTGAATGAACAATAAATAAAAGAGCATATGAAAATGAATAAACAGATATTGACCCCAAGATGTAAACACATAAGAGCATAAGAGAAGCAAGTTGCAACAGATTTGTGGCCTGGGAAGTGTGGGGGAATGAAGGCATCAAACTCATCAGTCATAATCTTTTAAGGTAAAGCATACAGAGGATGTTTCATTCATTTCATTTACCCATTCATTTTTATTTGTTGCCATTATTAGTAAATATTATATATGAGATCTTACATGCCAGACATTTTTTAGGTACTGGGGACATATCAGACAATGGAACCGACATGGCCCTCCTTTCCTTTAGTGTCCAGTCAGAAGATATTCTTTAGACTTAAAACAGTACTTCTTATGCTACCCCTTTTGTCTGAATTTCAGATTGCTTGATAATGCCTTCTACTAGGACTTACAGAAGCAAGGGCTAGCAGTTCTTTTGTTGGCATGAGAGAGAAAAGGTAAATAGGAGTTTTAGGGGAGGAGCTGGATTCTAAAAAGCACTTCTATACAATTGATTTGAAAAGCATTGGTGAACCAAGGAAAAAACTGAGCCCTTGAGCCAGCTAAGATGCTTTTGGTTTCCTGATGGGCATATCGTCATTGTTTCTTAGTAAACGAAAGCCCTGGGATTTTTTTGGTGAAACTGATATAAAATTATTGAAAAGAAATCACAGTAATTCCCTCTTATCTATGGTATATACATCCCAATACCCCCAGTGAGTGTCTAAAACTACAGATAGCACTCACTCCAATATATGCTATGTGTTTTTCTCTTTGATAACTGAGATGGCTACTAAGTGTCTAACAGGATGTTTAAGCAGCAGAGCCTAATCTCCCTCTTCATGAATGTGAATGGATTTCATGCCTCACCTCACATCTAATAAATTAAATAAGTAAAAGTGATGGTGTACAACTTCTGACTAGGGCACCAAAAGCACTGTGACTTCCTCATTACTTTTTTTTTCTTGGATCTTCTGCTCTGAGGGAAGTTGGTTGCCATGTGGTAAGGACATTTTAGCAGGCTTATGAATGATTCATGGAGGGAGGTATCAAGGCCTCTTATCAACCAGCAATAAACTGAGCCGCCATCCAAGATTTTTGCCATTGAGGCTTCTTAAAATGAAGCCCTTATTCCCAGGCACATCCTCAGATGACTGCAGCCCCAGCTGCCATCTTGACTACTACCTCAGGAGAGCCCATGACAGCTAAGATGTTCTTAGCATGATGATGGTATAAATCATCATTATGTAGTCATTGCCTGGGTTTCAATGATCATCTCTGCCCAGATCACTTTCATGTACCCTTTTTTCCAATCACCTGATGACTGCTTACTAAGGAATGAGTCAGTCTCAACAAATGGCCAGAGAATCCTGAGTGTCTAGTTGGCACCTTAAATCCCATAAATACTTCATAAGTATGATATTTTCTTCTCAAATATGTTATTCATCAGTTACTCAGGTGAAAGCCTTGTTATTATCTTTGAATGGACTTTCTTCCTAGGTACCTTGACCAATGGAATTTATTTGTGTAAGGTGTAACCCCTTACTACAGCTCAGCCTCTTATTATATTTTTATTTTTTTTTATTACATTTTAGGTTTTGGGGTACATGAGCAGAACATGCAAGACAGTTGCATAGGTACACACATGGCAGTGTGTTTTGCTTCCTTTCTCCCCTTCACCCACATTTGGCATTTCTCCCCAGGCTATCCCTCCCCACCTCCCCCTCCCGCTGGCCCTCCCCTTTTCCCCCCAATAGACCCCAGTGTTTAGTACTCCCCTCCCTGTGTCCATGTGTTCTCATTTTTCATCACCCGCCTATGAGTGAGAATACGCGGTGTTTCATTTTCTGTTCTTGTGTCAGTTTGCTGAGGATGATGTTCTCCAGATTCATCCATGTCCCTACAAACGATCGCCTCTTATTATTTTTACCTAGACAGTTGGATTAAATGATTTACTCACCTTCAGCCACTTCTTGTGTTAACCCAATTTAACACAACTATCAGACAAATTTATTTTATTTTAAAGCACTTCAGTTTATTTTAAAGTGCAGCTTGACCTTGGCGACTCTTTATTACGTATGGAATACAGTTCACATTCCTTAGCATGGTATTCAAGACCAACCTATCCTTCTAAGTCCCTGTGCTTCTGCAAGCAGAACCAACTGCTTTCAAAAGTACATATTTTATAGTATTCTTATCTGCATGTCTCATGTTCCATTTCCATAGAGTGCCCCATTTCCCAATTTAAAAATGTTGTAGTTTTTTATCTATTGTTTGCACTTTATAATTGCCACCTCTTTGATGACATCTCCTTTGATATACCTCCTTAAAACTAATCCCTCTGCCTCTCATAATACCTTTTATTTCCTTTCTTTTATCTTAGATAAACATGCACTTATTGTATCATCTGGTGGATTATAAGTAGTTCAGTTAAATATTTATATTACAATTTGTTATTAGAGCATATTTTTAGAAATTATCTTGATACTGTGTTTTTAATTTTATTTTGATATATAGGATTTTGGAGTATAATCCTACCTCTTCCACCATTTTTCTTTGTATTATTTATCTTCAGTTTCCTCAACTGTAGAAAGAAGGTAGCAATAGTGCACATTCAATAGTTTTGTTTTGGTGAGACACAAATGAGACTTTAATCAAATTCTTAGAGAATGCCTCAACCACCAAAAGCTCACCAAATGTTGGCTATTGTTACACAATGACTGAGATAAAGGGGAAGTTAATAATTAAATAGTTTATACCCCAAACACATGTGTGTCCTAGTCTACAGCCTTAATTACCTGGGGTTCCTAAATAATCCTGATGAGATACTTGCTCATAGGCAGCAACTACTTCATCAGGATTATAATCCAGGAAAGGCCAAGCAAGCACAAATATGACTCCTCCTTGTACACAAAGTGTTTCCCCTCCTCCATGCCTTTCTGTGAGTTACCACATAAGATTCATTCACCTCCCAAAGATGACTCAGATATGATTGATTCTGTCCTTTGAAGATTTATAATCTAGTTGGAAGAGATAGTTCTAGTCACATATTAACTGTCATACAAAGTAGACTGTAATGTCAAAGAGAAATGGCCTTAAAGGATGAGGATGATTTCAGTGAGCAGAAAACATTGGAGAGGGTCATCTGTAATAAAAACTCAAGGACGCGGCAAAGGCAGAGTGGTAGAAAAGTACACCCTGTCTTTGGAGATTATTGTTTGAATACTTGATTCCTCTTCTACTCACCTCTTAGAAGTAAGAGGTCCTCTTCTACTTCCCTCTTAGAACTTAAAACTTCTAAGGTAGAAAAAATGAAGGAGTAAGCTATCCAGCCACTCAAAGCAACTCCACATATAGTCAGAATTTCACTTTTGTAATAAAACAACCAAGTGTGGCAGTATCCTCCAATCATGTTCTCTAAATTCTGCTGTATAAAGTAGTTATGATGATGGAAAACATGGATAGTAAAAATAGAGAAAGGGCAGTAATATGTGTTTATTATCAATGTCATATGCTCATTATCATTCATGAAAAGAAAATGGGTCAATCACAGCAAATATCAATATCTTTCTCAATAATTGGAAAAATGCATTATAAACAACTATAATGTTTCAGATAAAGAATAGGTATCTTTCTTTCAAATATGTTTATGGCAAGTCTGTGCAGTTACTGTAACCAATTGTGGATGTAATAAAATGATTATGACATTAATTTGTATAGCTACACTCCCTTTCCTCTTAAAGTGCTTATAATGTTTCATTCTCCTTCATTGACCCAATTTCTTAGAGAGAAGGGTCTAAAGAGGCCTTTTTTTTTATATAGCTTATAGAGAAAGTGGGCACTTTTCTTTTTTAAAATCATATTAAAAATAGGACAAAGTACTTTGCCAGCATGGGATATTAACATAAAACACGTGGAAAGTGCTGCTGTCACAAAATAGCTTAGACTTTTTTCTATGAATCCAATTTGTCATGGTGTTCTGAATTTTAGCATAACTTTTTCAGTAAAAATGACTCTTCACTCATCTATGCGAACAAATGGAACTTTAGGCATAGCATCACAAGAGGATTTCCTATGCTATGTTAAGACCCCAATATAGGGACATTCCATTGTGAATATAAATAACCCCAGTCCCTCTAAACATGCCTCTCCATATGCTTTTGCTTAACAATGCAGCAGATGCCGTGGATGGAAACCACCTCTTTAGCTATAGGCAGGCCAGCGAGCTTCTGTCACTGTGTTCTCACTGGTGGGTCACTGGATGTGAATGCCAATGGGGCAATACTTTTGGCAGTCAAACTTTCAGGTGGCTTGCTGGCTTGCAGGGTTGGGGATATTTTAGGGCTGCTCTACCTTAAGAGCATGACAGGTTTGTTCTTTTGTCCTGTGAAGGCATGTCAATTTTTTTCCAGGTCTGATGCTTCAGAGAAATCTCTTGGGACTGAAAAGGAAAAGACCTAGAAGAAGACATAAATACAATATGGGCATTAATTTTTTTCCACTATATTTCATAAAATGAGCATTAAGAATCTCTGAATGTTTTATGAATGTTCCCCAATTAACCCCACATATCATGTGTTCATAGAGGCTATGAAAATTATTTCCTAGATGTTGAAAATTTATTATAAAAATTCTTAAGAGGCTGAGAAGTTTCTGGATTTAAACAATACCTAAAATGTAAACTCTTTTGAGAAAACACATGATGCCAGGAGCTAACTTTTAAGGAGGTATTAGTAATGCTTGCTTTACTGTAACCTGGGCTATGAAGAGAGAGGATGCCGCCTTCTTCCTCAGCTCGTCTCTTTTACTCAAAGCTCTTATGTAGGCATTTATTTCTGTTGATCCTTTTTGATGATTGATTCCTGCTTCTTAATATACTGCCAAATCCTCTCTCACTACACTCTAATAAAGACTTAAGAGCATGAATTTTAATATATTTATTTACTTGTTTTACTAAAAATAGAATCACTGGCATTCCCAAATCCTGTTATTTACTTGTGTAACTCTGTCTTCTATTACTTTTTGTTACTTAGTTCTTGGGTTTGGTTGAGATTATATGTATACCTCTTTAAAAATTAAACATAAATTGTGCAGAAATTAAAACTAACCACCTTAAACTTCTGTTTTTAAAATGGCAGCATAGAAGCAAGCTGGCTTCACTTCTGCTCTCCACAAAAATACAAAAGCAAGGATACAGTGCCAAGATTTCATTGATAAGAATGCAGAACTCAAATGTGGCCTCAGGGACAGATCCTGGGGCCACAGAGAAATGAAAAGGTTCTGAGCAGATGGTAGGAGAATTAGACTTCACATTTTCAATATTTCCCTGATATGGTTTGGTTGTGTCCCTATCCAAATCTTATCTTCAACTGTAACTCCCACAATTGCCTTGTGTCATGAGAAGAACCTGGTTGAACATGATTGAATTACGGTGGTGGGTCTTTTCTGAGCTGTTCTCATAATAGTAAATGAGTGTCATGAGATCTGATGGTTTTAAAAATAGGGGTTTCCCCGCACAAGCTTTCTCTTTGCCTGCTGTCATACATGTAAGACATGACTTGCTCCCCCTTGTCTTTCTCTGTCTGCCATAATTGTGAGGCTTCTCCAGGCACATGGAACTGTAGGTCTGATAAACCTACAGTTTATTTTCCTAGTCTTGGATATGTCTTTGCCAGCAGGATAAAGATGGACTAATACAGCAAACTAGTGCAAGGAGTGGGGTGTTGCTGAAAATAAACTAAAAATGTGGACGCGACTTTGGAACTGTGTAACAGGTAAAGGTTAGAACAGTTTGGACGGCTCAGAGGAAGACAGGAAAATGTGGAAAAGTTTGGGACTTTCTAGAGACTTGTTGAATTGCTTTGACAAAAACGCTGATAGTGATATGAACAATAAACTCCAAGCTGAGGTGGTCTCCAGTGGAAATGAGGAACTTGTTGGGAACTGGAGCAAAGGTAACTCCTGTTATGTTTTAGCAAAGAAACTGGTGGCATTTTGCCCCTGTCCTAGAGATTTGCAGAATTTTGAACTTGAGAGAGATGATTTAGGGTATCTGGCAGAAGAAATTTCTAAGCAGCAAAACATTCAAGAAAAGACAGTCAATTTTATAAGGAAAGAGAAGCAAAAAAAATTGGAAAATTTGCAGCCTGACAATGTGATAGAAAAAAAAATCAATTTTCTGAAAAGAAATTCAAGCTGGCTGCAGAAATTTGCGTAAGTAACAAGGACCTGGATGTTAATCCCCAAGATGATGGGGAAAATGTCTCCTGGGTAGGCTAGAGGGCTTCACAGCAGCCCCTCCCATCACAGGCCCAAATGCCTAGGGGAAAAAATGATTTTGTGGGCTAGGCCCAGGTTCCCCATGCTGTGTGCAGTCTAGCTGCATGGTGTCCTGCATTCCAGCTGCCCCAAGCATGACTAAATGGTACAGCTCAGGCCATGGCTTTAGCGGGTGCAACTCACAGGCCTTGGCAGCTACCAAGTGGTATTGAGCTTCAAGTCAAGAATCAAGGTTTGGGTACCACTGCCTAGATTTCAGAGGATGTACAGAAACACCTGGATGTCTAGGCAGAAGTTTGCTGCAGGGATGGGGTTTTCATGGAGAATCTTTGCTAGGGCAGTGTGGAAAGAAAATGTGGGGTCAGAGGCCACACACAGAGTCTCTACTAGGGCACCACCTAGTGGAACTGTGAGAAGATAGCCATCATCCTTCAGACTCCAGAATGGTAGATCAACTGACAGCTTGCACTGTGCACCTGGAATAGCCACAGATATTCAACATCAGCTGGTGAAGCAGCTGGGAAGGGGGCTGTACCCTGCAAAGCCACAGGGGTGGAGCTCCCAAGACCATGGGACTCCACCTCTTGTATCAGCATGAGTGATCCAGATGTGAGACATGGAGTCAAAGGAGATCATTTCAGAGTTTTAAGATTTGACTGCCCTGCTGGATATCGGACTTGTGTGGGGACTGTAACCTCTTTGTACCCTCATTGTATCTAGGAAGTGACTAACTTGCTTTTGATTTTACAGGCTCATAGGCAGAAGGCACTTGCCTGGTCTCAGATGAAATGTTGGACTATGAACTTTTGAGTTAATGCTGAAATGAGTTAAGACTTTGGGGAACTGTTGGGAAGCCATGATTGGTTTGGAAATATGAGGACATGAGATTTGGGAGGGTCCTGAGGAGTAATGATATGGTTTGGCTGTGTCCCTACCCAAATCTCATCTTGAATTGTAACTCCAATAATTCCCACATGTCTTGGGAGGAACCTAGTTGGAGGTGACTGAATTATGGGGAGGATCTTTCCTGTATTCTCATGATAGTTAATGAGTCTCATGAGATCTGATAGTTTTAAAGATGGGAGTTTTCTTGCACAAACTTTCTCTTTGTCTGCCATCATCCATGTAACATGTGACTTGCCCCTCCTTGACTTTCATGTTCCACCATGATTGTGAGGCCTCCCAAGCCACATGGAACTGTAAGTTTAATAAACCTCTTTCTTTTGTAAATTACCCTGTCTCTGGTAGGTCTTTATCAGCCGTGTGAAAATGGACTAATACACTCCTCTCCCATTCTGCCTGGCAAGAAGCATGCAGAAAGTCTTTACCCCAATTTATGGTTTCTATTGTGGAAAAAGTGAGATTGAGGTGGTCAATCAATTTTCCCATAATGTTGGGTTCCCTGACAGAAGATCTGTTCTTTCCTTTACACAAAGGAAGTATAGTGACTGCCTGAAGGGAGAAATATCCCTGAGGACAGGGAGAGACAAAGGGGAGGTTGGACTACCATCCCTAGTCCTGTAAACTCTTATCTGTAACTTGGCCAGAGGAGACACCAAATCAGAGTGGCTATTCAGCAGCACCACACTGTGGGAGGTACATTGCATAGATCCTTTGAAGTCCTAGCCGGCTTTCCCACACTGCTGGGATAATTCTTTTGAGACAGCTCCCTTTTGGGAGAGTGAAACTTCAAGCATTTACTGAAGCCAAGGTGAAACTGGGCTTAAGGTACCACCTATGTCCAAAAAGGAGGCAGCTATCTAATAGTAAAAATTTGTTAAGCAAATATAGCCAATAAAAAACAAAACAAGCCAGGGAGAGTAAACATAAATAAATAAATAATCCTTCAATGCAAATACAAGCAACAATAGCAAACAGAGAAGTATGATTTCCCCAAAATGAAAAAGCAGGTTTTCAGTAATTGATCTTAGTGAGACAACAATTTATGAGCTCACTCACCAAGAATTCAAAACAGCAGTTTTAAGGAAACTCAGTGATATTCAAGATAATACAGAAAAGCAATTCAGAAATTTATTAGAGAAAATTAAAAGATTGAGATAATTTTAAAAATAAGCAAATTTTATAACTGGGAAATACATTTGCTGACATGAAGAACTTATTAGAGGCTCTCACCAGCAGAAATGGAGCAAGCAGAGGAAAAAAAAAATTAGTGAGCTTGAAGACCATATATTTAAAAACACACATTCAGAGGCAAAACAACAATGACAACAACAAAAAACACGTATGAGATATAGAAAATTACCCCAAAAGACAAAATCTAAGAATTCTTGGTTTTTCAAGATGGAGTTTGCTGACAGCTAGGGTTGGAAAGCTTATTCAAAGAAATAATAGCAGAAAACTTTCCAAAACTTGAGAAAGATATAAATATTCAGGTACAGAAACATCTGTGAACACCAAACTCAAATTCTATCCAACACATATAATATTAAAACTCTCAGAAGTCAAGGAGAAAGAGAGGATCCTAAAAGTAGCAAAGGAAAAGAAGCAAATCACATGTAGAGAATCTCCAATTTTTCTGGTGACAAAGTTTTCAACAGAAACTGTATAGTCCAGGAAGGAGTGAAATGACATTTTCAAAGTACTCTAAAAAAAACAAACAAATAAATAAACAAAAAACTGCCTTTGAGAATACTGTAACCAGCAAAATTATCCTTCAAAAATGAAGGAGGGATGAAATCTTTCCTAGAGTAACAAAACTGAGAGAATTTACCACCACTAGACCCATCTTACAAGAAATTCTAGAAGGAATTCTTCAATCTGAAAGAAACCATTAACATACAAAAAGAAAACTTTTCAAGGTATAAAACCCACTGGTAAACTTAAGTACACAAATAAAGCCAGAATACTCTATTAACATAAATGTGGTTTGCAATCTGTTTATAACTCTGGTATGAAGCCCAAAAGACAAATCTATCAGAAACAATAAAAGCTACAACAATAAAAGCCCAAAAGGCAAATCTATCAGAAACAATAAAAGCCTGTTAAGAGATAGGTAATATATATACATTGAGACAACTAAACATCAAAATGTGGGGACAGATGGAGTTAAATTGTGGGGTTTTTTTTGTTTTGCTTTTGCTTTTGTTCTTTTCTTTGTGATCTAAGATAAGTTGTCATCTCTTTAGAATAACTTGTTATATCTATAAGATTTTTTTGTAAGCTTCGTGGTAACCACAGCTCAAAAACCTATAATAGATTCACTAAAAAAGCAACAAATTAAAACATACTATGAGAGAAAAGTACTTAACCACAAAGGAAGGCAGTAAGGAAGAGAGGAGTCCCAGAGCAACCAGAAAACAGGCAACAAAATGGCTGTAGAGTGTCTTTACCTATCAATAATAACACTGAACACAAAAGGTCTCAATTCTCCAATTAAAAGTCACAGAATGGCTGAATGAATAAAGAAACAGGACTTTCAAGAAACCCACTTCACCCATAAAGACACACATAAACTAAAAGTGAAGGGGTTAAAAAAGATACTGCATGCAACTTGAAGCCAAAGGAGTAGCTATACTTATATTAGACAAAATAGATTACAAATATAAGATTGTAAAAAGAGATAAAAAAAGGTCAGTATATAAGGATAAAGGAGTCAGTTCAGCAAGAGAATGTAATTATAAATAGTTATGCAACCAACACTGGAGCTCCCAAGTATATAAAGCAAACATAAATAGATTTAAAGGAAGAGATAGACTGCAGTACAATAATAGTATGGGACTTTAACACTATGTTGTCAGTAATGAACAGATAATCTAGACAGAAAATCAACAAAGGAACAGTGGAATTAAACTACACACTAGATCAAATAGGCCTAACTGACATTTACAGAATATTTCAACCAACTGCTGCAGAATACACTTTTATTTTCATCAGCACATGAAACATTCTGTAGGATATGCTATATCTTAGGCTACAAAATAAGTCTGAGCAAAATTTTAAAAAATTATATCAAGTATATTTTCTTTTCTTTTCTTTTTTTTTGAGATGGAGTTTCGCTCTTGTTACCCAGACTGGGGTGCAATGGCATGATCTTGGCTCACTGCAACCTCCACCTCCTGGGTTCAGGCAATTCTCCTGCCTCAGTCTCCTGAGCAGCTGGGATTACAGGCACACACCACCGTGCCTAGCTAATTTTTTGTATTTTTAGTAGAGACAGGGTTTCACCATGTTGACCAAGATGGTCTCGATATCTTGACCTTGTGATCCACCCACCTTGGCCTCCCAAAGTGCTGGGATTACAGGCGTGAGCCACCATGCCTGGCCTTCAAGTATATTTTCTAACCACAATAAAATAGAACTAGATATTAATAACAAAAAGAACCTTGATAAAATACATAAACATATGGAAATTAAACCATGTGCTCCTGAATGCTCAACAGGTTAGTGTACAAATTAAAAAGAAAATTAGTAAATTTCTTGAAACCAATGAAAATGAAAATATAATATATCAATATTAATAGAATATGGCAAAAGCAGTACTAAGAGGGAAGTTTGCAACAACAAATGTCTTTATCAAAAAAAAGTAGAAAGACTTCAAATAAACAACCTATCAATGCACCTCAAGGAACTAGAAAATTAAGAACAGGACAAACTCAAAATTTGTAGAAAGAAAGAAATAATAAAGATCACAGTAGAAATAAAAATTGAGAGTAAAAAAATATAGAGGATCAATGAAACAGAAAGTTACTGTTTTAAAAAGATAAACAAAATAAATAAACTTTTAGTTAGATTAAGAATAGAGAGAAGACCCAAATTAACAAAATCAGATATAGAAATGGAGACATAACAGCTGAGACTTCAGAAATACAAATAATCACTAGGGACAATTACAAACAACTATACACCAACAAATTGGAAAACCTAGAAGAAATGGATAAATTCTGAGATACCTAAAATCCACGAAGATTAAATCATGTTGAGATTAAAAACAAAAACTTCAGCAAACCAAAAATAATAAGCAAGATTGAAGCCATAATTTAAAAAAAGTCTCCCATCAAAGGAAAGCCCAGGACCTGACTTTTAATGAATTAATAGTAATCCTACTCAAAATCTTCAAAATATTTTAATAGGAGGAAATACTTGCAGATTTATTCTCTGAGGCCAGCGTTATTCTGATACCAAAACCAGACAAAAACACAAACACAAAAAGAAAACTATAAGCTGATATCTCTGATGAGCATAGATGCAAAAATCCTCAGTGCAATACCAGCAAACTGAATTCAACAACACAATGAAAAGATCATACATAAGATCAAGTGGAATTCATCCAGGAATTCAAGGAAGGTTCAACATATAACAAATCAATAAAGAGAAGAAACCATATTAACAGATTCAAGAACATAAACCTGCCATTTCAATAGATGCTGAGAGCTCATTTGACAAAATTCAATATCACTTTTTAAGAAAATCCCTTATCAAAATGGATATAGACTCAGGCAACTAACTTGCACAGGTATCTCCTCCATCTAAAATAAAAGTTGAAATAAAAAATGGATATACAGGTAGCATACCTCAAAATAATTAATGCTATATGTGACAAACCACAACTAACTTACTGAACAAAGAAAAATTGAAAGCCTTTCCTCTAAGAACTGGAACAGACAAAGATGGCCCACTTACACTGCATTTATTTAACACTGAAAGTCCTGGACAAGCAATTAATTAGGCAAGAAAAAAAAAAAATAAAGGGCATCTAAACAGAAAAGGAAGAAGTCAAATTAGCCTTGTTTACAGACAACATAATCTTCTACCTAGAAAACCATACAGCCTCCACCAAGAAATTCTTGGAACTGAACAAGTTAGAACAAATTTAGTAAAGCTGCAGAATACAAAATCAACATACAAAACTAGTGATTTTTATATAAAATAGCAAACAATCTGAAAACAAAATCAGGAAAATAATTCCATTTATAATAGCTACAAAAAATAGGAAATATCTAGGAATCAATCTGACCAAAGTAGTCAAAGATCTCTACAAAGAAAACTATAAAACATGGATGAAAGGAATTGAAGAGGACACAATAAAATAGAAGGATATTCCATACTCATGGATTAGAGAATCAATATTATTAAAATGACAATAGTACCCAAAGTAGTTTACGAATTCAGTGCAATCCCTATCAAAACACCAATGACATTCTTCACAGAAATAGAAAATGCAATTCTTAAATTTATATGAAACCATAAAATACCTCAAATAACCTATGTAGTCCTGAGTAAAAAAAGAATATAGCTAGAGGCATGACACCACCTGATTTCAAAATTTACTACAAAGCTATAGTAACCTAAACAGCATGGTACTGGTGTAAAAACAGACACATAAAACAATGGAACATAATAGATAGTCCATGTTTACAGCATGGATTATCTGTAAACTCCTATGTTTACAGCAAACTCATTTTTGACAGAAGTGCCAAGAAAGGACATTGGGGAAAGGACAATCCTTTCAAGAAATGATGCTGGGAAAACTGGATAACTTTATGAAGAAGTATAAAACTATACTCTTCTAACTATATACAATAATCAAATGAAAATAGATTGAAGACTTAGATCTAAGACTTGAAGCCATGAAAACACCAGAGGAAATCATTGTAGTAACACTCCAGAACACTGGTTTGTTTGTATGACCCCAAGAGTACAGGCAACAAAAGCAAAAATAGACATGGGATTATATCACGCTGAAAAGCTACTGCACAGCCAAGGAAACAATCAGCAAAGCAAAGAGACAACACTGAGAATAAAAGGAAATATTTGCAAACCACTCATCTGACAAAGGATTAATAACCAGAATATGTAGGGAACTCAAATAACAGTAAAAAAAAATAATAATCCCATTAAAAGTGAGCAAATAATCTAAATAGACATTTCTCAAAAGAATACATACTGAAGAACACAAATCTACTCTCTATTTTCATGAGACCCACCTTATTGGAGTAAGGAGAAAGAAGATGAAGGAAGAACCAAAAGAACATAAATGTGTATATTGCTACTGAAGTGTACACTTAAAAATGGTAAAGATGGTAAATTTTATATGCATCTTTTAACTCAATAAATTAAAAGTAAATATTGCCATCTTTCATATTTTTGATAAATCTTTATAAT
Source organism: Callithrix jacchus (assembly GCF_049354715.1). Taxonomy (NCBI): domain Eukaryota; kingdom Metazoa; phylum Chordata; class Mammalia; order Primates; family Cebidae; genus Callithrix; species Callithrix jacchus. Next base: position 83,100,996 of record NC_133507.1, read on the forward strand.
TCAATACTATTTGTCAGTTTAAGTTTCTTATTTGTCCCTAATGAAACCTATGATAAATGTTGGAAAGATTTTATCACTGCCCTATAGATGAGGAGGCTAAGCTAAGAAAAATTAAGTGATATGTCCAAGGTCACAAATCTGTAAGGAGTAAACAGAGGACATGAACGCAGAACTTCTGATTCTAAGACAAGAAATATCAAACTTTAATGTGAATCAGAATCACCTGCAGGGCTTTTTAAAACACAGATTGCTAGGCTCTACTCCAAGTTTCTGGGATTCAGTAGCTCTGAGGTGAGACTTGAGAATTTGCATTTCTAATAGGTTTTCAGGGACTACCCTTTGAAAATTGTAATTCTAGACTAGTACCTTTCCAATTTGCATTTTTAATGTCCTTTAAAAAAATCTCTTTGTGGATTTGTTGCATTAGTAAGTTTAGTGGGATGTGTAATTCAGAAAATCTTGCATTATAAGCTTGAGCTAGATTTACTAACAGCTAGTATACTGTCAATGAGTGAGGGATAAATTGGCTACTTAGTCTGAATAGTGGGTTGTCTTAGTCTGTGCTGCTAAGGAGGCATGTCTAAGATTGAATAATTTACAAAGAAAAGAGGTTTATTTGTTTTACTGTTCTGCAGGCTGTATGAGAAATATGGTGCCAGCATCTGGGACTGGTGAGGGCCTCAGGAAGTTTCTACTCATGGCAGAAATTGAATAAGAGCAGAAGGGGAGCTGGCATGCAGAGATCACATAGCAAAAATGCAGAAGCAAGAGGAAGGGGAGGGAAGTGCCAGGCTCTTTTTAACAATCAGTTTTTGCAAGAAGTAACAGAGTGACAACTCAGTTATTACTGCATTCATGAAGGATCCACCTCCACATCTCAGACACCTCCTACCAGGCCCCACCTCCAACACTGGGGATCAAATTTCAACATGAGACTTGGCAGGGTCAAACAAACCTTGTCCAAACCATAGTATGAGTTAAAACCATAAAAATGCTGCACTCAATTGAGGTAAAAATGATCAGGGAAGTTAGTTTGCTATCTAAAATGCAACTGCTACCTTTTTTCCTAATCCTTGACTTTTATAATTACATACTTTATAGGTACATGTTATATATTTGAACAGCTATCTGATAATATCTGATAACAATTCATAGGCTGTCAATCGCCTTCTGTATGTTACATTCTTCTCTCAGAGCAGTATTTCCCTAAATGTGCGCCAATGAAAAACTATTTCTGCTGAAATTACTTAAGAATGGATTGTGTAGTCATACTTTGGGAGGTACTATGGCATTAAATGGGGTACTTTATCTTCAGGACTTCTCAAAACTCTCAATATATTAATGTTCATTATGACTCTGCAAAAGAAGAAAAGTGATCCTTTAAATGAAGGATCTTGAATGACAGGTATCGCACATATAGCACTGGGGAAACACATGCATAAAGTTAAAAAAATTCTTTTAGAGAATTAGTAGTTCTTTTAAATGTCTATCTTCAACTGTAAATCAGTTCCCATGTTTAGTGAGAATATTCTCTGATTACTCTTAATCAAACTAAAATATTTGAAACAAATGGAGCTGATCCCAATAATAGAAATTTATAGAAATACTTTCTATAGCTTAATTTTCTCATTACCCTATTTAATATCTTAGGACTTCGCAAAGTATGACTACTCTCTTCTTCATTAAGAAAGTCAGTCTTTTCCTTCAAAAGGATATGCTTTGTAAGATAGCATGGCTCTAGCATCTTGTTTGCCTTTACCTAGCAACTTAAACACATAACGAAACACTAATGGGTTTATCCAGTGGGTTTCTTAGAATATATATTTAGAAAGTCTGTGATTCTAGTAGGAAAAAAAACTCATAGCAACTTAAGAAAAACTTAATTGATGATTTCAATGTTATCTAAATTTTTCTGTTTCATCTAGAAAAATTTAAAGTGATTTCTCACATCTGAAGATGAATCTACCTGGTTTCACTTATTTTTCTTACCACGTTTAACTGTAAAATCCAGGATTTGGACTTGTGATTCTTGGTCCTGGAGTCTATATACTTCTTTGTTTCACCAGACATCCCCTGAGATGTGAGGAAACCAAGGGAAACAGCAGTCACATTCTGCTGAAAATATCTTGTTTAGAGTGGAAAACCCATGACATTTAGGTTAACTGCTACTATTTTGTCTTATTAAAATTGTCCAAAATATTTATTTACCAATTCTTGACAAAAATAATTAATTTCTCCATATTTTTACATCTTTAATACTATTGAGTGTCTTCTATGTGTTTGAATTGTGCTAGGTATTTTACTTTTACCATCTTTAATTTTTGCCACAAACTGAAAGGTACACAAACAAATGTGAGCTCCAGTGAATTCACCGAGCTTGGGCTGAATCCCAGAAAACAGCTAAATCGGGTTGAAAATATAGTTTCCTTTTTCTTTATAGTCAAACCATTTTCACTACACCTTGCTTTCTCTAAGCTGTTCATCTCTAGACTACATATGAGACTATTTTACTGTCTAGTTTTCTGTATTGGATTTTATATATTTTGGAAGTGGAGAGTACCTTTTTTTTTAAATTTTTTATTGGATTTTAGGTTTTGGGGTACATGAGCAGAGCATGCAAGACAGTTGTGTAGGTACACACATGGCAGTGTGCTTTTCTTTCCTTCTCCCCTTCACCCACATTTGGCATTTCTCCCCAGGCTATCCCTCCCCACCTCCCCCTCCCACTGGCCCTCCCCTTTTCCCCCCAGTAGACCCCAGTGTTTAGTACTCCCCTTTCTGTGTCCATGTGTTCTCATTTTTCATCACCCGCCTATGAGTGAGAATATGCGGTGTTTCATTTTCTGTTCTTGTGTCAGTTTGCTGAGGATGACGTTCTCCAGATTCATCCATGTCCCTACAAACGACACAAACTCATCATTTCTGATTGCTGCATAATATTCCATGGTGTATATGTGCCACATTTTTCCAATCCAGTCTATTATCAATGGGCATTTGGGTTGATTCCAGGTCTTTGCTATTGTAAACAGTGCTGCAATGAACATATGAGTACTTTTTTTGTATAGAAGGCCTATGCTTAGTTTACTCTTACACTGCCAGTGGCTAATAATTTATTGACTCTGGAATTAATAAAAACATATTGTCCCATACCTGCATCAACTTGAAGTCTTTCATATCGACCAGAAGGGTTCACTTTTCTGTGAACATAGGGAACCATGTTCACAGAATTGAGCTTTTGTACTGATTGCTATTCCCAGGAATTTGGATGATGTTAGAAATACCCAAAGTCTGACTTGGACAAGGCCCCCTACTATCCTACAAGAATTCCCCAAGGAAGATCATCTAAAAACAGAAATAAGGGATCAATGTATTATTAGGTGCAGCTTTGACAAAATTACAGAAAACTGAGCTGGATTTTCAAGAGAATCATTTTTACAGATAAAAAGCCTAAAGTGTGTGTTGCCCTGCACTCAACCCAAAATCTCTAGACTTACATGTTTATTAGGTAAACAAAGCCTCAAATCTTTTGCCATCAACTAACCAAATAGAATATTGATGCTTTAGGCATTTCCAAGGTTTAAACTGAACTGACAGTTTTATAACTTCTGAGAGAAATGACAAACAAGAAGAGGCAAAGTGATCTCCTGTTCATCTGCCTCTTGCTATAAGTTTTATTCTTCATTGAACTTTTATCAGAAAGTTTATATGAAGTTTTTATTTTCTACCAGGCAAAAGGGTAGATGGTTATTATGATTTGTTTCATTTAATCATCAAATCAAGCATTATATTCACATTATAGATATTCCTATATCACTTTACAAATGATGGAGCAGGCTCTAAAAAGCCAGTAAGCTCTAATTGCACAACATAACTCAGCTAGTAATTAATGAAGACAGACTTTGAGCATATATATCCCCAACACCTAAGTCACCTAAGTCTTGCATTCACTTAATATATTATATGGACATAAAACCATGAGTTAGGTTTAATTGTTATGCCCTCCATTTTATTGAGTCTCAATGTAAGAAGTAGTAATGTAAAGAGTATTTGCGTCTTAATTCTTTATAAAATCATAATCAAAATTTTACCATAACGTTTTTATTGTGACTGAATTTGGTTTGAGGAAAAAGCTATATCTCTTAAAGAACTAATGTTTTCTTTTATTATGATAAACAGAAGTATGCAGTTTTTTGGTTTGGGTTTTTTTTTCTTTTTTTTTTTTTTTTGGCTTTGCTTCCAGGAAACTCAAGACTCAAAACTAAAATTTAAAGCTTAAGCATGGAAATTGTTTTAAGGGATTTATGTTTTTACTTCTTCATAGCTCAAAAAATTTCTTTTTATATTGATAGTTTTCTATTATAATAAGTCTAAGATTCACATTTAAAAGGGGTCAAATTATAAACTAATAGAGATAAAAAATCAAAGCCTATATTTTTAAAATGAAACTTTTCAAATGTACCTTCTGTCTGTTTACCTATCTGTATTGTTCTTACCCCCATATTGTTTTTGTTTCAGATTTTGAAAGCTGAATTTATTGTAATAGCAAAAGTCTTAAGCATTACTCTTTCAAAGCTTGAATTGAATATTTATTTAAAGAAAAGCTTGCAACATTCTTTTAAAGGACAGAACTTACTAATTAGATTTTGGTTTAAAAATGATGAAATGCCAAGTCTTAGTTCACAGTTTATTTTAAATTTTATGAGAGTTTGCACTTGCCTTCTTTTCTCCTCCTGTCCTTCCCTGAAACATTCCAGTCATTATCACATCATATTTATAGCAATCTTTCCTCTGAAAATGTGTTCATGGAACACTGACCATGTTTCATATATAAAAATGAATCCAAAGTAAATTGATTGAAAATATGCATATTGTGTTTGAGTTAAGATGATGTCAAAGCAACTGGGTGACTTGGTTACCTTGGCACTTTAGATGTTCAACAAATAATGTTATTTGGCCAAGTCTGTGCTAAAATGAGTCCAGGTAGTTACTTGGCATTTTGGAAACACAAAAATTGACTGAAATTTGCATTTTTCAACTAGTTCTGTTGGTGCCCCCTAGGATAATTAGCTTCAGGTGTTTTCAACAGCATGGTCTTTTGGTTTGACACAATTTGCTTTTCTGATTACATAGGAAAAAGGATATCTTATACCCTAAGTCCCAAAGATATGAACCAAACATTGCTAACTTCTACAGCTCTGCTCTTTTAATTAACCTGCATGCATTTAAAAATATGCACATCTACCTTCTAATACTTGCACATACTTTATGTATTTAATTGGCTATATACATGAATACCATTTACTTATACTGACTTCATTTCCTTGTTGAGTTTCAGAAGACATTTTTCTGCATTATCAGGGGTCTTAGAATGGATGCAGGAGAAAATGTTATTAAGCCTGTAACAAGATAACCTAATTTGTCAAACCTGAGACTATTGGAGCTGACAGATTGAATGTTACCTTTCAGGACAAATGTTGAAAATAGCTCTGGAACAAAATCTTTGGATAGAAGCTGTTAATAATTTGCCAAATTACTTGAATTACAATAAAACAGAAAGAAATAATATCATTTCTTCCTGTTTATGATTAAATGACTCATGGATTTTGAAAAAGAACAAAGAATAATTTATGTATTCTAATTAAAGCTGAGTTCCAGGTTTGGTGATGCTTGTTCTGGATTTTACTTTTCCCAAGTGTACTGTGAGTAGCTGGATCAAGATGATTCCCTAGTATATATAACTCTTATGACTAAACTACTACATCTTTAGTATTCTTATGCTTAAAAGTGGTAGGATAGAATAATTATGTTCATAATTGGGAAGTTTACTGGCTACACTGCCACTGTTATATTTATTAGCAGGTTATATTAGCATAGATTATAAAGTGAAATGGGCATTTGGCAATTTTATGGTCTATTGATCAAGGTAGGCTGCATAGAAAGATAATTTAGGACATAAACTGGTTAGCTAGACTGTACATATTGATCAAATATTCAGATAATTAAGAGCTCACACTTCACTTTCTTGCTGTCTACATAATCCCTGAATATATGACCAAGATAAAATACTCACCCATTACTGGGATGTTATTTTATATGACACAAACCAATTTGACACAAGTCCCTCTTTCCCCCCTTTTTATATCTGGATTGCAGGGCATAATGAAATGTTTTCCACTCTGCCTCCATGGTGCCTCTAATAACATCTTTAGTCATGGACTCCCCTGGACTGCAGGAGAGAGGATGCCCCTTTGACCAGCTGCAGGGTGGCCAGCTCAGCTGAGTTCTGCATTGAGGGCAAAGAATCTCTTTTGTTTCACACTCTTGAAGGCTTTTCCTGGCCGGTGTTAATTTGGCAGGAGTGCACACTTGGGCTGTTGGGCTGCTGCCAGTCACTTGGTCCTGAAACTGGAGTTAGTAGAATCTTGCCAAAGATTAGACTGAGAAATCTGGATGCAGGCTGGCAATCCAAGCAAGCAGCCCCAGCCAAATTGGCACAGTTGGGAAAACCTTGGAGAATCACAATTATTTTAGACTAAATACAAAGTTTGTGAGCTTTCTAAACATTATGTAAATGAGCCTTGATTCCTAATTCACAGAAGCACAGAAGTCCATCACTTTTGGTGTATATGTAAATGCATTAGTGCCCTGATTCATGTCAAATTTTCCTCTTTGGTTTGCAATAAAACCAATAAAACCTGTCTGTGAGTATGTGTTTATGTTGAGGACCCTGATATGGAATATTAATAGTACCATTGATGGAGAACCTACCCTTTATGCCTCATATACTGTCTCATTAGTTTAATCCTCAAAATGGTCTTTTGAGGCAAGCACTGTTTTTGTTCCTGTTTTCATCTCAGGGAACTGTGATTCAAACTTGGTTTCCCAAGTGCCAAAGCTTGTAATTTTATCCTAATGGGTGTTTTATAGTACTTTTCAAAGTTTGGTGTACCTAGAAATCTCCAGCAGAGCTTTAACAGTGCTGATTCCTGAGTCCTGGACATAACAATTCTAGTTTCATAGGTAAGGTCTGGGGTAGGATACTAGATGTCCTATGTAACAAGTGGCACAGGGGATTCTGAGTCAGACAGTGAAAAGGCTGACCTTTGAAAAATACTATGTATAATCTCTTCATTGCACTCAGGTATGTAAACTAGTGTTGAAGTGGGATATCTCTTATTGTCCCCGATTACTTACAATGTGACACTCAGAATCCCCAGCTGCAATCCATTCTGTGGTGTTGCACTGACTTTACTTAGCAATACACGAAACTTTTCCTTTTATTCATCTGCAGGCCCATTGCTCCCTTGTTTACCCCAGAGATCTTAGGTTGCTGCATTCAGAGTATCACTGAACATAGCTACTTAGAAACCTGTAAAGTAATATGAAGCATAAAAGTTTTATATAGATGCAAACTTTACACACCAGACATGCTTACAAGTCCTGTAGCAAAACAGGTAAATTCAGTTCTTCCAACTACTTGTTTCAAGTTTCTGAGTTCATAATTCTTTCCCTCTTTCAGAAGAAAAGACTACTCTTACTGCACCATAGACAGTCTTTTGAGATCTTCAAAAAAAATTATATAATTGTTTACATATCTCAATCTACAGCTCTAAAAAATAGGAGCAATATTTTTTTAACAAATAATCTGGAAATCTGCAGAGCCCTTAATATATTTTAAAGCACATTTGTGTCTTTATTTATTTCATTGAACACATTTTGTTTCTTGTTTAAGAGAAAAAATGCCTTATTAAGTCGAGGACTCTTGCCTCAAAGCCAGGACAGAATTTGGTTGGAAATGTGAGAGTTTAAAAAATAGAAACAGAAAATAAACAAATAAAAAGAAACATTTAATGAGCTTCAAGAATAGTTTCCTTAAGGCAAAAAGAAAATTTCCATGTTTATTCTGTATTTTACCCAAATATGGATTTATAGTAATATAAGGTTATACTCAAAAAGATAGATTTTTAGAATTGTGTTGCTTATAAAAACAACTTAATGCTATGATATCAATTTATGACTTTAAGATAAAAATGATTTCCTTTAACCAGAGTCTCTTATTTTATAAGCAAGAATTTCCTATAAAAATTGGATGTACTCAAATTAATCAGTGTAACTTATGGTTTTTCCATTTATATTTACTCTGAAATTGATTTCAGAGGATTTTAAATCTTATTTGATTTAGCATCTAGCCTGAGTAGTTGTACTTCTTTAGTGAGTAGCTAGACAAAGTATTTGTTGCAATTGTAATGATGACTTATGATTTGAAGAATATGGGGATCTAAATGTCATCACTTGATGATTTTAATTGTGCTTGAGTGCTATTTTACAATTTTTTTTTCTTAAGATCTTTTCTACAAGCCTTGTCATGGGATGATACTCCTAGAGTTTTAAGGTACAAGAAGCAGGAAAAATGGTATTTTAGCACCTCTGTGATACTTTAGGTTTATGGATTTTTAAATTTGTGATTTGATTAAATTAACCAATATTGCTGAGCAAATTTCAGTACTTTTGCTGAGTTGCTGTTGTTTGGGGATGAGGGAATAAATGCATCCTAGGTCACCTTCACATCACACAAAATGTATAGATCACACATACATGAAGGATGTGACTGAATTTGTGGCTTCACTGAACTTGTGGCATTACTGAATAAAGGCAAGTTGTAAATAGAGCTTTATTGTGCTTATTCAAGTAACTTCTTTTTATATAATAATGTTAATACTGCCTCTTATAAAGTCAGAGGGTAGGGGTGATTATTTGGTAGTTTTAGGTGGTGGCTTGTTATTTCTGAAGGGAACAAAAGAAACAGGAACATTTGAAAGGTCTTGGGGAAAATGATAAGAGAAGTCAGTGGTTGGAGAAATAATCACGCAAGGGAAAAGTAAAGAGAGAGGTGAAGGACTGGATTGGTGTAATAGAGGGGAACAGAGAGCTCATTTCAACTGGGAAGCCTAACATAAGTGATGAGATGGGAATCAACAAGTTATGTGCAGTATCAGAAAGGTGTATTTGAAAAAGCCAGACCTCCATACTGAAGAGTAAAAATAAGTAAAGTTAGATAATATAGAGAGTCGCTTGATAGAGGGCTTGGTATTCTAGATTTTAGAATTCAGATTTTTTTTTAATAGGTAATGTGGTTACCTGGAGTTGCTATAAAAGAATCTGGGGCTTGAGTATATAACTATGCAGAAAATAGTGAAACAAAGCCCAAGGCAGCAAAAACCCACATTGCTTCTTGAAACAACTGGGCAGAGCTAAATAGCATCTGCCCCCATGAACTCTTCTAGCTAGTTGGGTCCCCACCTAAAACTCCTTTTATCACTTACATTACCTACCTGACTCCTGTGGATATATGAACTTGCAACCCATGACTGAGGAGTTGTAGGGCAAAAAGGTAGAATTTGGAACTCACCTCACTTATTTTTGCAGGTGACAGATGATCCCCAAATGCTGCTAATTTTTCCAACAGGTGGAGAAACCATAATACACTTCTGTCAATGGGCCACAAATCACGCGCTGACATAGGAAATGACAGTTAGCAACCTGAAGCATTGTTTTGAATGATATACAACAACTACCATAAAGTTTCCATGTCATTGACTGAACTTGCCATGCATTGTGTTGGCATCGCCTGATGCAGAGATATAATTCAAATCAGAACTTGGGCTCACTGGTTGGGAACGGTTTCTCTGTGACACCAGCCTTATGGAGCTTTTCAAGATAGTCATCTGAGTAGAAACATTGTGTGTAGTTAAAAATCTGAACTGTATTTCTGCCTGAGCACCACATTTGGAGATTTTGGTTTAATTGATGCAGTGTGGGGTCTAGGTATGAGTGTTTTCTGAAATCTCTCCATGTGATTGTGTAGTCAGGTTTCAGTTTGAAAACTGTTGATTTAAGTCATTGATTTGTTGTATGCTCCTTGATCATGTGTCTGATGTGAACAAAGTTGGATAGCTGCCAAAGAAGTGATACTAGGATAGAAGTTTCTTGGAACAGAGGAAAAGGGAACAGGTATCTTCAAATAGCAAACTGCATTTAGATAATAAAAATATATAATCCCTATTAAGAAAAATCAATCATGTAGCTAGGAAAAGCATCAAAATATGAAGTCTAAAAATTTATTTGTGGCAAAAAGGAAAGAAAGAAAGAAAAGAAAGCTGAGGAGCCAAGAGTGAGGCCATATATGGGTATAAATAATATCTCTAAGTGAGCCACTTGGGGCTGAGCTCAGCTCTCAACTGTGAGTGGAGTATCTTTCCCAGTGTATCTCCTGCCTGTTGGGCATATGACAGTTACAGCAGGTCAAATGCCACTGGAAATAACTACAGCTTCAGAAGTCTGAAAGATAATCATGTTACTGCAGAGAGTGAATAGAACAAGAAATGCATTTAAACTCATTGCACTTGGAAAGGCATTTTGGAGCACCTTTATCCCCTCTCCTCCACCAAAATAAAAAGTTCATATAGAATGCCAGAAGTCAGGGGACCTATTTCATGATTAATCTGTTCTCATTCCTCTTTTACCCCACCTCTTCTTTCCTCCTCTCCCCATTTGCTTCTCCCTTTCCCTTTAAGTCCCTTATCCTACAACAATATTTAAACAACTGTTTTCTCTCAGTCCACACTAGGTTTTGCTTTAAAAAAATTTTTTTTAGTTTTGCTTCTCTTTTTCTTTCTTCCTTTTTTTTTTTTTTTAAATTATACTTTATGTTCTGGAGTACACATGCAGAACATGCAGGGTGTTTGCATAGGTACTTACATGGCAAGGTGGTTTGCTGCCTCCATTCTCCCGTCACCTATATCTGGTATTTCTCCCCATGTTATCCCTCCCCAACCTCCCCATTCCCTGCTGTTCCTCCTCTATCCCCCCCAACAGACCCCAGTGTGTGATGCTCCCCTCCCTGTGTTCTCATGGTTTCACTTTTAATTTGATGCTTTAAAAATATCTAGTTCTGGTAAACCATCCTTTCTCCTTCTGAGGGATCAGCTATAGCTTTGGGATCAGTCAAACTGAGTTAAAATCCTGGTCTCATTACTCATGGGTTGTATGACCTTGCTCAGGTGACTTAACCTCTCCCAGCTTTGATGTTCTCATCTGTAAAATAGAGATATATCATGTGTTTCTTATGGTTCTTGTGATGATTGAAGGAAGTACCTCATTCTATGCTTATATATAATAGCTATTCAAAAACACTCACATTTGCTTTGGTTTGCTGGAGAGAGTCGATAAATACAAATGCCCAGTGCTGCAATGGGAACCTAAATCAAAGGGGAAAGAGCTAACTCCCCTAAAAGAACTGTATCAGTAGCAGTCAGTTTTGATTTAAGTATGTTCCCATAAATTTTTACCTAGTTTCTGTGCTCCAGAGACTGAGTAGTTAAAGTTGGCATGAGGTGTGAGTTTGATGGATTATGCCCAATTTTGTTTCACAATCTTTACATCCACCAGTTGTGAGATGTAGATAGCATTTTAGTCAAAGGAATGCAAAACTATGGGAAAATCACAGCCTTGACACATTGCATGAACATAGACATTATTTCTTACTTTCATTTAAAATACCAATGCCTGATTTTTTTTAACCTGAGATTTTGAGATAGCTTAAAATGTTTCAAAAGGTATTAAATCAGTTTTGTTTTGGCGGCAGAATAACATATAAGCCTTTTTTTTCTGCTTTTGATTAATGAAATTGGCTGTCATTGACAATGAGTGTCAGAGTTGCTATGTTTTTAAAAGTGTGTCTGTGGTTACTTTAATACATTTGTTTATGTTGAGAGTATCCTTTTCATATTTGAAGATGTGGATGGTGTTATTTATGTAGCCTAGGGTTCAGAATAGAGCAGAAACAATTTATTTTTTTGTTATTGATTTATACATCCAACAGATATTTATTGAAACTTTTTTTGTGACGGGGGCAGGCTTTGTGCTTCTACATGATGTAGGTCCTGAGAAAAAAGACCCAAATATTGTGTTTAAGAGCTATTGGTCAAAGAAACAAACACCAATACCAAGCAAAACAATATTTATATAGAAGCAGCAATGTATAGTAAAAAGAACATGGCTTTAATGTCAAACAAATCTGGCTTAAATATTGTCTCTGCCATGTACCAGTTGTATGCTCTTGAGCAAAGAATAATCTTCTCTAGTTAAAAATACCTCCCTTGCAGGGTGCAAATGAGGATGTTCAGTAATGCATGTAAAGGGCCTTGCAAGAGCCTAACACATAGTGGGTACAGGTATAAGAAAGTCACTATTACACTTACTATAATAATGTTATTCGTTAGTGACAATGGGCAATATTATGATTATTCACATTTTAAATATAGTTGCCAAGATTCAAGATAGTAAACAAACAAACAAGCAAACAAAACCACTTGTCTAAAGCTACATAGTTTCCAAATGGTAGTGCTTAGATTCAAACCAAGCCCTGTCTTCACACTCAAAACCTGAACTTTATTTACTGGGACTCTTCCCACATACTGTGTCACTGGCTGTACTTTAAATATTTCCTATTAGTGGCTTAAAACTGTACATGTGATTTGGAGGACATGATAGAAAATATTCAGGAATATTGAATATCTACTATCCCAAATTATTCCACAAAATAAAATAAATACAACATAATGTAAGAAAGAAGGTCCTATACTTTATTTGAGATGAGAATGAACATTTATGGCTAAGATGAATGAATAACTGCCTGATACATTATTGACAATTGATGTATATTTATTGAACAAAATGTCAAGAATTACTCCCAGAAGTCTATTTGGATGACCTCTGCATAGCTTCTCCAGAAAACTCATTCTAAAAGTAAAGAGATCTCTAGATTGAAATTGACTTGCAAAGAAAAACTTAACTGTCTGGAATTGGAGAACTATCAATACAAGAGAATCGATGCTCAGCATAAATTTCATTGCTTGTGAGCATATGTTGCACAATTCCTGTGTATTCACAGGAATATATGATGGGAAGACTTTGAAGGAGGGAGCCCAACTTGTGGAGAAATAAATCAGTAAACTTAGGAATTACAAAAAAATGTAACTCCATATGAATTCTCAGGTTATGTTGTCTGGGAATATTTGTGTGATAGACATTGTTACAAAAAAATAGTCCATCTAGCTATATTGCCCATGCCATAGTGTTTATAACCTAGATTCAGTGCAGCAAATTATCTTAGACAGCAGCTGAGCTACATTGTTGATGATGACTCCATTTCCTCCACTTGCAAGTTCTCCAACTCTAACATCTTCTGATGCCCCAGTAGTCACCTGTCCAAATCTTGTTCATTCCTCATGGCCCAGTATTAAATGCATTCTTTGCCATAACACTTTGATAATGTCTCAGTCTGGAAAAGACAGCATGGTAGAATGGAAAGAAAAGCCATGTTGGCATCATTAAATCAGGATAGGGTTTGAATTTTAGTCATTACTTAAAAGTCCCTTTATCTCTCCAGTGTTTGTTTTTCTTTCTGTTAAGTAGAATGAGAAGGCCATCCTTCTTCACAGTGTTTTGATGAAAGTCAAATGAGATGGTTTTTGAGAAAGTGTTTATGGTTTTAAAATTACAGCATTATGGAAGCTTGACAGCTGATGGAAAGAGTATGGGATTTTGATGTCAGACAAAGACAGACTAGTTACAGGTTTTTAATTTACTTGTGATCTTAATTGACTTAACTATTTTTTATGAGTGGGAAGAGGGTGGGTTAACATTTTTAAATCTAAGTTTTTTATGTAAAATAAAGAAAAACATGCTACCTACTTTTTAGGGTGGAGGCAGAGTATAAATAAGATAATATATTTAAAATACATGCTTCCTAAGGGATACTCAGTAAATGTTAGTTTTATCCTTTTGGAAGCAATGTGCTTCTCTTTTTAATATCCTGCCTTTAAATCTCTTTTATGCCTTTTATTTTAATGATTCATATACTTTTCTCACTACCTCTATAAGACTAAGATATTTGAGAAGAAGGAATATGACTTATTTATGTTTGTGGCCTTAGCATCCTAGACAGGATTCTGAGCTTAATAAAACTTAATACATTTTTATTGAGTGAATAAATGAAATAGTGGGAAAGTCATATTCCTTGCCTGAGATATTTTAAAAGAAGAGATGGCCATCAGAATAGTTAGTTGAAGAGTTGGCATAAGAGGAGATAGAGTAATTAAAGGTAAAGTATGGAGGCACTGAAGTGGAAGCCACATACTAACTATGAAACTCACACTGTTGCTTGGAGGAACACACGGAGCACACAGAAAGGCCAAGGGCAAGGTATGTCTTATACTTTCTGATTCAAAGATTGATTGCATGAGTACAATTATGTATAAGAGCTTTGGCTTCTTAGGGACCGAAATGTGTACATAACAGGAAAAAAAAAAACCTTCAAATAACCTAAATGTCAGTTTGCTTCCCCTTATGGGCCACTTAAGTATATTTGAGAACGAAGAGATCTACTGGACATACATAGCTAAATTGTTCATGAGGGAGTTCATCCTCAGCATCATGTGCTTCTGCATGATATTCCAGCTCTGGGTTGGACCAGCAAGCTAATCACTCAAAACATCTGGGCACATTTACCTCTGTGAAAAACTGGGTCTTAATAATTGGCCTCAGCAGAGTAACAAATGTGGGGCCAAATCTTCCTCTCTCTACCGACCTGTTCCCTTTATTTTCCACAATACCACCTGCTTCCCTCGAGGCTGCATCTGCTTAGCTTATTGGCAACTACTATAAGTTGGGATAATCAGAGGAATTTCCACTTAAAAAACAAAACTGATAGAAGCATGTTCAATATAACCTTTCCTCATAATTAAAAAAAAACAGGAAATTAAACCTTCACAGAATATATTCTCAGTTTCTAAACTTGATCCTCTTTCTTCACATTTAGACCTTCTGACATTCCCTCCTAATCTGTGCTATTCAGGATATCTATTATTGTGTATCAAACTACCCCAAAACGTAGTGACTTAAAATAATATTTACCTTGTTCACAATTTTGCAGGTCAGGAATTTAGGAAGGACTCAACCTGGAAGTTTGTCTCTGATCCATGTAGCATCAGCTGAGCATGGAGACCTCACTTCCATATATCTGTGATCTTTATCTTTTTTCTTTCTCCACATGCATCTCATTTTTCAGGACTTGTCCACATGGCTTCCTTGGACTGTCTTCATAGCACAGCAGTCTCAGGGAAGTCAGCTTCCTTCCACAGAGCTAGTGTTCTAGGGGACAGGTAGAAGAAACTGCTAGCTCTTAAGATCTGGACTCAGAAACTTGTGTGCCATAACTTCTGCCATATTCTACTGGTCATGTAAATCATAGAGACATTCCAGAACCAAATCTTTACTTAGACCCCATCACTAGATAAAAGGAAGGTCAAAGAGTTGAGGGCTTTTAAAATTCATACATTTGCAGTTTTACCTTCTGGAAGTCCTAAACTGTTCCCACAAAGTCCCTAGGAGTTTCTTCTCCTTCCCTGCCTTCCTGATGGTACATTTAGCAAAGTCTGAATTACTCATTCAAGTCAGATCATGTGTTTTAAATTTGCCGTTTATTCTCCTTATTATCCTGCAGGTAAATATTGACATGGACATAGAGGTATGCCTTTCCAAGGCATACACTAATTCTCTAAGGGAGTGCAATTTAAATATATGAAAAGGAAGAAATGTTTCCCAAATCCTACCTTATTTAGAAAGCTCCTTTTTCCATAGTGGAATTATTTCCCATTTTCATATTAACCAGTCTTCATTACTTTTCTTAATCACATTTTTATTCTTTATCCCCACTTCACCTGTATTTTTTATCTCAGTTTGGGAATAAAAAATTAGACCTTTGATAAATCAAACATATTTTAATATCCAAACCTGTAGAAAAAAAATAACAAAAAGGAAATGGACCAAATAAAGCCTTTGAAATTGCTGTTAAAAAGGTTTAATTAGATGAAAAGATAAAGAAGTCTGCATTTTGGGAAGAAAATGCATGATTTGTCCTTTTAGTTATATAAGGCATATTTTTATGTTAATAACATCTTGCATCTGTCAACATAAAGTAATACATGCATCAGAACTCAAAAAGACCTTGGGACTATCTGGCCTAGTGTTTTTCAAACTTTTTAAATTAACATAATTATTCATCCCAAATGTACATTTAAATAAAATAAAATTGGTTCCAAATATGTAAAATATGTAAAGGAAGAGCTACTATAGTTTAAGTTGAGTGAAGTTAAGGCGTTGGCACCCCAGCCATCATTCTACTTTTTTACTTTTCTCCAAGGTTGCCTCGGTGTAGTTTTTAAGAAAACTTAAAATTCAGTGTAACACAACCCAGTCACTCATAATATGGAAGAATCTGAGGTCCATTTTGACTTAATGATTGGCCCATGGCTAGTTAATAGTAATAATAATAAGTATGCATGGCTAACATATATTGAGGAATGACCCAGGACCAGGTGCTATTCTAAGCATTTGGCATGGTTCAAAGCATCTAATCTCCACATCAACTCTATGGTGTAGACTCTCTAATTATCCTCATTTTATAGAAAAGGAAACAAGCCAGTGAGCTGAAGTAATTTGAAGCAATTCTCAGACTAGACCTGAGTCTCCTTAAACTTAAGGACAAAGATCTTGCCACCTATGTTTCTGACTGTCATAGAAGACACCTTCAGAACCACTCTATAATGAAAACTAAATTTTAGCATTAACAGAAGCATCCAATGCATTATTAGTCCTCTGTTTTCTTAGGTTCTTTCCAGGGATTTAACAAGTCATTAGGGGTCAGAGAAGCTTAAAGCTTTGACATTCCCACAAGCCTTCAGGACCTAACGCAACCTCCAGTCTGCTAAAGGTCACGTACTTCTGTACCTGAGAGGTTGCCTCAAACATGGCCATCACTAGGAACCTGGGAATGTGACAGTCACTGAGATGTGGAGGAAACAATGGTGAAGAGCTGGAAAAGCCTTTCCAGTATCCATGTGCAGAATTAGATTTGTGTACCACCTGTGATAACTGGAAAAACACTCCTCTTTTCCTTTTTCTATTTCTCTAGGGTAGAAAGACTCTGTCTACAAATACATCTTGAGGGTCCCCTTGTGTATGTGAGGACTTTCATATGTATTTGTTGAATTAGTGGACAAATTGGCAGCATTATCTCTTTCTCTAATTAACCAAGTGATTGAGGCCAAACTGCTCTCCCCCTTCCTCTCTCCCCAGCGTGCTTTGCTATTAATGACACAAGGGCCAGCTGCAGAGTGATGGGGAGTGCCATCTGGAAATTAGCAGTTGAGGGATAGAGAAGATGCCCAGGATGTCTGAATGACCTATCAATTGGATAATCCACTTGTGGTTAATTGAGAATGAGATTCAATTAACACATTTTGTACACTGTTCATTTGAAAATTTTAATAAATTTAAAATCATGAATAAATTATGCAGTTCTGATGCTTGGTACATGAGTATGTGCCTAGGTGAGTGAAGTTGTTTCATTTGGGTTAACACGAGTAAGAGGTATTAACTTTTGTATCTGAAATCAGATGAGTAGCTTGGAAGAAGATGATAATTGAAAGGCTAAGCTGAGTGAAGCCATGAAGAACACTCTAATTTAATTTAGAACAGAAGGTTCAGATCTTGTGAATTCTGACACATGCATGTATGGAAAGAAGGAAACACACTTTTAAAATACTACTATTTTAGGTGGCATGAAGTCTATAGCTCAAACTTTTAGACCCAATTTAGTTAGATATATAAATGCTGATTCTATCTCCTGGGATGGCCTATAAAAGTGAATATTTGTTCAACATTTTAAGATCGTCAAATTGAAAGTGCTGTGTAAATACTGGGCCAGATTAGCTCGCCATGTGTCTCCCTGTGTGCACAGAACTTTCGCTGACTTCAACGGGTGGAATGTGGTGGGAGAATCTGGCTCATTATTAGTTTTCATATTTTGATTTGATCAAATGTTGTCAATTACAGACATTGGTAATTACCCACAGAAAAGGAGAGGAGGGGGAAATAAAAACCTTGCTATCATAATATTTATCTTATCAGTTATGGTATTTTCCTATACTGAAAAAAATATTGTGGTGAATTGTGTAACACAGCAAGTGCTGATTTTATAGTACCCTTGACTCGAGTGTATTTTTATACAGATTTTTAAAATTTCTCAAACAAAATGCATGTTTATGGAATAGTGCTGCTTCACGTATCCCTATGTCCTGTTGATCTTCCTTTAGCCCCTCTCCCAATTCAGATTTGCCCATTAGATTCTATCCCCTAATAAAACCATAGTCTAGGCCATTGCTGTCTAAACATTTTTTGTGATGAAAATGTTTTATATCTGCACTGTCCAATGCAGTGTACGATAGCCACATGTGGCTACTGAGCACTTGGAATATGGTGAGTGTGACTATGACACTGAAATCCTAATTTTAATAAATTTAAAATTAAAACTCATATGTAGCTATTGGCTACTGTATTTCTGTGCAGTCCAAACTCATGCCTTAATTATTGTGACATCTGTTGACTACTCTTCTTACTACAGGACATTTGTCTTCAATTTCTTTTATATACCACCAAATTAATCATCTTTAAATTCTGCTTACACCATAAAATTCCCTACTTAGAAACCTATGGTGATTTCACATAGTCTGCTACAGTAACCTGCAGAGCACAATGTGCCCCAAATCTAGATGCCCTTTAGAACCCCTTGGGGACACAATGTAGAGTCTGTGATTCATTAGGTCCCTGATGGAGCCCAGGAAGCTGATTCTCAGCCAACTTTAAGAATTCCTAGTCTATTATCCCCACTTTTCTACATATTCATTGTTGCCACTCTAGGTAAATTTATAATCATGCCTTACCTGGAATCCTATAATGTTCTTCCAACTTTTATCCCTAGCTTCTCCCTTGCCATTGCTTCCTGCTGCCACCCTCATCATTCTCCAGATAACAGCTTAAGTGATCTTCCTAATAGTTTAAATAGAATATATTATTCTGACAGTTCAAACCCTCCAAAGACTTCTCATTGCCTATAGAATAAAATGCATTTTCCCCCCAAGCTCTTGGTCTACAACAGCCTACATGCTATTCTTTCCACCTGCCACTTAAACCTCATTAATTTTTTAAACTTGTTTTCTCTTGCTTACTTGTGGTATGTTCCTTTTTTGAATACATAAAAATTCTTCCCATCTCAATGTCTTTGACTTGCTGTTTTCTCTTTTGGAACATTCTTCCTTGGGAACTTCAAAAGTTTAACACCTTCTTATTCTTAACATCTCAACTCTCAAAACACTCCAGAAAAATGATTCCTTGTCCACATTATCTGTTGTCTCTGTTCATTTCAGTTATCATTAATTTTCAATTATCAAAAATTATGTTTTATTAGTTTAAATGTCTATCGTCTCCTACTATTGGGAGATAGGTTCTATAAGAGCAAGGATTTTATCTTGTTTGATGTTGTTTTCTAAATCATGCATATTCTTAGTTTCTATTGACCTTAACCTTTTATTCAAACTTGGTAGTTTACAAAATGAAGATGTAAGACCAGCAACGTTAGCATTACATGGAAGCATATCAAAGTGCAATTTTGCAGCTCTACCCTAGACTTTGTGAATCAGAAATTCTGAGAGTGGGGCCTAGCAATCTGTACATTAGCAAGCTCCTCGAATGCATTTGATGCATGTTGAAGTTGGTAAATGGCTGCTCAAACACATACCATCAACTACAGTTTTCTTTCTTTTTTGAGACAGGGATTTTACTTTGTCACCCAGGCCTTTTTCTATAACTCAATATAATAAGAAAAATTTAAGAGTTTGTGATCCATTTCTCTGAAACTTCCCCTCATACTTTATCTTGTCATGTGTTACATTCTGGAAATACGGCACAACTATAAATATTCTCAGTCATTTATTTATTCTTCGGTTGTACCTCTTCTGTCATTCTGTGGGTGTGTCTCCATTTATGGAGTTCTGATGAATGAATAGTCCTGATCCTTATTTCAAAACATTTGAATCTAGTTGCTAACTAAGCCTACAGAAATTCAGCAAAACTTAGCTTCAGATTTAGCTCATCTACAGATTAGGATGACACAGCTCTCACTACTAATGTCTGACAGAAGAAGGAGTATGCTCTTTACTGGCAATAAATCTTATTTCTTTAATCTCTGCTTTATTTTTTAATCACAAAATGCCTTGTATATAATTAAAAGTTATAAGACACACAAAGGAAGCAGGAAAATGTGACCTATGAAAGAGAAAATAGTTAATAGCAGCGTGTCCAGAGATGGACCAGATAGTGTAATTACCAGACAGAAACATTTAGAAGCTGTGTATGCATTAATATATAATGAAGAAGTTAGACATCTTATCAAGAAAAATGGATAATTTTATAAGAAAAATAAAAATATAAATTTAAATACCTGTACATATCAGAAATAAATCACACCTTGGTGGTCTTAACGCAAGACCGGGCACAATAGAGGAAAGAATTACTGAATTTGAAGACAAGTGACCATAAAGTTTTAAATAAACATAAAGTAGAAAAAAAAGGAACAAAGCATCTAAAATATGTACCTGGAGTTTTAAAAGGGGAGAAGTTCAATAACGACAGAGGAAATATTTTAAGATATAACGGCCAAGAGTTATCCATAATTGGTAAAGATCAACCAACTGATTCAAGAAGTTTAATAGATCTCAAACATGAGAAATACAAAGGAAATTATACATAGGCCCATTACAGTCAAACTGCTAAAAAACAAACATAAAAGGAAAAATTAAAGAGCAACTAGAGAAGCAAAAGCAAAATGATACCAGTGACAGCTGGCTTCTTATCACAAGCAATGAAGACCAGAAGAAAATGAAATAGAATCTTTAAAGTGTTAAAAAATAATTGTCAGCACAAAATTCTAGATTCAGATGAAGATGGGATAAGTAGATTTTTCAGACAGACAGAAGCTGAAAGAAAATTTTCAACAGATTTTCTCCACATGAAATGGTAAAGAAAGTTTTTCTAGCTACAGGGAAATGATATAAGATGGAAGACTATATTTGTGGGAAGAAATAAAAAGCATAGAAATGGCAAAAATGTGACTAAATATAAAATATCTTTTAATTGCTATTATTTTTTATGCCTGAATACTTTTAATTAAATTATCATTTACTAATTAAGGCAATAATGTATCTTAGAGACTATAGCATTGGTAAAATGTATGACAAAAAGAACTTAAAGTTGGGAGGAAAAATAAATTCAGTTACGCGATAATGTTTTTACATTTCTTTAAGAATTATATTACTTGAAGGAAGAATGTAAAAAGATAAAGTATATGTCATAATCTCTAAAGTAACACTGAAAAAGTAACACAGAGTATTACAGCTTTGAAGTCAATTAAGGACGTAAATGCAATGTTAAAAAATGTTGATCCATGCATAATAAGGGGAAAAATGAGGAATGATGGAATAAATACCAGATAAGACAAATAGGAAATATATATAATGATGAAAGGCATTAAGTTAGCAGTACTATGTTAAATGTATGAGAATTAAACACTGCATGTAAATAATACAAACGTTGAATTTTTGGAAATAAGAGCAACTCTATGCTATGAATAAAAAATTCTCTTTATATATAAAGATAACTCCATGTTAAAAGTAGAGGATCTGAAAATTTACAGTATACATTTATTAAAAATAAATAGCTTAAACAAAAGTAATCTTAGAGTCTTAGAAGTAAAGATTAGAATAGCATTAAAAGACCAAATTATTAAGCAGACATAACCATCTAAAATGTGTATGTACCTAGTAACAGAGCTTCAACATTCAGGTAGCAGAATTTGATAAAACTCAAGCTATGGTTAGAAAAAATCCACAAAAATAATTAGATATTTAGCACTGTCTATTAGTAATTGTTGAAATTTGTAGTTACAAAAAAGTTAGCTTATATCCTATAAACTATTTCAACTGGCTTGACTTAGTTGATATTTATAGAACACAGTACCCCCAAATTTCAAAGTACTTATTCATCAGTATGACATATGCAACATTCACTAGATAGAATATATGCTGAGCAATAAAATGAGTTGTAATACATATTAAAGTATTAAAATCATATGTAGTAATTCCTTGACCAGTATGAATTTAAGTTATAAAACAATAAATGGTGGGTTATCTGGAAACCAAGTATTTTCAATTTAGCAAAGATATATTCAAATAATCCACAGATTAAAGAAGAAATTATATGGAACAGAAAAAATATTTAAAAAAATTTTAAAATTAATTATAATGAAAATTCAACACATAAAAAGGTGTAGATGCTACTACTGTTAAACCATTACTTACCGAAATATTTATGGGTTTAAATGTACATATTCTAAAAGAAGGTCAGTCTAAAATTAACAACCTAAATGTTGACTTAAGACTCTAGAAAATAGGAGGAAATTAAACTCACGTAGAAAAAGGAAAATATGAAAGTCAGAAATGCATGAAATATAAATGGATGAGCACACTCTACTACTTCTATTTAACATTGAATTAGAACTCCTTGATACTGCTTGTCTGGTTCTTTATAGACATTAGTAAAATTGATAAACCCGTGATAAACTTTAGCAATTTATCTTTACTAAATTGAAAAACCAAATGACCAGAACAAAACACAAAATACCCAGATGAGAAAAAAGAGAGACATTACTACAGATTCTACAACTTATTACAACTGAATCAAGAAGAAATGGAAAATCTAAAAATTTAATATGTCTTAAAGAAATTGAATTAGTAACTTAAAATCTTCCTACTAAGAAAATCCCAGAACCAGATATGTTTATTTTTTAACTCTATCAAACATTTAGGAAATATATAACCTAGGCTTTACACAAATTTTGTCAGAAAATAGAGTAGGTGGGCATACTTCTCACCTTAATTTATGAGGTCAGCACTTCTGTAATACTAGAACCTGATAAAGCCATTATGAGAAAAGAAAATTTAAGTCGAGTACCTCTCATTATTATAGATCCAAAAATGCTTAACAAAATATTGGCAAATTGAATCCAGCAATATATAAATGAATGATACATTATGCCCAAGTAAGTATTACTTGGAGAATGCAAAGTTGTTTTAACATTTTTAAAGAACTCAGGCAATGTAATTTGCCACATTATTGGAATAAATCAGGAGCATTGTTTGATTATTTCAACAGATACACAAAAAATTTGACCAAATTCAGCACTCTTTCATTATATTAAGACTCAGCAAATGAAAAAGATAGGGAAACATCCTAAACTTGATAAACAACATCTATTAAAATTTTTTTCACATGGCTTTATTTTTAATGAAACTATACATTTTGTCCCTTAAATTGGGATCCAAACAAGAATATATGCTTTCACTACTTCTGTTTAACATTAAATTTAAAAGTCCTAGCCACAGTAACAAGGCAAGAAAAAGAAATAAAATGCCTCAAATTAGAAAGAAAGAAGGAAACTGCTGTTATTTATAGATAACATGATTATTTACATAGAACATCCAAAAGAACTAACCAAAAATATACTATTACTAATAATTGAATCTGATATGATTGTAATATAGAAGTTAATATAGGAAAATTTTATTTCTATAAACAAGCAATGAACCATTGGTAAGTTAAATTAAAATAACATTAACAATAGCAGTACAACACATTGAATACAGAGTAATAAGTATAGTGAAAGGTACGGGGACTGGAAATTGTGAAACATTAATTGGAGACATTAAAGAAAACACCAGCTAAATAGAGATATATGCCATATTTGTTGATTCAAAGATTTAGTATTACTAAGATATCCATTCTGTTCAAATTAGCCTTGAGATTCAAAGCAAGCTCACTTAAAATCCTGATAGATATTTCTCCCTAGAAACTAACAATTAATTTTTAAATATATATGGAAATTCAGAGAATCTAGACTACACAAAACAGTCTTGGAAAAAGGATTACAATAGCAAACTTTACATTAACTGTTTTCTGAATTTACTATACTTACTATAAAGCCACAGTCATAAAGATTGTGAGACTGCCTACTTGGATAAACAGGTAGAGAGAGTCCAGAAATGGACCTATGAACAATTGATTGATTGTTGACCAAGGTACAAGGGCCCATATCTAGAATAATCAAAAGATATCCAGAAATTAACAATAGAAGAACAAACAATGTAATTAGTAAATGGGAATTACTCTTGGGCAAACATTTTACAAAAGAAGATATAAGAATCTCTGATAAGCTTATAAAAATGTGCTCAACACCATCACTCATCATATAAATGCAAATTTAAGCCACATGATACCCACTAGAATGGTTAAAATAAAAATGACTGACAACACCAAATGTTCGTTAGGATGTAGGGCAAGCAGAAATCTAATACATTGCTTGTTGGAGTGTCAAATGGTACAAACACTTTTGAGAACCGTTTGGCATTTTTTTACAGGGTTAAACTTTCATCTACCCTCTGTGATAGCTATTCTATTCTTACCCAAAAATACTTATACAAGAATGTTTATAGATATGTATATATATCTATTCATAATAGGCTCAAATTGACAATAAGCCAAACGTTCTTCAACAGGAGAATGGGTCAATAATATGTGTTACAATTGTATGCTGGAATACTACTTGTTAACTAAAAATGCGCAAGCTAATTATGTGTTCAGCATAGACAAAAAGATACTAGGTTAATTGAAAGAATATATACTTTATTATTTCAGTTATATGACATGAAGAACAGATTAAATTATTATTTGGTAACTGGGATGAGAAATTTGTTGCAATGGTAGAGAAATTGAAAGGGACAAGATAACTTTCTGGAGTAATATAAATGTTTTAAATCTTGTTTTCAAGTGTTAGTCACACAAATGTACACAATTATCAACATTTATCAAACTAAACTGTTAATAAGTAGACTATTTATATAAATTATACTTCAATTTAAAAATATTATTTTGGGCTGTCCTGTTTGCTCTTTGATTTCCTCAGTTAATTGTTCTCATTCTTAGTTCATTTCCTTTTATTTCATGGAGTTAGTTTTCTTAAAATGTTTCACAATTCTTGATCAGATGTCATCTTTGAATTAGTAAGTCCCAGTGCACCTGTCTGCAGATGTGGCTCCACTTACTGTAGACTACGTAGTTATAGAACAATACTAAGACATGCTATTGGCGGATTATATTAGTTTATTTTCTTAACATTGAGAAAACTCCCTTTTCCTCATGACACTGGACATTGTGTACTACCTCTTTGGGCCATATTTGCACATTCAATGCTGCAGCATTCTAAAGATCTCAGTTGTCGCTTCAGTGCACACGTGCGTGTTTCTGTGTGTGTGTGTGTGCACGTGCATGCACACATGGTGTTGGGGGCAGGGAGCAATTGGTTAATCTGCTAAATTTCTTCAAATGTTTTTAACATAATACATCATTCTGATTGTTGCCTCAGCATTCTGAGTGTGGAACAACCTTGAAGCCCCTTCTACCTTTTGTGACCGTTCTTTTTCTGTGCATATTTTAATTGTTTCCTATTTGGGAGAGATTTCTTAATTTTTTTTTTGACATAAATTTAACTCTCTCATGGTTTCCAGTGCTATAATAAATTTACGATTTAGGAAAATGGGTGCATTTTCTTCATTTATGGAGATTTGAGTTGGGACATTGAGACAAATGCATTTGTTATATTTGCCATCTTAATCCAATTTCCCCAGTCGGTTTCAATTAGCAGCTGTGCTTGTTGCTTTACATACTGATGTGCGTAGTAGCTCTCATTATCACTTTCATGTGTGTGCCCTGTATAATAGTATATGGGCCTGGAAATGGCTTGGACTCTTGCTGTTTGTAAAATAGGTATTCACAAGTTCACAATGGCAAATATGGATTAATCTCTAACATACAAACAGTTTTGAGGAAGGAGAATATTCCTTCGACATGCTTGTATTAGCAACAAATGAGACTGATGCTTTCAAATCTCCATCTAAAGATTCAATTCTGTAGACAGGGAGCCCCAAACTGTGACTGTAGGAGAGCCCTATTCAACATTGCCTAAAATCTCCCTAAGCACCTCGCTCCTGACTGTTTATCATTGTATGTTGACCTAACACTTTAGGAGGCTGTGTCTATAAATGAAGGATGTGTTTGTGCACTAAAGTCAAATGCTATTTGCTGAGGATACTGTGACTTCCATTTGACTTTCTTTCTGGTAAAAGCAGATGGAAAAGGTTTTCTTTCGTTGTTTGCTTTCATGTTAAAAACAAATACTTACTGCCAAAAACAAGGATTGAAGTACTGCAGTTCCTCCTCACAGCTGTTATTTAGAGGTGGTCCAAAACTCTTCAAAGAACATCAGACAGTACAAATCCATAGGAAGCCAGTAGTGAAAATATCATTTGCTGGCTCTGAATTTTTACCCCCTATTACAGGTCATTTGTAATACCTAGGGCAGATATGATATAGAATTTACAAGTTACAAATGAAAAGAACAATTTTATTAACAAATTTTCCATTTTACAAAGCAGGAAACTCAGTGAAGCACAGAGTAATTAGGCAACTTAGATTTATTTTGAGAAGAATGTAGAAAGGATTTTATGAAAATCTGAGGTCTTTACAATGTTGTTTGACAAAAGACTACACTTTTGTAATGATAATGAATTGACAATAACTCAATCATGTTTATCAAATGGAGTTTTGGTGCTGTAGTTACAATTTGCAAAAAGTACTTTAACAGAACAGACATGTTTGACTTTCTTATTAAAATAAATATTTATTGTAAAAAATTTTTTAAATCTCTATTTCTACAATTCAGAGGTCAATATCATAAATATTGTAAAGTTTTCTTGTCTAGATTTACTGCTGTGTTGTAAAAATCATATACTTTTATCAGGAGATTTTATTTTTATTTAACATTCTATCTTTAAAAATAGTTTTAGTCGATAAAATGTGTATTAATATGGGTGGACATTTATTCCATCTACTAGACAACTTTATTTTTTCTCTTTCCAATTATAAATTACAGTGTAATCAATTCCTTTGCAGATAAATCTATGGGTGTATATTTCCTAGAAGTTGGTTCTGAGGAGAATGATCAGAATCAAAAAGAGGTTGTGTCCATGATCAAGTTTTAGCTTCCATCTCCTAAATTATTTCCAGTATTCTGCTGATCTGAGGAGCTGAGTCAGAATCTTCTTATTCTCTCATTCATGTTAACAACATTCCCCAGAAAGTTGAAGAGAATGAGCATTCTTCCATAAGAAATATATGAATAGTCATGCTTCCTTATCAAAGTCTCTAAATTCCTAAAACCCATTTGTGTGATTTTAATATATATTATTTTTTATTATACTTAAAGTTCTGGGGTACATGTACAGATAATGCAGGTTGGTTACATAGATATACACATGTCATGGTGGTTTGCTGCACCTGTCAACCTGTCATCTACATTAGGTATTTCTCCTAATAATATTCCTCCCCTAGTCCCCCACCCCCTATCAGACCCCAGTGTGTGATGTTCCTGTCCCTGTTCCCATGTGTTCTCATTGTCCAACTCCCATTTATAAGGGAGAACACGTGGTGTTTGGTATTCTGTTCTTTATGATATGATTAGGCTGTGTCCCCATACACATTTCATATTGAATTCCCACATGTTATGGGAGGTACCTGGTGGGAGGTAATTGAATCATGGGGGTAAATCTTTCCTGTGCTGTTCTTGTGATAGTAAATAAGTCTCATGAGATCTTATGGTTTTGAAAAGAGGAGTTCTCATGTACAAGCTCTCTCTTTTTGCTTGCTGCCATCCATATAAGTTGTGTTCGTTTGCTGAGAATGATGGTTTCCAGCTTCACTTCATCCATGTTCCTGCATGGGACATGAACTCATCCTTTTTATGGCTTCATAGTACTCCATGGTGTATATGTGCCACATTTTATTTACTCTGTCACTGATGGGCATTTGAGTTGGTTCCAAGTCTTTTATATTGTGAACAGTGCCGCAATAAACATATAGGTGTGTGTGTCTTTATAGTAGAATGATTTATAATACTTTGCATATATCCCCAGTATGGGATTGCTGGGTCAAATGGTATTTCTAGCTTTAGATCCTTTATTGCTAGCAAGATGGCTAAATAGGAACAGCTCCGGTCTGCAGCTCCCAGCAAGCTCAATGTAGAAGGAGGGTGATTTCTGCATTTCCAACTGAGGTACCCAGTTCATCTCATTGATACTGGTTGGACAGTGGGTGCAGACCACTGAGGATCAGCTGAAGTGGGTGGTGTGTCACCTCTGCCGGGAAGTTCAAGGGGTCAGGAAACTCCTTCTCCTAGCCAAGGGAAGCCATTAGGGACTGTATTGTGCACTCCAGCCCAGACACTGTGCTTTTCCCATGGTCTTCGCAACCCGCAGACCAGGAGGTTCCCTCCGGTGCCTACATCACCCAGGCCCTGGGTTTCAAGCACAAAACTGGGCAGCTGTTTTGGCAGACACTGAGCTAGCTGCAGAAGCTTTTTTTTTACCATACCTCAGTGACACCTGGAATACCAGTGAGAGAGAAACATTCACACCCCTGGAAAAGGGGCTGAAACCAGGGAGCTAAGTGGTCTGGCTCAGCAGGTCCCACCCAAAAGGAGCCCAGCAAGCTAAGATTCACTGATTGAAATTCTTGCTGCTAGCACAGCAGCCTAAGCCAGACCTGGGATACTAGAGCTTGGTAGCTGGAGGGGCGTCCACCATTGCTGAAGCTTGAGTAGGTGGTTTTATCCTCATAGTGTAAACAAAGAAGGGAAGTTTGAACTGGGTGGAGCCCACTGCTGCAGCTCAGCAAGGCCGCTGCAGCCAGACTGTCTCTCCTCTCTGAAAAAAAGGCAGCAGCCCCAGTCAGGGACTTATAGATGAAACCCCCATCCCCTCAGAGAGTGCATAGGGGAAGGGGTGGTTGTGGGCACAGCTTCAGCAGACTCAAATATCTCTGCTTGACAGCTCTGAAGAGAGCAGCAGACTTTCCAGCATAGCATTCAAACTCTGATAAGGGTCAGAGTGCCTCCTTAAGTGGGTCTGTCCCTGACCCCCATCCCAGTGGGGGCTGACAGACATCTCATACATGAGAGCTCTGGCTGGCATCTGGTGATATGAATGTTTTTTAAAACTCCTAATAACTGTAATCTAGTTGTTTCCTGCAATCTGGCTCCAACTTATACTCCCACCAAAGTTATTGTAACTATTATTGAATTTTTTTTTTTAGAAATTCTGATCATTTAACAAAAAAATGGTATTTGAATTCTCATTTTCATTTCCATAAATTTGTTTATTAAAAAAATATCAGCCATTTGTGTTTCCTCTTTTGTAAAATATACATTTGTGTGCTTTATCCATGTAGGTTTTAAATAATTAATCTTTTATTTATATAGATAAATATAAAACATGTACAAATTGACATTAAGAGCATAACTATGTTTATTTAGAATGTTATAATTTGATATATCTTACAATTTTCTTTGATGTTGTTTTGTAAAATGCAAATATATATAATTTTACAATGTATATTAATCCTTTTTCTTTTTTATTCTTTCGAATACACAGCATTTTGCATTATTAAACTTTATTCTATAGATAAGGCAGATGTCAGTTAAAGTTTTGTGCATTTTAGTAGACCAAGTATGTTCAGATGCACAGATTTGATTTGATTTCTAGCTGCTTCTTTCAAAGAGTGTCCCATTATATATTCTCTGTTATTTACAATTAACTCTCTTCAAGTAAAATTTTAAAATATGCAATTATCAATAAGTAGTTATAAATGAGATACATGCAGTTGTTGAAGGTTTGTTAAGACTCTTTTTTCTTCCTCTAGTTTCATCCCCAGAATTTTGTGATGTCCAAAGATAGGCCACCCCAGATCACTTTTATCTTAGGACTCCTGAAACATTAAGTTACTTAGTTTGAAGTTACCAAGCTAAGTCCAGCAAACAGGTTTGAAGGACAGGTTCTGATGATTTGGAATTCTTGGTGCTGGGTTGTCTTTTGCCCAGAGTCAGTGCAATGCTATCCATTCTGCATTTCAAGTAAATGGTAGTCCAGTTGTGCTCATGGATCCGTCATCAAACACAGCTCAGATTTCAGCTTTAACTTATCTCAATATAGGCTTACTCTGAGTGACAAGATCCTGGTAAGCGGTATTCTCTGTCATCCTCTTTGATACTGTTTCTAGTAGGATGACTCATGGCTCTGCTTTGCCCTAGAAAATGTTTAATTACACTAGGGGCTTTTCATTGAGTAAAAGCATCATTGACAGATCAGCTGCCACCCTGACAAGTTGGATTGTTATTCTGCTGTCTGAAGGTCACACAGCATTTACTTTTGTAACACTAACCATCTGAAGGGAATTTCAGCTAGATTTCTAGACGATCTGATGCCATCAGGTGGAAAGACAAAGGGTAGAAAGTTCAGAAATACAGAAACATTTGTGTGTCTTAGTGAGATGCCATAAAGCTTTGGATGTTAAAAAGCTTAGATATTCATTGTGTTATAAACTTTTCAGAGGGAATAAAAAATAATTCTACCTTTTTGGGTTTTGGTTTTATACTTTATTCTAACAAAAGCACACACATATGTAGCTTTTATATAAAACCTACTTGATGATATATTCGGCAATTTAATTATAGTACTTTGAAACATAGGTCTTATTGAAGAAAGAGTTTTCTTTGGTTTCGGTGATGACTATTCCTGTGAATGACACAAGCCACCAAACTACTAAATTTGAGTACTTGGGATCCCCATTCAAAAGGCTACCAGGCAGCTAGAAATTGTCATGAAATCTCCATTTTAGCCTGGGTGCAGGTGTCTGTTGTAAAGTGATCTTCCTTTGGCTTGAGTGACTGTCACATCTTCATTACTCACATGGAGTTCTGTGCATTCTGAGTGCACACTGGGCTGAAAAGTGATTCTGGTGAGGAGGATTACATTCTCTTTAGTATGTTTTCAGAGCAGTCAGAATGCTTTCTCCCCACACATGGAGAACACAGGAAGCTTCTTGTTGATAGGTTTTGATTGATATAGCCTTATGATTGATAAGGCAAATACTGCCTTTTTTGCTCCATCTTGTATTTTCATTGATGGGAACAGGTTCAGGGAGCAAGTTAAAAAAAATCGTGTAAATCTTTCAGCAAGAAAACTTTTATCTTCTTTAATTTTTCTTCATTGTTACTTCCTTATCACCTCCTCACCTTCTGACCCAGAATTCTTAGAAAATAACTGCTTTCACTTTTAAAAACCAGAGATGTGGGAGAAATTAAGTTTCAGATTTTACTATTACCTTTGACTCTTAGAAATCAGTTCAAGTGGGTAGACAGACTTGTGAAGATCAGCATTTGGTCTGCAAACAAGGCCAGTGGTTGGTGATTACACAGGCCTGTGTCTTGTCAGATTCATGAATTTAAGTTGTGCTCAGATACCCCTTGTTCATGAAGAATCTGGATCAAAGCCTTTGCTTCCTCAAGCACTGAATGATTGGTGGTTTTGTTCCACTCTACCTGGAGCCAATTCCAAGGTTGAAAAGGTAGAATTGAGAGTTTACCTACAAAAAGCTGGGATCCAGTGTGCTGGGTGAGTCACATGATTCCTCATGGCCACTAACCCCAGCCTTTTCTCTCTAACGTCTTCCTGGGCCACAGAGGACTTTTGTGAACACTGTACATTTTTGCCTTTATGTACCCCTTCTTTCATAAAAAATATTAAAAATTTATCTTCAACTATATTTGCATAAAGACAAATACAATTCAGACTGGATTCATTATGACATATTCATCACTATTATATTCATTTTTCATTCTAATTTAATAAAAGTGAAAAAAATTTATGGACTCCTGAAAGTATCATAGGTCCTAGGCACTGTGTCTAATAGATAAATAGGCCCTGCCCTCATATATGCAACCAAGTACATGGTTCTTTGTTCTGTCATTTAGACCACAGGCCTTCCCTAGTTTTAGGCCCAGACCCTGCTCAAATCTTGCAAACCATTCCATGTGGGATGCTCCCATGACAATCAGCTGGCAAATGGTGGTATATTTTAACTGGGAAAGACTACACACTACCATGGTTCTGTAATCTAACTTCAAATATTGCTATTTGTTGAGAATCATCAATGCCTCACTCCACCATTATATTCACTCCTCTTGGATACTTACAGAGACCTGGGACACACTTGGGTTATGGCAGCTGTGCTATTTGCACCACTAAATTATTCGCCAAAGGGCCCAATCCTACAGACAGCCTGATTTCCTTCCCTCTGTCATTCATTAGCTTTGCAATATGTCTTACAGAGTCTAATAGTTACTCACTGACTGCTGGCAATGGCAGGCAAAACAAGTATCCTATTACAAGCAAATTTCGTAACTTAAAGAACAGTTTTCTTCTTTGTGGCAACTTAGTTCCAAGTGAAGGTTCTTGGTCCCATTATGCCTTTCATCTATCTTTTCCTTCACTATTCAGCTTCTCAAATAGTTGTTTACTTCATCTGTGGCTACTTTTGTTCCTGCGATGAGTTCAGCAAACATCTGTTGAAGCCCTCTGTTGTGCCAGGAGCTCTGCCATGTGCTCCCTTATTGCCCACAGACTCTAAAAGGACAGGCATCCTGAAATCGCAGGGGATTGAAATTATACTTCAGGACCTTTTGTTGGTGGTTGTTGTGGGGTTTGGTTTTAATTATGAAAATAATAGTGCTTTGGGGCCAAAAAAAAAGAAAAACTAACTACTTTATTAAGTATGTGGATGCAAAAAATGAGAATTGAGGATTATCTCCCCAATTCTAAAATTTACAATTCTCCAAGATGATGGTCTTCAATTTTATTGTCTTTTTTTCTCCTCTGTTGCTTTGAAAAGGTTGTATTTATTCACTCTGACTCCTTTCCTTAATCTTTGGTAATACTACTGTAACTACCCAATGGGTCTACTCACTGCTGCCTAGACAGAGCTGATTATGGAGAAAGGG
This sequence comes from Callithrix jacchus, assembly GCF_049354715.1. Classification (NCBI taxonomy): domain Eukaryota; kingdom Metazoa; phylum Chordata; class Mammalia; order Primates; family Cebidae; genus Callithrix; species Callithrix jacchus. The sequence goes on from NC_133507.1 coordinate 83,133,955, forward strand.
GAATTGCAATGGAGAAAGATTAATTCATGGAGAGCCTGGTAGAGTTTTGTTATTACTTGAATAAGTCTCCCCAAGCATTCAGGGATCTGAGTTTTTTTTTTATTTTAATTTTTTATTGCATTTTAGGTTTTGGGGTACATGTGCAGAACATGCAAGACAGTTGCATAGGTACACACATAGCAGTGTGTTTTGCTTCCTTTCTCCCCTCCACCCACATTTGGCATTTCTCCCCAGGCTATCATCCCTCCCCACCTCCCCCTACTGCTGGCCCTCCCCTTTTACCCCCAATAGACCCCAGTGTTTAGTACTCCCCTCCCTGTGTCCATGTGTTCTCATTTTTCATCACCCACCTATGAGTGAGAATATGCGGTGTTTCATTTTCTGTTCTTGTGTCAGTTTGCGGAGAATGATGTTCTCCAGATTCATCCATGTCCCTATAAACGACATGAACTCATCATTTTTGATTGCTGCATAATATTCCATGGTGTATATGTGCCACATTTTCCCAGTCCAGTCTATCATCGATGGGCATTTGGGTTGGTTCCAGGTCTTTGCTATTGTAAACAGTGCTGCAATGAACATTCATGTGCATGTGTCCTTATAGTAGAACGATTTATAGTCCTTTGGATATATACCCAGTAATGGGATTGCTGGGTCAAATGGAATTTCTATTTCTCAGGCCTTGAGGACTCGCCACACTTTCTTCCACAATGGTTGAACTAATTTACACTCCCACCAACAGTGTAAAAGTGTTCCTTTTTCTCCACATCCTCTCTAGCATCTGTTGTCTCCAGATTTTTTAATGATTGCCATTCTAACTGGCGTGAGATGGTATCTCAATGTGGTTTTGATTTGCATCTCTCTGATGACCAGTGATGATGAGCATTTTTTCATATGATTGTTGGCCTCATATATGTCTTCTTTTGTAAAGTGTCTGTTCATATCCTTTGCCCACTTTTGAATGGGCTTGTTTGTTTTTTTCTTGTAAATCTGTTTGAGTTCTTTGTAAATTCTGGATATCAGCCCTTTGTCAGATGGGTAAACTGCAAAAATTTTTTCCCATTCTGTTGGTTGCCAATTCACTCTAGTGACTGTTTCTTTTGCCGTTCAGAAGCTGTGGAGTTTCATTAGGTCCCATTTGTCTATTTTGGCTATTGTTGCCAATGCTTTTGGTGTTTTGTTCATGAAGTCCTTGCCTACTCCTATGTTGTGGATGGTTTTGCCTAGATTTCCTTCTAGGGTTTTTATGGTGCCAGGTCTTATGTTTAAGTCTTTAATCCATCTGGAGTGAATTTTAGTGTAAGGTGTCAGGAAGGGGTCCAGTTTCTGTTTTCTGCACATGGCTAGCCAGTTTTCCCAACAACACTTGTTAAACAGGGAATCCTTTGCCCATTGCTTGTTTATGTCAGCTTTATCAAAGATTGTATGGTTGTAGATATGTTGTATTGCTTCCAATGCCTCTGTTTTGTTCCATTGGTCTATATCTCTGTTATGGTACCAGTACCATGCTGTTTTGATTACTGTAGCCTTGTAGTATAGTTTGAAATCCAGTAGTGTGATGCCCCCCGCTGTGTTCTTTTGCTTAGAATTGACTTGGCTATGTGGGCTCTCTTTTGGTTCCATATGAAGTTCATGGTGGTTTTTTCCAGTTCTGTGAAGAAAGTCAATGATAGCTTGATGGCGATAGCGTTGATTCTGTAAATTACTCTGGACAGTATAGTCATTTTCACGATATTAATTCTTCCTAACCATGAACATGGAATGTTTCTCCATCTGTGTCCTCTCTTATTTCGTTGAACAGTGGTTCGTACTTTTCCTTGAAGATATCCCTTACGTTCCTTGTGAGTTGTATTCCTAGGTATTTTATTCTTTTTGTAGCAATTGTGAATGGGAGTTTGTACTTGATTTGGCTCTCTTTTAGTCTGTTATTGGTGTAGAGGAATGCTTGTGATTTTTGCACATTGATTTTATATCCTGAGACTTTGCTGAAGTTGCTGGAGTTTTTGGGCTGAGGCAATGGGGTCTTCTAGGTATACTATCATGTCGTCTGCAAATAGAAACAATTTGGCTTCCACCTTTCCTATTTGAATACCCTTTATTTCTTTTTCTCGCCTGATTGCTCTGGCTAGAACTTCCAGTACTATATTGAATAGGAGTGGTGACAGAGGGCATCCTTGTCTAGTGCCAGATTTCAAAGGGAATGCTTCCAGTTTTTGCCCATTCAGTATGATATTGGCTGTTGGTTTGTCATAAATAGCTTTTATTACTTTGCAATACGTTCCATCAATACTGAGTTTATTGAGGGTTTTTAGCATAAAGGGCTGTTGTATTTTGTCGAATGCCTTCTCTGTGTCAATTGAGATAATCATGTGGTTTTTGTTTTTGGTTCTATTTATGTGGTGAATTACGTTTATAGACTTGCATATGTTGAACCAGCCTTGCATCCCCGGGATGAATCCTACTTGATCATGATGGATAAGTTTTTTGATTTGCTGTTGCAATCGGTTTGCCAATATTTTACTGAGGATTTTTGCATCTATGTTCATCATGGATATTGGCTTGACGTTTTCTTTTCTTGTTGGGTCTCTGCTGGGTTTTGGTATTAGGTTGATATTGGTCTCATAAAATGATTTGGGAAGGATTCCCTCTTTTCGGATTATTTTGAATAGTTTCAGAAGGAATGGTACCAGCTCCTCTTTGTGTGTCTGGTAGAATTTGGCTGTGAACCCATCTGGACCTGGGCTTTTTTTGTGTGGTAGGCTCTTAATTGCTGCCTCGACTTCTGACCTTGTTATTGGTCTATTCATAGTTTCAGCTTCCTCCTGGTTTAGGCTTGGGAGGACACAGGAGTCCAGGAATTTATCCATTTCTTCCAGGTTTACTAGTTTATGTGCATAGAGTTGTTTGTAATATTCTCTGATGATGGTTTGAATTTCTGTGGAATCTGTGGTGATTTCCCCTTTATCGTTTTTTATTGCATCTATTTGGTTGTTCTCTCTTTTCTTTTTAATCAATCTGGCTAGTGGTCTGTCTATTTTGTTGATCTTTTCAAAAAACCAGCTCTTGGATTTATTGATTTTTTGAAGGGTTTTTCGTGTCTCTATCTCCTTCAGTACAGCTCTGATCTTAGTTGTTTCTTGTCTTCTGCTGGGTTTTGAGTTTTTTTCATCTTGCTCCTCTAGCTCTTTCAATTTTGACAATAGGGTGTCAGTTTTGGATCTCTCCATTCTCCTCATATGGGCACTTATTGCTATATATTTCTCTCTAGAGACTGCTTTAAATGTGTCCCAGAGATTCTGGCATGTTATGTCTTCATTCTCATTGGTTTCGAAGAATTTCTTTATTTCTGCCTTCATTTCATTGTTTATCCAGTCAACATTCAAGAGCCAGTTGTTCAGTTTCCATGAAGCTGTGCGGTTCTGGGTCGGTTTCCGGATTCTGAGTTCTAACTTGATTGCACTATGGTCTGAGAGACTGTTTGTTATGATTTCAGTTGTTTTGCATTTGCTGAGGAGTGCTTTACTTCCAATTATGTGGTCAAATTTAGAGTAGTGTGATGTGGTGCTGAGAAGAATGTATATTCTGTGGATTTGGGGTGGAGAGTTCTGTAAATGTCTATCAGGTTTGCTTGCTCCAGGTCTGGGTTCAAGCCCTGGATATCCTTGTTGATTTTCTGTCTGGTTGATCTGTCTAATATTGACAGTAGAGTGTTAAAGTCTCCCACTATTATTGTGTGGGAGTCTAAGTCTCTTTGTAAGTCATTAAGAACTTGCCTTATGTATCTGGGTGCTCCTGTATTGGGTCCATATACGTTTAGGATCATTAGCTCTTCTTTTTGTATCGATCCTTTTACCATTATATAATGGCCTTCTTTGTCTCTTTTGATCTTTGTTGCTTTAAAGTCTATTTTATCAGAGATGAGAATTGCAACTCCTGCTTTTTTTTGCTCTCCATTTGCTTGGTAGATCTTCCTCCATCCCTTTATTTTGAGCCTTTGTGTATCCTTGCATGTGAGATGGGTTTCCTGGATACAGCACACTGATGGGTTTTGGATTTTTATCCAATTCGCCAGTCTGTGTCTTTTGACTGGTGCATTTAGTCCATTTACATTTAGGGTTGATATTTTTATGTGTGAATTTGATACTGCCATTTGATGCTAGCTGGCTCTTTTGCCTGTTAGTTGTTGTAGATTCTTCATTATGTTGATGCTCTTTAGCATTTAGTGTGATTTTGGAATGGCTGGTACTGGTTGTTCCTTTCTATGTGTAGTGACTCTTTCAGGAGCTCTTGTTAAGCAGGCCTGGCGGTCACAAAATCTCTGAGTACTTGCTTGTTCGCAAAGGATTTTATTTTTCCTTCACTTTTGAAGCTCAGTTTGGGTGGATATGAAATTCTGGGTTGAAAGTTCTTTTCTTTAAGAATGTTGAATATTGGCCCCCACTCTCTTCTGGCTTGTAGTGTTTCTGCCAAGAGATCTGCTGTGAGTCTGATGGGCTTTCCTTTGTAGGTGACCCAACCTTTCTCTCTGGCTGCCCTTAGTATTTTCTCCTTTATTTCAACCTTGTTGAATCTGATGATTATGTGCCTTGGGGTTGCTCTTCTTGTGGAATATCTTTGAGGTGTTCTCTGTATTTCCTGCATTTGATTGTTGGCCTGTCTTGCTAGGTGGGGGAAATTTTCCTGGATAATGTCCTGAAGAGTATTTTCCAGCTTGGATTCATTCTCTTTGTCACATTCTGGTACACCTATCAAACGTAGGTTAGGTCTCTTCACATAGTCCCACATTTCTTGGAGACTTTGTTCATTCCTTTTTGCGCCTTTTTCTCTGATCTTGGTTTCTCATTTTATTTCATTGAGTTGATCTTTGACTTCTGATATTCTTTCTTCTGCTTGGTCAATTCGGCTGTTGGAACTTGTGCATGCTTCATGAAGTTCTCGTATTGTGTTTTTCAGCTCCTTTAATTCATTAATATTCCTCTCTAAGTTATCCATTCTTGTTATCATTTCCTCAAATCTTTTTTCAAATCTTTTTTCAAGGTTCTTAGTTTCTTTGCATTGATTTAAAACATGTTCTTTTAGCTCACAAAGGTTTCTCATTATCCACCTTCTGAAGTCTAATTTCATCATTTCATCACAGTCATTCTCCGTCCAGCCCTGTTCCCTTGCTGGTGAGGAGTTTTGGTCCTTTCTAGGAGGTAAGGTGTTTTGGTTTCGGGTGTTTTCCTCCTTTTTGCACTGGTTTCTTCCCATCTTTGTGGATTTATCCACCTGTCGTCTGTGTAGTTGCTGACTTTTCAATTGGGTCTCTGAGTGGACGCCCAGATTGTTGTTGATAAAGTATTTCTGTTACTTGGTTTTCCTTCTACCAGTCTAGCCCCTCCACTGTACAACTGCTGAGGTCCACTCCAGGCCCTGCTTGTCTGGGGTGCACCTATAGCAGCTGTGGAACAGTGAGGGGTGCTACCAGTTTCTTTTTCTACTATCTTTGTCCCAGAATGATGCCTGCCAAATGTCAGTCTTTTGTATATAGAGGGGTCAGGGAGCTGCTTGAGGAGACAGTCTGTACTTTATAGGAGCTCAATTTCTGAGCTGTGAGCTTTGTTGTTCATTCAGGGCTGTTAGGCTGCTACGTTTAATTCTGCTGCAAAAGAACTCATAAAAAGACCCTTTTTTTTTCTCAGATGCTCTGTCTCGTGGGGGGTTGGGGCTTTCGTTGTGAGTGTCCGTTGTGCTGTCCTGCCCAGCTAGGAGGCAGTCTAGTCACTATTTGCCTGCCGAGGCTCCTCTCTGCTGGTGTGAGGTTCGCCCTGTTGCTGGGGTCTCCGCCCTGCTGCCACGGGCTATGCCCTGAGGCGGAGTCTTTCTGTTGTAGCGGGTTGCCTCGGTAACAGCAGGCTGCATCAGCAATGGTCGTGTACCTCAGTAGGGTCGGATTGCCTCGGTAATGGCGGATGCCCCTCCCCCATGGAGCTGCACTGTCCTGGGTTCAGCTGTGCCCTCAGGGAACCTCTCCACCTGGAGCATTTGGAGTCGCTGTTTTGTTTGTCCCACTGCGCTACCCCAAACGCTGTTTCCCTGGAATCTCCTGGGCTGGCTCACTGTCCATGTCCCATTCAGTCTCAAGTTCAGCACTCTCAAGTCTCAGATTGCTGGTTCAACAGGGTACCCGGACCAGTGCGCTTTGTGTGGAATGCTGTGTAGAGCCACTGTGCTATAGCGCTGGCCGCTGGCTGCACCGGCTGCCGGCTGCACCAGCCCAAACCTCTGCTTGGTGTTCCGCGTCTCTTTTATACCTGGGAATTTCCCCATTCTGTGGGCAACAAAGATCCATCTCGAAATGCGGCCCTGACTTACCCTCTTCGCGCATTCACCGAGAGCTTCAATCCTGGGTTGTTCTCACCGCGTCATCTTGAGTCCCCCCCTCGGGATCTGAGTTTTTAAAGATAATTTACTGACACAGGAACAGAAACCCAAACACCGCATGTTCTCAGTCATAAGTGGGTGTTGAACGATGAGAACACATGGACACAGGGATGAGAACATCACACACTGGGGTCTGTTGGTGGGTAGGGGTCTAGGGAAAGGGATAGCAGGGGGTGGGGGAATTTGGGAGGGATAACATTAGGAGAAATACCTAATGTAGTTGAGTGGGGGGATGGATGCAGCCAACCACCATGGCATGTGTATACCTATGTAACAATCCTGCATGATCTGCATATGTACCCCAGAACTTAAAGTATAATAATAATCATTTTTTTAAAATGCAAGCAAACAAAAACAACGAAATCAATTTTCCTTAAATTGGGTTCAAATATTCATTCTCACAGTAAATGCATTTCACAGTGAAGATGATTTGTCTTTTAATAAAGATAATTTTAGTGTTTAAGCAAATAATAATAATTTGGCAGGTAGGGGCTCAGGAAGTGAAGAGTACTGATTGGTTATGTTGGTGATAGAATCATAAGGGGTCAAAGTGAGGTTTTCTTGCTCTCTTCTGTTCCTGGGTGGGACTGCAGAACTGGTTGAATCAGATTACCACTCTGTGTGGTGTCAGCTGATCCATCTGTTGCATGGTCTGCAAAATATCTCCAGCACTGAACTTAGGTCTTACAATAGTGATGTTATCCCTAGGAACAATTTGGGGAACTTCAGATTCTTGCCTCCAGAGGTTGCATGACCCCTAAAATGTAATTTAATCTTGTAGCTAATTTGTTAGCCCTACAAAGGCAGACTGGTTCCCAGGCAAGAAGGGTGTCTTTTTGGGAAAGAGCTATTACCGATTTTGTTTCAGAGTCAAACCATAAACTGAATTCCTTCTCAAGAATAGGTCAGCCTACTCCCAGGAATGAACAAGGACAATTTAAAGGTCAGAAGCAAGATGGAGTCTATTAGGTCTTATCTCTTTCACTTTTATAATTTCGTCCATTATAATTTTTGCAAAGACAGTTTTAGGATGGGCTTCATGCTAGGAGCTGGGGCCTTTGACAATGATAGGGCCAACCTATATCACACGGGTAGAGAGAATGCTGGGGAATAGATATACCAGGTTCACATTCCTCCTCTCCAATCTCCTGGGTCTCCACATTGGACAAACACAACCAGAAGCTAGTAGATAAGATAACTCTTTGCTGTAGTCCATGTGGATTAGCCTCTGGGGCAAAGACAGGATACAGAAGGATGAAGGAAGGATGCATCTACAGGGGCAAATGGAGGACATTAGCACCTACTCTATGTAAAACAGAATGATTTCCCAAATGCCATATGGAAAATTCTCTGGAAATTCCATGGTACAGAGATGTAAAATATTTGAGGTATTTGAATACAACTTGATAAACATATTTTGAAAAGCACAGATACACCACAGGGGTCATAGAGACCTTAGATTTAGAAACTGGAGACATATACAAATGAATAAAAAGATGTTTTTCTAAGATATCAGAGGTAGAATATTTATAAGCATCCCCTCCATGTCTTTAAACTCAAAGACATATAAGGAAACAAATGGGAAGAGAAAAACCACAAAGAAAAATTTCAAAGAGAAAATTTTAGGGTCAGAACAGTTAATAGGAAAAAACTCTCAGCAAGAAAAGTAGACGATTAAGAAAATGTGAAAGTAGTAAAACTGCTTTTGCAAAAATTATAGCTGAGGAAATTATAAAAGTGAAAGAGATCAGACCTAATGGCCTCCATCTTGCTTCTGACCTTTAAGCTGTTCTTGTTCATTCCTGGGTGTAAAGAATTCAGTTTATGGTTTGACTCAAACAACATTGATGATAGCCTTTTCCCAAAAAGACACCCTTCTTGCCTGGGGACCAGTCTGCCTTTGTTGGACCAACAAATTAGTGACAGAATTAAAATTTACATTTTAGTGGTCATACAACCTCTGGCTCCCCCCAGATTGCTTCTGGGGATAACATCACTATTGTAAAACCTAAGATCAGCCCTTGAGATATTTTGCAGACCCTCCAATAGATGGATCAGGTGACACCACCCAGAGTGGTAATCTGGCTCAACCAGTTCTGCGGATCTTACCCAGGAACAGAAGAGAGCAAGAAAACCTCACTTTGACTCCCTGTGATTCACCAGTTAACATGTTCTACTTCCCAAGTCCCTACCCACCAAATAATCTTTAAAAACTTTGATTCCTGAATGCTCAGGAAGGCTGATAGAGTAATAATAAAACTCTGGAATCCTGCACAGCCAGCTCTGCATGAGTTACTGTTTCTCCACTGCAATTCCTCTGTCTTGGTAAGTCAGCTCAGACTAGGCAGTGGGCAAGGTGAACCCATTGGGTTTTTACAATAACTTGAAATTCTTTCTCCAAGTTCTAGTAACTGATTCCTACCATGCTCCCTCTGGCCTGGGGTTTGTGAAGGTGGATGTGAACCCTGAGATATTTCACTTCCCTTCTTGGTTTTTCTAAGCTCTTCTTAGATTATGATAAATAGCCCCATTATTAAAATTTTCTCAATTATCCCATTTGATTGTGCCATTTTTTTTCCTTTCCAGGCCTTAATTGATACACCTAAAATTTATTCAAAATATTTGGGGGGTATTCCTTAGTTTCTCTTTTTTTCTAACAACATCAATTTTGCTTGCTGTTTGCTCAATTGTTTTAAATTCTCTATAATTGCTGTCAGGGTCTTGCAGCTGAATTTGCCATGAATAGCATTTGATGGACTACGGTAATGGTGGTGGTGGTGTGACAGGAAGATTTCATTATCTGTTTACTTCAGAATGTTTTTTCCTTGCTGAAATCTGAGATGAAAATGAATTTTCCATTACAAAGCTCCAGAACATTTTCTGTATATTAGTTAGGATTCTCCAGAGAAACAGAACCAATATATATTTTGTATAATATGTCTATATGTAATATGTATTATGTTTTATATTATGAAATAAATAATACCAAGGATGTAACTGCTTAACTACCTCACATCTAGGACAGACAGTTAAAATCACATCTCAAACTAGGGAAGCCTACTGTGTCATGGGTGCTAAACATCTGCTCCCTGTTCACTTACTGTAATAAAAGAAATTTTCTCTCTTTTTTTTCCATATTATCTCCCCTCATTTAAGAGAAAAAATATGTTACATTTTGGATTTGTTAGTTAACAGCAGAGACAATTTCGCACATTAAAGTTTTCTAGCAAAAACTCTTTAATTTGTACAACATTGAAATTCTTCTTCTGATATGTCCCATGGTTTTAAAAATCACTGTTAGGTTTTCGCATTTGAAATCAGATTCAATTATAAAAACACCTTTTCCATTCTGTGAATATCAAAAACCTCTGCTAACTATTGTTTGAAGAGAAATTTGAAACATATTCTGTTTATATTTATTTATTTTATATATTTACATAAAACGTTCTTAATATAGCCTTTTTAGTTATTGAGTCTTTAAAGTCTGTTTGTCACTAGAATATTCCACAACTAAGTTTCTAGATGGAAGATAAGTGGCTGATAAAATTGTTCTTATGTTCAGGAGACTGCTGCATGTCCTTGCATCCCAAATAATGACTTTATGCATAAATCGGATAGCCTTTAGTTGATTAAAATATTTCATTAGTCAGAAAATATCTCTCCTTGGCCCTGTGAAATAATTGAGATATTAATTTTGTTCCTTAGATCCTTCAGTCACAGGCCAGGGTGATAGTCAACAAATTCTGTGATTTGGAGGAATTCAGTGAAAGTTATTGTTAATGCTTTCTGGCAAACAAAGCAATCTTGTTTTCTCTAACTGCCATGGCCTTTTATCCCTAATGCTCATTTAACACTAAGCATTAGGCAAAATAGAATATTGATATTTAGTGAGATGTATTTCAAATCAGTGTTAATTCTTTGGATCAATGGATGGTAAACTATGACCCACAGACAAATCCTGTCTTTTTTTTGTATAACCTGTAGCTAAGAATGATTTTTACATTAAAAAAATATTACTTTATGACATGTGAAAATTATATAAAATTCAAATGCTAGTGTTCCCTTATGGTTTTATTGGAACAAATCACATTCATCTGTTACATGTATATAGGTGCTTTCACAATACAATGGCAAATTGAGTAGTTGCCACAGAAACTGTAAAATCTAAAATCGTCTAGCCCTTACAGGAAAGTTTGCTGACTCCTGCTTTAAATAATCAAGTATAGTTTTTCTTTACTTAAAATAATAACCTAATTGAAAACCTTAGCTTTCTTGGTAGCTATTGAAATAATAATGATTGACTGCTAGTTTTATAAGAGAATAATAGGCCTCCTAGCATTATTCCCACAGACAAGACCATTGCTAGGGAGATAATGGAATTATATAAAATTGTTTAGAATTTCTCTCTTGTTGGTTATCAGATATGGAATATGATGTCAGCTCATATTTGCCAGTGCTTCTGAATATCTTTAAAACCTTACGTGGGATCTTTTATTCTCTCAATATACATACAGGAGGAGCAAGAAAGGGAACCCAAATCATTGTTGGCTTCAGATCAAATAAATCTCATCATGTTTCTCATAAAATAATGACTACTGTAGGCTGGGTGTGGTGGCTCATGCCTGTAATCCTAGCACTTTGGGATGCCAAGGCTAGCAGATCATCTGAGGTCAAGAGTTTGAGACCAACCTGGACAACATGGTAAAACCCAGTATCTACTAAAAATACAAAAATTAACTGTGTGTGGTGACGCATGCCTGTAATCCCAGCTACTCAGGAGGCTGAGGCAAGAGAATCATTTGAACACCAGAGGCGGAGGTTGCAGTAAGCCGAGATTGTGCCTGGGTGATGAAGTGAGACTCCATCTCAAAAAAATTTTTTTTAATCATAATGACTACTGTAATAAACACATTGCTATCACTGATGCTTACTATAGTAGACAAAAACAAAAATATCTATGGATAATTTAGCACAAAACAAACCAACTGTTCTTTTATACCTATAATTCTGACACAAAGGGTCTTTTCCCAACATCGTTCAATTTTCCAACCTCTGGATACCAACAGTGTGTCTTATAGTTTGATTCTGTCACTAACTACTCAAAGCTAGTGCAGACCTCCCCCCGAAGGTAAGGGCTTAGTGCCACAGAACTGCTCCCCACTTCAGATGCCAAACATGGGTCCCAGGTTGTCACCGTACTTCCCACTTACTGGATCTAAATTAAGAGTTCCCACAACTCCCAACTTGGGTTCAGTAATTTGTTGTAACAATTCACAAAACTCAGGAAACATTTACTTATGTGTATTAGTTTATTATAAAGGAAATTATGAAGGATACAGGTGAACAGACAGTGAACAAGTACATAGATGATGTCTGAAAACATCCTTAATACTGCAGCTTCCGTTTTTGTGGTGCTAAAGGTGTGTCACCCTCCTGGCACATAGATGTGTTCACCAATCTGGAAACTCTTCAAACCCTATTGCTTAGAGTTTTTATGGAGACTTCATTACAAAGGCATGATTGATTAAATAATTGGATATTGATAATTAAGTCAATCTCTAGATGCTCTTCGGAAGTGGGGCTGAAAATTTGAATCCTTTAGTCATGCCTTGCTCTATCTGGTGACCAGCCCCATCCTAAAGGTATCTAGGAAATCTAGCCACCAGTCTTCTCATTAGCATGCAAAAAGGCACATCACTACACAGATTTGAAGGTTCTTAGAAGCTCTTACGTCAGGAATCAGGACTAAGACCAAATATTATAACAAAAGATACTATCAGTCAGGAAATTACAAGGATTTTAGAAGCTCTATGTCAGAAATGAGGGCACAGACCAAATATATATTTCTTATTCTGTCACAAATATAGTATGGATATATTTTCTTCATCTTTGTACTCAAAATGGGGCCCAGCAAATATAAGAACAGGTGTCTCAATTATGGTCTCATCCATGACTCTTGATTCTTGATGAACAATTGCACATAATATCTTTATTTGTTTTTTTTTTTTTATCCCTTTGCAATCTAGTTCCCAGCAGGAAATTTACTGAGCTGCCAACTTGTGATCATCTAATTGACTCAGAAAGAATCTGAATGAGTTTCTAAATATCCAACTGAAATCAATTGTGACTCTCTTTATTTTAGGCCCCAGGCAGACTGAAATTGAGACAATAAATGGAAGCACCTTATTCTGAAAGAGTGAGAGTTGGCATCTTTGTAGCAAACATCACATACATATACCCTCACATTCACAGACACACATACACATGCCCCACACTCACATGCATACTCATTTACAAAATTTTATATTTGGAAAGAATGCGTAATTAGATATATGTTTGGCATCTTGCAAGTCTTGTCTTTCTACAATCCATGATTTCAGCAATCTGGGAAAACATTTCATCCAATAAAATAAAATATTAGGACTATATTAGTCCATTTTCTGTTGCTTATAACAGGATACCTGAAACTGGGTAGTTTATAAAGAAAAGAAATTTATTTGTGACAGTTACAAAGGCTGAGAAATCCCTGGGTAAGTTGCTGCATCTGGTGAGAGCCTTCTTGCTGGTGGGGACTGTCAGGAGTCTTGACACATTACGGGACATCACTGGTGAGAGGCCTGAGTGTGCTAGCTCAGGTCTCCCTTCCTCCCTCTGCTTTTGAAGCCAATAGTCCCACTCTCACAGTAATCCATTAATCCCAAAACTCATTAATCCCTTAATTCATGAATAGATCAATCAGTTTACCTTTTAAAGGCCCTACCTCTCAATACTGCTACAATGGGTTTTAAATTTCAACATAAATTTTACAGGGGATGAACACTCAAACCATAGCAAGGACTGTTGCTGGTAGTGGAGAGTCATGACTAACACATAGCTTAATCACTTAAAGATGTCTGTACCTTAGTGTTTTACCAAAGGTCTTGAGACTCTTTCTTTTCAGTATATTTTTCATTTTCCTCATGGAAAAGTTATTCCCAAGGTTCTTCTGTTTGTGCACATTTTATATTTAAATGTTTTCATTAAATTCCAATTTGTGTGAAATAGAAACAACAAGAATTTCAAACAGTATTGTTATGGGTTTAGTAGCCCATCTGCCATTCTATCTTCTTTTTCTAACAGTTGGAAAAGGAACAACTGTGAGAATAAACAAAGTATTTAACACCATGCCTCTATGTTAGAATTCTAAGTATCTGAACCTTCAGAAAGAGGAACTGACTCTTCAGTTTTCATTGTGGTATGTAATCATGATGAGCACTATTAAGAAATGTGATTAGAGGTCATTTTTCATCACCCACCTATGAGTGAGAATATGCGGTGTTTCATTTTCTGTTCTTGTGTCAGTTTGCTGAGGATGATGTTCTCCAGATTCATCCATGTCCCTACAAACGACACGAACTCATCATTTCTGATTGCTGCATAATATTCCATGGTGTATATGTGCCACATTTTTCCAATCCAGTCTATTATCAATGGGCATTTGGGTTGATTCCAGGTCTTTGCTATTGTAAACAGTGCTGCAATGAACATTCGTGTACATGTGTCCTTATAGTAGAACGATTTATAGTCTTTTGGATATATACCCAGTAATGGGATTGCTGGGTCAAATGGAATTTCTATTTCTAAGGCCTTGAGGAATCGCCACACTGTCTTCCACAATGGTTGAACTAATTTACACTCCCACCAACAGTGTAAAAGTGTTCCTTTTTCTCCACATCCTCTCCAGCATCTGTTGTCTCCAGATTTTTTAAGAGGTAAAGCATTTGTAGCATTCTAGTGAGCATCAAGTGACTAAACAAACACATACCACGAACTATTGTTTTCAGGAGAACGTTTAATGGTGGGACAGCAAAGTGATCTGGTTGCAATGCAGTGAGAGAATTGTTTCAGTTCAGATCCTTACAAAGGAGGCTCTTTCCAACAATGGAGTTCCCCAAGCCCTATTTCTATCCCTCCCAGAAGAAGAGAGCATACCGTAGAGTCACAAGAACAATACAACAGACCAGTTGTACACAGTCAAAGGCCATTTCTGACCCAGCCAGGAGAGCAGAAGCAAGCATTTTGCAACAATTTGGAGGAAGGAACATTGGTAGAAAATTGTTCAAGACACAGCTTGGAAAAAGTTTTGTGCCCAAGTCCAGTTTATGCCCTTAGATAGATAAAAGCCAAATAGAGTGTAGAACTGAAGCAGCATCCTTGTCTAGGGTAATACCTGAGGTTCAGTGCCTCATACCAAGGAAATCAAGGACACGGATACACACAAGAAGTGAGTTTAAGAGCAGAGGTTCAATAGGCAAAGAAAGACAAAAGAAAATAGCTCTCTCTCCTGCAGAGAGAGAGGGGCTCCTGAGTGGGTCTTCTGCCCCATGGTAGAGTGCACAGGTTTTATAGACTGGCTTGAGAAGGCAGTGTCTGACTTACATAGGGCCCAAAGATTGGTTGAACCAAATGTGCCATTTATATACTGTGCAAAGAGGCCTGTTACCCCACACTAACCTTTTATTATGCAAATGGGTTCTCTTCCTGGCCTGTGCCATGTTGTCTGTTCCTTGCTGTAAATGGGGGTGACAAAGAAAAGGGAAGATGAAGCCTCCAAATTGAACATGCTTGCCCTCCAATTAGCCTTTTCCTATTGCCAAAGCTGCTAGCATTCACCTCTGCAAGCTTCCAGCTTGCTTATCTATGTCTGCAGCTCCATTTTACAGGCTGCTCTTTCTTAAAAAAGAAATGATTTGGGGGCCACTTTTTATTAAAAGGAAAACCTTACTAAGAACTTCCTTACCCTAACTAGATACCTAAATAATTTCTTTTTAACTCCTGTGTCAGAACTGTATGCGATCCAGTTAAGAGAATTAACAAAATTTCGACAATGCATTGAATGTGTTTGTCAGAGGTATTTGAACCATAGTAACACCATCTTGAATAGGAGGTGGGTAAAATAAGGCTGAGACCTACTGGGCTACGTTCCCAGACTGTTAGGCATTTTAGGTCACAGATTGAGATAGGAAGTGGGTAAAGATACAGGTCAGAAAGACCTTGCTGATAAAACAGCTTGCAGTAAAGAAGCTAGCTAAAACCCACCAAAACCAAGATGGCCACAAGAGTGACCTCTGGTCATCCTCACTGCTCCACTTCCACCAGTGCCATGACAATTTACAAATGCATGGCAACATCAGTAAGTTACCCTATATGTTCTAAAAGGAATGGGGGCATGAATAATCCACCCCTTGTTTAGCGTATCATCAAGAAATAACCATAAAAATGGGCAACCAGCAGCCCTCAAGGCTTCTGTGTCTATGGAGTGGCCATTCTTTTATTCCTTTACTTTCTTAATAAACTTGCTTTCACTTTACTCTATGGACTCACCCTGAATTATTTCTTACATGAGAGCCAAGAACCCTCTCTTGGGTTCTGGATCAGAACTCCTTTCTGGTAACATCTTTCTGGTCACCATGGGAGGGCCAATAGTGAGGAAACCCCCAAACCAAAGATCCTTTTGCAACTGACAAATGACTGCCTGGACTTTTCAGTATCACTGCAATGGGTGGATCTTCTCTGGCCTCCCTGAGATGCTCACCTTCCACACCCTGCCTCAGGCAATGCTTTTCTCTCTCTCTTTTTTCCTTTCCTATCTTTTCTATTACTCAGAGCTACCATCCTGCCCAGAGACCACATATTGAAACTCCTGATGGAAGGTTGGATGAATGATGATAGCGCCCAACAAGGTGCAAATTTGAGCCTTGCCAGTTTGATGGTGGGTGCTAAGCAGAGGGCTAAAGTCTATGTTTTGTGACACATATTTTATTCTGGCCAGAATGGAAAGAAATAATTTTCCTTTGTTTTGTGGCTTGGCCCCAGGGCTGTGGTGCAGGCAGCTGGATCATGATGGTTGCTCAGGGAGAGGGAACCCAGAATCCTGGCATACTGGCAAAAGACTAAGAATTTATTACCAGTCAGATTTCTGCTCTCTTTCTCTGTCTCTGTGCAAATCATTTGAATGAATGGTAAAAAATCACTGTTTATCTCCTCTGTAAAGTTTTAATAGGAAAAAGGATTTGTGAGGCTAGTTTTCAACTGTAGTGAATTTGGTGTGCTTCGTGTGTCTTTATGAATTGTTTTGTTATAAGAAGGATACATTAGGATATAATGAGAGCCTAGGACCCCATAAGCCTGAAGTTCAAGATGACTCAGCAAACTGGTCAGTTACAAAGTTTTCTGCAGGCCCCTGAAAAAAAAAAAAAAACTGGATAAAGTTTTCCTCTTATCTTGTTTCATGGGAACTTGATCTTATAACCACATTGCACTACTTTCTTTTGTTTTTTTGCCATCACAGTGGTGGCCTGGGTTCAGAATTCAATTCCTAGCTAGTTTATTTTCTGTCTGTGTATTTATATGTATTATGTGTACAATACTTATATATGAAAAAAACTTTTGGTTTAATAATAAAAGGAGCCTAAATCAAATATTTTATCAGAAAAGTAAAAAGTATAATGACTCTTAGTTTAGGTGACTTTAGCAACCTTTGGGAAATAAAAACTAGTTTTACATGCAAGGTGTATAAGAAAAGTGAAATGTGTTTTTGGTAAAAGATTATAAGATGCCATGGGAATGTGAATTTTTCTGCCTAAAGTGTCAAAGGATTGTTTTCAGTGTTAGATAGGGTAAAGCTGAAGGTTTGAGCAAGTTGTGGAAGGTAAAAAGTTAATCATATAAAAAAATTCTGTGTGTGAACATATTAGCTAAAGTTAAAGGAGTGTTCTGTTTTTACATAAATTGAACATTAGAATAAAAGTACAACAGAGCTTAGAGCACTGATTTGCTCTTTTACAAAAAATTGTAAATGGTTATAAAAGGTATGAAAATCTTAACTTATGGTCATACTAATTAAGTTGGATAGATTTGTCTATAAGCTTTTGTGAAGAATTGGGTTTAACATTAATAGTACACCAATGTAAGAGTGAAATTTGCCTTTTTTGGTATAAAATCCATACAGGAAGCATTGTCAAATATGGAATGGTGTTTAGCTTTCTTTGGGCTGTGTTTGTATAAATATGTTATTGCTATCTCTTTCAAAATTATGGGAAACTCCTGTAATCCTAATATGACCTAGTATATGTTTTTACTAGTTATAATTGTTATGTGCAATCTTTTTGACTTTTTGCTTAAAATGTTGCTGATTCTTTGTTTTGTTTTTCAGAGTCAAGGGAACTTTTGTTCTGAGCTATTCATAGCTTTTAACAATTGAGTAACGTATACTCCCATGAACAAAATTTGGAGCATATTTGTTTCTCTCTACCTGATTTCTCCAAAATTTGAAAACTATTTGTAAATATTCTCAACTTAGGGAATATAGTTATTTGTATAAGTGCAATAAGAATCTGTTTTATTTTGCAAAAAAAAAAAAAAACACATCTGGAGAAATTTATTTTATTGAGGCTTTGACTGTAATGGTATGCTTTCCTTTAAGGAATCAAGCTTGAATTATAGAGCCAATAAAAGCCCCTTGGAAAACTGGCCTTATACCTTGTCTACACAGTCCCTGTGTACAGTTCTTGACCTGTAGTAAGTAAGGAATGTCACTTTGTGACAGTCCCAGGAGCCTGAAATTATCCTGGGATGTTAAGAGGAGAGACATTTACCCAACTCATAGGAATTCGAGGGTAGAAACCCATGTCGGGTCTAAGCTCTAAAAAACTCTTTTCTGGGATTCTTTCAATGAAACAGAGTTCAATCAAAGCCAATTTAATAAGAACATATGTAAAAATAA
This sequence comes from Callithrix jacchus, assembly GCF_049354715.1. NCBI lineage: Eukaryota > Metazoa > Chordata > Mammalia > Primates > Cebidae > Callithrix > Callithrix jacchus. The sequence continues at coordinate 83,152,142 of NC_133507.1, forward strand.
TTGTTCTTGCTACCTAGTATACAAATAATCCATCCAAGTATAATGAAGCAAATCAGCCTTACCATGATTTGTTCTTAGTAAAAATGGGAAACTGTAGAGAGAAGAAAAGAAAAATTATGTTTTAAGAACTGTGGTATACCTGTTGTTCTAGTCTCAAGTTTTTTAGATTTTTTTCTTGCAATTTAGACTAACCCTGTTTATTTCTGTGAACCAACAAGTAATCTTTGACCCCAGCTCATAAGAAACAAAATGGATGGGTAATGTCAAAATCTGGATCAATATTCTAATTCTGGACACATTGGAATCAGCTAACAATCCCATATCAGGTTGGTTCCAACAGTTGCCAGTTCATGTTAAACTTTCTGATTTAGTATACTTGGGATAATTTAGCTTATTCTGATTTGCTGTTATGGAATATATTGCTATTGTACTCTTTGTATAGGAATGCAGGATAAGCTTACTGGATGTTTTCTTATACTGAAAAGTTATTAATCATCCAGATACGACCTTTTGTCAGAACTCAGATTTATGAATAGCCCTCAGCATACTGATGCTTTCTGACTGAGTTCCTCTCTATCGCAAATACAAGATATCCTAATAGGTAGGCAGAAATATCATTGCTCCTGTTCAGCATGAAGAAGTTACAGAAGATGTATCTTTGTCCCTCTGCAACTCTTAGAATTAAGGGTTCTACTGTAAAAGAGAGGGAGGAAATGTCAGAAACATTTCAACCAGCATGACACCCTCTTGAATAACTGGGTAAAACAAAGCCGAGATCTACTGGGCTACATTCTCAGACTGTTAGGCATTCTAAGTCACAGGTTGAGATAGGAGGTTGGCACAAGATACAGGTCACAAAGACCTTGCTGATAAAAGAGCTTGTAGTAAAGAAGCTTGCTAAAACCCACCAAAACCAAGATGGCCACAAGAGTGACCTCTGATCATCCTCACTGCTACCCTCCCACTAGCACCATGACAGTTTACAAATGCCATGACAACATTAGGAAGTTACCTTATGTTTTCTAAAAGAGGTGGTATGAATAATCCACTCCTTGGTTAACATATAATTAAGAACTAACTGTAAAAATGGGCAACCAGCAGCCCTTAGGGCTACTGTGTCTATGGAGTGGCCATTCTTTTGTTCTTTTACTTTCTTAATAAACTTGCTTTCACTTTACTCTGTGGACTCACCCTGAATTATTTCTTGCATGAGATCCAAGAACCCTCTCTTTAGGTCTGGATCAGGACCACTTTTTGATAACATGTTCTTACATATGACAGGACACACTGTTTAAGGGTAATGTCCCCCTCCTCACTGGATGTTGATAGCATACTATTTATAGTTGTGTGTAATTATGCTCAGCAAAATTCCTGAAAACTAAGAATTGTTCTTTTTAAGAATATAGAGAGGTTAAGTATCAATAATAATAAGAAGAATTAAAAACATTGTCAATGTTAGAACTGTCAATGCTTGTTCTTTGAACAAGTATTAAAAACATTGTCTCATATTTCAAATATGAGAATATTCTCAATAGTCCTTCCCATTGTTTTTGCACCAAAGAATCTGCCCCCAGTCCCATAGTAGATATTTTAGGTGGTAAACACTACAAAACAAAAACACAAGTATTTAAAGGAGGGTACTGTTAATCTAAATATCTCTTGTTACGTAAGCAGTACCCCAAGAGAAGGCCACATTGGCAGGGGGTGGTAGCTGGCTCCTGGAGTCAGACAGAGCTGAGTTCCAAAGCTTGCTCTTTCATTATCTATGGCTTATGCAAGGCACTTGGCCTCTCTAGAGATGATTTTCCTATTTGTTTCAGGCATATGTTGGCCACCTATGGCTACTGAACAAAGTACCGCAAACTGAGTGGCTTAGAAAAACAGACGTTTAATTCCCACAGTTCTAGAAGCTAGATGGCTGAAATCAAGGTGTCAATGGAGGTGGTTCCTTTTAAGGGATCTAAGGGAAACTCTGTCCCATGCCTCTTTCCTCATGCCTGATGACTGTCAGCATTCCTGGGTATTCCTTGATTTGTAGATGAATCACTTTGATATCTGCCTCTGTCTTCTCATAGCATTCATCCTGTGTGTGTCCAAATTCTCTCTTTTTATAAGGACACTGTTCATACTAGATTAAGACCTGCCTTCTCTTAACTTGAATACATTTGCAATACCCTATTTGCAAATATAATCGCATTCGCTGGTAGCAGGAATTAGGACTTCTACATATGTTTTGGGGAAACAAAACTCAATACCTAACAGGGATAATAATCAAATACCTTCTTTAGAGCACAGTGAGAGGGATTAATTAACTCGATAATGCAATTCACTGGGAGTAGGTTTGTGCCCATGGCAAAACATTTTTTGGCCTTCCCAATATGTGGAATGTGTGGCTTTGTAATATAGATGAGGGCTGTGCCTTCTCCACACCACTGGCTCCACTACCATCTACTCCACTTGTTATCTTGGCAAATTATTATTATCATTATCACAAATATTACTGTAATGTTGCCCTCACATTGCTGCTTCTGTGTGAGTGTGCTAAATCCTGTGCAAAGCTTGATGCTGTCCATGAACTTGCTCTCTGTTCTAACTGTTCCAAGTTCTGCTTGGAAGTGGCATCGAGCTGGTATGAACTGGAAATCTGAATGGCTGTATGAACACAAAGACAGATGGCAGGATCCCCATTGGAATATGTGGCCAGCACATGGCTGCTATTTGTTTTCACTCTCAAGTAGTCAGCAGACACACTGTGACTGTACTGCAGCTGCAGTGAGATTTACTTCCAGAACTTTTCAGGACTGTGGGGCAGTGCATGACAGGGGTTACTTGGACAGGTGAAGTCCTAAGAAGGAGGAAAAGAATCTCTTCATTTCTTGGGAACACAATACAGGAGGCAAGTTCCACAGTAAATGAGTAGATATATTCTAGTTTTCAAGAGAGAATTTGGAAGCCAAATTTCTGCTTCCCATGTAAGTCTAACTTTAACCAGAATTTAACCAGGCTAATGATCAAGTATCTTTGCATCTCTTGCAATGTAGTTCAAAATTAGCCCTTAAACATTTTCAGGTGAATCTTGCTATTTCTTGACTCGCATGTTACCAAATTTCTTGCACTCCTGATGCATGCACAATTTTCCTGGAATGAAAATTCAGTTTACTGCACCTGGGTAATTTTCACCTTCTTAAAACTTCAACTCAGGCTTCTATCTTTCCCAGGGAGCCTCCTTCATACCCTGCCTCCTCCCTGCTTTTTGGGATTTTGGGCATCTATCTTATTATTTACCAAGTTAAATTAAACTTTTTAAAATTTTTATTCTGGACAATATCTTTTTCATTTTGAGTCTTAGGGTTGATGAAGAAGTTACTGTTTAATAACTGTTAGTTGCATTAAATTATAATAAATTTCTTAAGAATAATTTTAAAAATACCTGTGTGTGTGTATCTGTCTGTCTGTCTGTCTCTCTCTCCCCCTTCTTTCTCTCCTGGGAGAAAAATAACTAAAGATGTGAAATCCTGTTTAGTCCTCATTCAAGGAGTGAATATTTTTCTTTAATTAGGGTGGACATAAAAAATTTCTAGAGAGCAAGAGGTAGACTAAGCTATATCTAAAAGGCATTCATTTATTCAACAGATATTTATTTAGTATCTTCCATTGTATCTTCAATGCCTCCATTTTGTTCGTAATGGTAAGAAGCTATCAATAAAATGGTCAAACATGTAAAGAGATAATTTTGGTATGGTAGATGAGAAAACCAAGAAGTTACCCCTCTGATGGCATAATCAAAGATCCAAGGGTTTCCAAAACATGGGAAGGAAGTCTTCTTCTAATAGCACCTAAATAAATTTCTGTTTATACTTTCTCACCATTTATACGCTTTATAACTATGTCTAATTTTGTTGACACCCCTACTATTCCTCTTGAATGGCTTTGTCAGTCAGTAATGACCTCTATGTTGTAAAATCCTTTGATATTTTTCTTTGTGTATTATTTAACCTATTAGAAAAATTTAACATAGTTTCTTATGCCCTTTTAGAAATATCCTCTTCTCTTGGGTTTCTAATATACCCTGCTTTCTGGATTTTTCTCCAATGCCCCTGAAGACTCTCCTTTATAGATTCCTGTCCCAGAGGCAGGTTGGCTGTGAAGCTGATAAAGCTTAAATTTCAGGACCCCTCCATTGCATAGACCTCTTGCAAGACCACAGGAAAGAGCTAACATGGTCATATGTTTTAGCAAAATTTGCAAAAGTAAAATATGTTAACCACAAGGGTTAAAGCAAGTTATTGTTTTCACTCCAACTTCCCCATTTGTCTTGCTACAGTGTTGAGTGGTGTGAGATTGTCTCCAGGTATTTTAGGAATCCAGTTACAGGGATTTTGGGTGGAGGATATGTTTCCTTTGGATTAGTGGGTTACATGTATGTGATTCACAGTCATGTCATGTTAATGGGGCTTTTGCCAAACATCCCACTGGCCAACTCACCTGCTTCTAGGGCATGATGATACAGGGCCAAAGCTAGCATCATGATGTGAATGTTTCTATGGCCCCAACACTGAGTAAATATTGGTAGTATAGAGGAGAAAAATGCTGGGAGAAAGATCAGATCACCTTTCTATTCTCCCAGTGGGAAATAATATAAAATTTTGTCATATGAAAAAATAATTGGAATATGCAGGAAAAAAATAAAGGGAAAGTATTTGAAAGTAGATCAGGCGCTTAAGTCTTCCAAATATTGAACAATTTTCCTGCATTATGTGATGTTGGTGGAATTTACCCTCATTTTTACATCAGTAATTTATTGCAATTAATTCATCATTTTAATGTATCCAATTTTGTGTTATAAATTTTTATTATTTTCCTTGAAGAAGGCCCCCTAAATTACATAAGCCCATAAAATCTAAGTTCATTACTGAGTTGCCCATACCTGCCCTCTTAGCCCACTAATTCTTACATCTTTCCTAGGTAATATTGTTGTTCTATGGTTTTAAAAGCCATTTATATGCATCTTTATTAGTTGATTTGGATGTGCCTTTGATCACAAAAGAACTAGAACCTGTAATATTTTTGAATACCTTCCTTATTTTTATTAGATTTTTTAAAATCTAACAGAACAGGCTACAACCTCTGGTACCAACTCAGTATGACCCTTGGAAAATGGGCTAACTTCATTTTTCCTCTCATGTCCTCTTCTGCAAAATTTTAAATCACGTAGGCAAATCCTAAAGAACACAATTAAATACTTTGTTTCAGGGCTTATGATGATTGATAAATAAATAGTTCTTTTTTAATATGTTGAACTAAATTAAATTAGTACAACCTGCCAACCCCTTTAGCATTTGAATTTTAAGAAAAGGAAGCAATTCTAGGAGAGAGTGTTTTCAGAAGCAGCTGTAGAGACATGGAAGTGGGCTGGGACTGACTGAAAGAAGAAAGTTTTATTGGCAGGTTTGCAAGAGTCTGCAAACACTTGGAAGAGGTTACTGATATTCTTGACATAGAAGAGAGAGAGTCCAGTTAGTAACATAGACACACTTTAAATTCATTCCAATGGGTACTGATCCTGAATCATCAAGTACTTTATTATATATCTATGTATTATTTATTGTAGTTAATTGTGGTATCAATTCTTTTAGAACTGTGGTTCTTGTACACACCCTATCTTTGTAGCATTTTCTCCCTTACCTATAAAAGCCCAGAGAACAGCAATAATTTTAGGTCAGTACTCAGACTTTCCTAGTTATTGTACTGTCCAGTATCGGACTGGCACCCTCCATAGGTACTGAGCTTACTTTCATCCCATTCCTCCTTTATAGATAGAAGGAATACATGAAAGGAAGTTTGAGGAGGCTATATTACGAATGAGATATGGCTGGATTCACTCCAGGATAAAATCCAAATAAATAAGAAACAAAAGTGAGGAGAAGTCAGAGTGTATGATCAGATAATTGATACTTTGCAGAGTAAAAGAAGGGCTGCTGCAAAAATGTGCATCACTGCCCATCTGAATGTGTTCTGCCTCTTGCTTGCTCGTGTGTTTGTGTCTTCCTGTCTGTGAATCATTATGTGTGTCTGGTGTTTTTACATATCTATATGAAGAATGAGTGGGTTGATCCGAGTGAGCTCTGAGGCCTTTTTCCGGTCTGGAATTCTGTAACTCTGCCATTTTGTGTTTTTATCAGTGTTCACCTATATATTATTGTACATGCTGGCATAAATATATCCTGGATATTTTTTGCTCTGTACCTGCATGGTTATAATGGAAGTTAGTGGGAGGAAGCCTTTCCTCTAACCTTATGATTTAAGTAGAGTTAGATAGATGAATGAAAAAACTTTGCCTTTGCTTTCTTGCTTCCTGGTCAGTCTTGGAACTGCCAAAACTTGAGAATTTTCACAGAATGAATCAAAGGAGATTTCACCTGTGATTGTTAATTTTGTATCAACTTTACTGGGCTATGAGGTGCTCATATGTTTTGTCAAACATTCTTTTGGGTGTGTCTCTGAGGGTGTTTTTGGATAAAATTAACACTGGAATCATCAGTTTTCATAGATCTTCATCCCTAATGTGAATTGGCTTCATTCAGTCAGTTGAAAGCCTGAATAGAACAAAAAGGCTGAACCTTCTGTGAGTAAAAGGGAACTTTTCCTGCCTTACTTCCTTGAGCTGGAACATCAGTCTTTTCTTTCCTTCAGGCTCAAATGGAAACATTGGCTCTTTTTAGGGCTTGATTTTGCCAACTTTTGAACTGAAACTTATACCACCAGCTCTTCTGAGTCTCCAATCTGTTGGTTACACATCTTGGGATTTCTCAGCCTCCATAACCACATTAATCAATTCCTTATAATAAATTTCTTTACACACACACACACATACACACACACAATCACATGCACACCCCACACCTTGTTGGTTTTTCGTTTGCCTGGAGAACCCTGAATAATACAGCACCTAAGAAATCTGTGAGAATGAATGGAATGGGCTTCTGAAACCTGTTTAGAAATGGGGCCTTGAGAGTGACTTTGGGGAATTATAGACAGAGAAAGTGAGAGCCTAAGTGATTCACAGTCACCTCCCACCTGGCTTAACTTCAAGGAGGGAGGTGATTCTTATCACGATTATAGTAGTTTAGACTTGCCTGAAATAAGTCCATAGGAAATTTCAAAACCTATGTGAGGAGACTGCCCCTAAATTTTGTGTAGCTAAATGTGGCCCCTACAGGAATGAATTTCTAAACCCTTGACATTTAACTTCAGATTTCCCTTCTTATTTTTTTGGTGAAAGCTAAATCAGTAGAGTGAGGTGGAAAATTCGCTAAACTGAAATGTAGACTGTGTGCTCCAGCTCTGCCTGTTTCAGCCAAGTGGAGGCTGTTTTGCCCCCTTGGGCTTCACTCAATTCTCTCATCTTTGATGTTGAGATAGTACATGCAAGTCACAGTGTTGCTGTGCAAATTGGGCAGACTAAAGAATTAGAAGCTGATTTCTGAACTAGGATGGAGTGTTGATGTGAACAATCACATCCAAGGGTTCTTTAGAAATATTAAGCAAATGTTATGGAGTTGAAGGAGTCCTCACAAAGTATAAACTGAAAGGTTGGTGCTGCCTTATCATAATTTGAAATCTGATATACAACCTTTCAAATCTGTATCAGGGATAAGTGCAGGGCAGTGACTTGTTTCAACTTTCTTAGCCTCTTTAAATGGTAATATCTTCTGTATAATGACCATGGTTATGTCTCCCATCCTGCCTCTGGGATTCCCAAAAGGACAAACAGAAATGTTGGGGGCCAAAGTCGGTGAAAGTATAAGTTAAAAGATGAGAGATAATAAAGTAATAAATGTGCATAAACTTTTTGATTCAGCACTTTCCTCAGATCTATTATTCAGGAATATTCAACACGTACCTTCAAATATATACACACTCATATGTTCATGACAGCATTCTTTACTAGAGGGGAGAAACATCCTAAGTAGTCATCAAGTGTAATTGTTTAAGTGAATAAGGTATATCAGTCAAAAGAAAATATAGGGAAACTTGAAGAACAATAAAGTAGATCTATGTGTACTGACATGAAAACATATCAGATATTATTTACATATATATACAGAGATATATATTCAGATACAAAGAGACGCACATATGCTTGGAGAGAGAGTGTGTGTGAGAGAGAAAGAACCAAAAGAAAATCACAAAACTGTGATATATAGCATAATCTCCTATATTATTTTAAAAGTTCCCATGTAAGTATATTGATGTGTAAAAAAGGAAATGCAGAGAAAGTCTAGAAGCATACATCAAGCTCTTAATGGTTGTTACTTCTAGAGGTGGGAGTTGGGATTTGGACAGAAATATAGAAAAGATTTTTCACTTTACCCCTGTATTCTTCAATATAATTATATGTCCCTATAATCAAAATGTAGAGAATAAATATATATATATAATGTTAGTGTCCTTAAAGTAGATAACATATATATAAGTATATATGCTATTGATAACATTTGTATAAACTATAAAGAGTGAAGATTACAACTTATTTACCTTTTCACATCACCTAAATGAATGTATTCCCAATCATTTATTCCAATAATTTCACTTGTTTTAGCCCTTATCTATTTTAAAAATAAAAATAGACTATAGTGAAAATACCTCTTTATTGGGTTTGTGCATTTCTATGTCTTATTATCCTCTCATGTCCCCTAACACAGTGCTCCAACTTCCATGCATAAAAATCAACTGGAGGGTTTTGTTAAAGCACATATTAGGTCCCCAACAACAATGATTCTGATTCATTTGGTCTGAGTGAGCTCTGAGAACTTGCATTCTTAAAAAAGTCCCAGGTGATGAGGATGCTATTGGTCTGAGGATTCTACTGTGAATAGATTTGCCCTAAAGCTCCACCCAGAAAGCTCATATTTATATCTTACTTTATTCTGCTAACATTTATTAAGCAAGAAGTGTGTGTGGTAGGCTCAGTTCTAGGTTCTGAAAATCTAAAGTTGAAATAAAATCTCTATCACCAAGTATTATTAGGTTGGTGCAAAAGCTATTGCTATTTTCCTCATTTGCACTGACCTGATAGTACCCAGCTTGATGGAGGATAGGGAAGACAAACAAGTAAGAGGATAATTCTATTTCAGTATAAGTGCTACATTGAACATGTGATGTGATCACAGAGCATAGACCTTTCATGGAGGTACAGCTGGTAAGTAGAGGATGGAGTAGGGAGAGGAGATGCTGGTTTTATATTACAGGATACCTGATATTAATACCCACTAGACAGCTGAATACATACCTGTAAAACATAAGGCAAAATCAGGAAATAAGGATAACATAATGTTGCTTTAATGAAATCTCTGGTCCTGTCTTTTTACTTGTAAAACAAAGGATGAAAAACTGCTCTTGCCATAGCACTCTATGCATGTGAGATTTTTCTGTCTTTTCTCTTTCAGTCCACAAACCCTCATTATGCTGAGTTTTAACCATCTGGGGTACAGTGCTCCCATGCAGGCAAGACCAAGCAGACCCAGCATCACGTAAATGCTAGGCCTTCACCACTGGAGTGTCACATTCCTACTATTGCTTACTCCTATGCTCATCATCTTTCTACATTCCTCCATCTAGCCCAATGCTCCCTCATGCTGAATAATTTGAAGTTGCCAAATGATCATGCTCTCTCATATCTAGGATTTGCGTATTTCATTCACTTTGCCTGGAAGCACTCTATCTCAATCATCTCTTCTGGCTGACTCCTACTAATCCCTGATGACTCAGTTTTGTGTTCATGAGTCCTAGGTCCTCTCCTCTGCAACAATCTCTTTCTCCATCTGGTCTAGAGGCTTCTATAGCATGTTCCCAGAGCACCCTGTTCTTTTACCTACTAGGTTGTGCTTGCATGCCTGTCTCCCACAGTGATAGCAAGTACCTTGAACACCATGGACTGAATCTAATTCATTTGGGCCTGGGTCTGAATAAGTATCCAATAAATGTTTATTCAAGAATGAGTTCTTGAGCCTCCTTGAGGCTTTTACTAAGAAACTGCAATTTGTCCTATATTGCATTTATCTTAGGTTCTTGCCCTCCTCTAGGGAATTGCTAACTAATAATCCAGCAGAGTAGTAATGTCTACTGGTACATTGATTCTTCCAGAAAAGATATATAAACATATGTAATTTTAGAGCTGTAAGTACCCAGAAGTCACCAAGTTTAATCTCAAATTATGATATGATTAGGCTGTGTCCCCATACACATTTTATCTTGAATTCCCACATGTTATGGGAGGTAATTGAATCATGGAGGCATGTCTTTCCTGTGCTGTTCTTGTGATAGTGAGTAAGTCTCATGAGATCTTATGATTTTGAAAAGAGGAGTTCCCATGTACAAACTCTCTCTTTTTGCCTACTGCCATCCATGTAAGATGTGACTTGCTCTTCCTTGCCTTCTGCATGATTGTGAGGCTTCTCTCACCACGTGGAACTGTAAGTCCAATAATCCTCTTTCTTTTGTAAATTGCCCAGTCTCAGGTATGTCTTTTTCAGCAGTATGAAAATGGTCCAATACAGTAAATTGGTACCAGCAGAGTGTTGCTAAAAAGATACCCAAAAATGTGGAAGAAACTTTGGAACTGGGTAACAGGCAAAGGTTGGAACAGTTTGGAGGGCTCAGAAGAAGACAGCAAAATGAGGGAAAGTTTAGAACTGCCTAGAGACTTCCTGAATGGCTTTGACAAAAATGTTGATAGTGATATGAACAATAAGGTCTGGTCTAGGCTGAGGTGGTCTCAGATGGAGAGGAGGAACTTGTTGGGAACTGGAGCAAAGGTAACTCTTGTTATGTTTTAGCAAAGAGACTAAAGGCATTTTGCTACTGCCTTACAGATTTGTGAAACTTTAAACTTGAGAGAAATGATATAGAGTGTGGTGGAAGAAATTTCTGAGCAGCAAACTATTCAAGATGTGAATTGGGTGCTGTTAAAGACATTCAGTTTTATTAGAGAAACAGAGCATAAAAGTTTGGAAAATTTGCAGCTTGAAAATGCAATAGAAAAGAAAATCTCATTTTCTGAGAAGAAATTTAAGCTAGCTGCAGAAATTTGAATAAGTAACAAGGAACCTAATGTTAATCCCCAAGACAATGGACAAAATGCTTACAGGACATGTCAAAGTCTTCACAGCAGCCCCTCCCATCACAGGCCCAGAGTCTTAGGTGGTAAAAAATGGTTTTATGGATTGAGCCCAGGATTCTCATGCTGTGTGTAGCCCAGAGACTTGGTGCTCTGCAACCCAGCCATTCCAGCCACGGCTAAAAGGGGCTAAGGTACAGTTTGGACTATTGCTTCAGAGGATGGAAGCCCTAAGCTTTGGCAGCTTCCATGTGGTGTTGAGTCTGTGGATGCACAGAAGTCAAGAATTGCAGTTTGGGAACCTCCATCTAGATTTCAGAGAATATATGAAAATACCTGGATGACCAGGCAGAAGTTTGCTGCAGGGAGGGCTTCTCATGGAGAACCTCTGCTAGGGCAGTTAGAAAGGAAAATGTCAGGTCAGAGCCCACACACAGGGTCCCTACTGGGGAACTGCCTAATGAAGCTGTGAGAAGAGGGCCACCATCCTCCAGACCCCAGAATAGATCACTGACAGCTTGCACTGTACACCTGGAAAAGCTGCAGACACTCAATACTAGCTTATAAAAGCAGCTGTGAAGGAGGCTGTATCCTGCAGAGTCACAGTGGCGGAGCTGTCCAAGACCACTGGAACCCACCTCTTATATCAGCATGACCTGAGTGTGAGACATGGAGTCAAAGGAGAACATTTGGGAACTCTAAGATTTCACTGCCCTGATAGATTTCAGGACTTGCATGGGGACCATTGCCCCCTTTTATTGGGCCAATTTCTCCCATTTGAAATGGCTGTATTTACCCAATACCTGTACCCACCCTGTATCTAGGAAATAACTAACCTGCTTTCGATTTTTAGGCTCATAGGTGTAAAAGACTTGCCTTGTCTCAGATGACTTTTGAGTTAATGCTGAAATGAGTTAAGATTTTGAGGGACTGTTGGGAAGGCATGATTGGTTTAGAAATGTGAGGATATGGGATTTGGGAGGGCCAGTGGTAGAAGGATGTGGTTTGGCTGTGTCCCCCACCATATCTCATTTTGAGTTCCCATGTGTTGTGGAAGGTACCCAGTAGAAGTAATTGACTCATGGAGGCAAGTATTTCTCATGCTATTCTTGTGATAATGACTAAATCTCAGGAAATCTGATGGTTTTAATTGTAGTTCCCATGCTCATTCTCTTTGCCTGCTGCCATCCATGTAAGATGTGACTTGCGCCTCCTTGCCTTCCACCATGATTGTGAGGTTTCTCCAGTCACATGGAACTGTAAGTCAATTAAACCTCTTTATTTTATAAATGTCTTTATCTGCAGCATGAAAATGGACCAATATACTTTAGAAATGAGAACCAGAGAACCAGAGACATAATATGACATTTCAAAGGTCACAGAGTTTCAGACAAATTAAAATGAGTACACATTAGTTAAGGTTTTATCCCCATTTCTTTTGAAAGCAGCCTTCTACACACTTTAACCAATCAGTGTGACTATTCATGGCATTTTTCATTACCACAGTTCTTGTGAAAGTTTATTTAGTGTTCAAGGCTTTTTAAATGCATTTTAAAACATATCATAAAGCAGAATTTTTATTTTAGTTATATGTTGAACTAGGCTACTATACTAGTAAATGCTTTCCTATTGTATTAATTCTTTAATAATATTTTCACAGGATTTATTATTTTTCTCAATTTAGTCTTCCCTTCTTCAGGAACTATCTCCATGTCCCTGTCTTTCAACATGTTTTGTTAAAAAGCTATTTCCTGTGGAGAGTCTCTTCTCTTTCTATTTACTCCCACCTTTACCCCAAAACTTAATTGTGTGTTAAATCTCTCATAGCCTTGACATTCCTAAATAATTTAAATGTAAAATAATTGGATATGGGCTGGGCGCGGTGGCTCAAGCCTGTAATCCCAGCACTTTGGGAGGCCGAGGTGGGTGGATCGCGAGGTCAGGAGATCGAGACCATCCTGGTCAACATGGTGAAACCCCGTCTCTACTAAAGATACAAAAAATTAGCTGGGTATGGTGGCATGTGCCTGTAATCCCAGCTACTCGGGAGGCTGAGGCAGGAGAATTGCCTGAACTCAGGAGGCGGAGGTTGCGGTGAGCCGAGATTGCGCCATTGCACTCCAGCCTGGGGAACAAGAGCGAAACTCTGTCTCAAAAAAAAAAAAAATAATAATAATAATTGGATATGGGAATAAGTTAAGGTATTTTTTTAAAAGTTCTTATAGAAAGTATTTTGTTTCTTTCGGTAAATTTCTAAGCACTCTTGACTTGGACAACATGTTCTAGGGTAGATTTTTCAATTTCATAAGACAGTATTGGGGAAAAAAATAAAATGATATGGTTCAGTCTTTTTACCTTCTCCCCTACAATGTAGCCTTCTTATGTTCTAACTGCACAGAAGAATCTCAAACTAAAAGTTACAACCCATTTTTCAAGGATAACTGATGACCTCCCAGGGCTCAGTGATACATTTCTAGACTATTTTGTGACCAGGGATTCTTTGGTATTATAAGAAACTATATAGCACTCAACAGAGAAGAACCTGGAATCTGGCTACAGAGGTGGTTAAACTTCATTCAACTCTCAGTACCTTTAAGCTTCAGACAGAATACCTTGGAAGCCCCTTGTTTGGTCACATGTCCTAGATCTACACCAGCACCTGTTCTTCAAGGATGCCTTTCTCGTTTAAAAATGATTCTTTGCCCTCCAGACAGGAGACAGGATCTTCTAATCCTCAAAATATTTTATAGATTTATATTTGTTGGCTTACGTTTTTCATGTCTTATTTTAAAAAGGCTTCTCTGTCCCTGCACCACTCTCTGGACTTCATCCACCAGAGACGTGTTGTTGAAAACAGACAGATCCCTGTATACTGTACTGGAGGTAAATAGAGAGTTAATAAAATCAAATGCCGAACAGGATCAGGTATATAATGTAAATGGGTGTGGCAGTTCTGATGATGACTGCGGTGAGCTGTAGAGCACATTTTCTGTCGGAAGAGAGGAGAGAAAACATGAATGTCTATGTGAAATGTCCCAATTCAAACTGGAGTTTGCTGAATCCAACTTCTTTTAAGAAATGTGAGCCAAATTGGATAAACTGGATTTGGCTTATGGTCCTTCAGTGTATGATCTATATTTACAAATTACTTTTTCTTTTATAGGTTCTATAAAGTGAGTAAAATGGTGATGACAATTATACAAATGTACAGTACTAGAAATTACTATTAAAGGAATGCCCGTCTTTCTCAAAATAATTTTTTTTTACTTTGCTTCCTTTTCTTCTAACTCATTTTGTTCTTGCTTTCCTAAAATAACACATAGGACTTTTTCTAATGCCAGTCAGCCATGTATATATATATGCATGTATATGTATATACGTATACATATATGATCATGTATTATATATGTTACAGGAATATTAAATGCATACACATCTTTATATAATGTCATATTACATTTGCATATATCATAAGAACTATAATATATAATCATATATTCATGAATGATTTGAAATATACTATTAGTTGCATATACACATCTTCCACCTTTTATTTGGAAATATTTGGCAATACAAGAATTTAGAATACAATTGTAAACTTAGAAATAAATGTTAAAAATTTGTCATAAAACCTCTGTACTTTCTTTGCAAAGAAAGATGATGGTTTTCTTCTAGACAATCATGTATAACATAAGGCGGCACATTGGAAGCAGCACATTGGACAGGTGTGGTGACGAGGATGACTCCTTAGCAGGCTGCGCATCCCACTTTCCAAAAGGAGGTGGGCATGCTTTCAAGCAGAGTCTTAAACTGTCGGCTTGCAGGCCCAATTACAATGCTTTTAAATGATTTGAATTTAATGCCTTTCCAGTTTCATAGCCCTCACCACTTTAATAGGAGGCCCAGCTTTCCTTATGAACATCACAAGCCTTTTCTTTGAAGTCATTTGAATTTGCAACCCTTTTGTGTTAAGAGCATTACCAAAGATGCAGCAAAGGTCGTGTGTCATCATAAAAATGGAAGAGGGTTTGAACAAAAGCCACCTCTGCAGTGCTGAGTCCAAGAAGTATTTTGCAGAAGGAATAAATATCAACTGACTTTTTCATTTGCAGAAATCTTTGGCACCTCTTGTTGAGCACCAATATTTCAGGGTTAGACAAGAGCTTGTCTCATTATACTTTCCCTTGTTTCTTTCCGTAGGAATCTTTCCTTTCTTTTCTGTAGCAGCAACCCCTAACCCCTTTTCTTTGGGTTACTTTCACTCACCCCAAGCCTGGGTGAGGAGTTAAGAGTCTTTGGACTGACTTCGTCCTGCTGTTCCTCTGAATTTAGGTATTTTCATTTTTTAGATGTGTGTGTGTGTGTATGTGTGTGTACGTGCACACATACACTCATTTCTAATTCCTAAGACAAAGCTTAAGAGGGATAATGACAAAAATAGCCAAAATACAAGTTACACTAAATTAAATTGTAAGTCTAGTCAGCCTTTTCAGGATGCCCTTCCTACATAGTACCGAAAACTTTTAATAACATAGCTAGAATTTTATTTTAGATGTGTTGGCATACGCTACATAGACTTTAACTCAAAGTAGAATCAGAATAGAACTGCTACTAAGCCCAGTGAAATACTCTATCCCTACTAAAACCCATTACCTTGCTCCTGAGCTTGAATCCTTGTGGTTGCCCCCTCCAGGCTCCTGAAGTGCAGAAATCACTTTCTACCTTCCTGTGTGCTGAAGGCTTGTACCTGAAGGTTACAAGCTAGTCCATAATCATTTTCGTAGACATCTCTTCCAACCCTCAGTGAACACTCAGGATAAAAAAGACTTTTTCCTATCTGGTCTAGAGATTCCTCTTCTGGACTTCAACTACCCTATGGTCACATTTCTGGAAACTCAGCTAGTGATATCCCTTAGAAGTCATGGGGTTTCCAGGTCATGCTGTGTCTCACAATGACTAGAGTGTTTCAATAAATGCATCAATTACTACTGTTAGAGCCCTGTTCTCTGATGAGCCCTGCCTGATGTTTTTAGTTCTACCCCGAAGGAATGGTGGCCTATTTAACCCAGACAAATATAGCCAGACATCAGTGATTTAACCCAGCATTTTCTAAGACTTGTTTTCTAAAACCCCAATATTCCAGAATTAAATAAATTTAGAAAACCTTGAATACCATCACCCTTTTGGGAAAATCACCATTTGCGTAACATATTAAAGGCTCTGAAAACTTCTTTAGTAAAGATTCCTGATTAGTTTTTGATGCCAAGCATGTTCCAACTTAATCGGCAATGGAATCATCTTCTCCCCTTCCCCCGACCACGATAGAATGACCTTTTAACATCATTTAATATCTTAAAGATCACTGGTGCAGAAATGTAGATTTAGTACTTTCTGGCATTATTTTGCAATACATTATTTTTTCCAGTCAATCTCTTCTTTCACTTTTTTAGGTGACTATTTCACCCCATCATCTCTCTCCTCAAACTTCGAGTAGCCCTTCCACTCTGTTCATTCTGGACGGATGACTTGATTCTCACTTCAGTCACTGAGAAAATAGAAGCAATCAGAAGAAAATTTCTCTATCCACTCATTACCAAATTTTGCACATTACTTGCACCTGTGCTATAGATTCAGCCTCCTCTTCTGTTATAGTGAATTAATTGCCTGCACTCTTATGTGAGGTTAGCACTGCAGGTGACGTGATGAAGCTCATTCCTTTTTAGCTACTTGAGAACTTTTCTCCTTCAGGGATGCTATTTCTGTCCTGCATCATTAAATTTTCCCCTCCCTACATTATTTCCCAACATGCAAACATATTATACTGTCTCTTATATTAAGACAAAACAATACAAAACCCCTCTCTTGATTCCTATATACCTTTCCAGTGAGTACCCATTTCCTCTGCTCTGGTTTACAGGAAAATTCTTGAAGGAGTTTGCTATACTTGACATCTCTCTTATCTCTTTTCATCTCCTCTATAATCGACTCCAGTAAGAATTTTGCCCTCAGGAACAGCTCTTATTTGGCATGACCCTCAATGTTGATAAATCAAACAGTCAATTCTCCGTCCTTGTTTACTCATACTCAGGCTTTGAACCCATTAATCATTCCGTCCTCCTTGAAATTCCCTTTTCCCCCTGAGTTCTAATAGATCTAGATAGTTTATTATTTCTGGCACAGCAGGCAGCATGACTTGCATGTTTGCATGGGTTCCTTTGTCTCCTCAGTTCTA
The DNA here is from genome assembly GCF_049354715.1 of Callithrix jacchus. Taxonomy (NCBI): domain Eukaryota; kingdom Metazoa; phylum Chordata; class Mammalia; order Primates; family Cebidae; genus Callithrix; species Callithrix jacchus. The sequence continues at coordinate 83,169,493 of NC_133507.1, forward strand.
TGAAGGTGTTGCAAAGGCAGCGTGAGTAGATGCTGTACACACCTTGTTAGTGTTCTAGGTTCTGAGCTTTGAGTTGAGAAAACTCCAGTCTTTTAAAGTGATTGACAACAAACCTGCCTGACTTTTGATCCCCAGAAAGAGATGATCTTTTATAACTTTGGTCAAGAAACAAATCTGCCCTTTAACCCAGAGATACTGTTGGAACTTTCAAAGCTCTTTGCTATACAGATATCTTTAAAAGGGTCCTTCCTAATAAAGTTCTCACAGGTAGAAACATCACAGAGAATTGTTTCCCAACCAAAACTCCGGCCTGGAGTTCTCCTCTCATTTGGCTTTTTCCTCCCTCTTTTCATTCAGATCAATTTCAACTGTCACAGGCCTCTTTGACCACCCCATTTCTCCCCTTATCTTCTTTGTTTTTCTTTGTACCACTCAGCTCTACCTGAAATTATACTGCATATGAATTTAATGCTATGTTGGCTATCTTCCCTATTCAAATGCAAATTCCAGGGGCCTAGAACTTTGTTTTGTTCACTGTTGAATCCCACCTCCTGGAAAAGTACTTGACAGGGTAGGTGATCACTGAATAGTTGTTAAATGAATATTTGAATAATTCTGTTCAGTAACCCTGTCTACCTCCTCAGACTTTTAGAATGAATCACTCAGATGTCCCGTCCCCATGCAAAGAAGTAAGACTTTTAAAATTATACTCTTTCAATATAAAAAAGTAGCTTAACCACAAAGGGAACATTAATGCACATACTTTGCACAAAAGGAAGAAGAGGATAATTTGTTAATGTATCTCTCTGTGAACTGTGAGTGTTCTCTGAACCTTGAATAACAATAAAGAGACGTGTATAATATATTTTAAAATGATTTTCAAGGAAAGTGGTTAAATATTTTAGAAAACCTTAAATTTTTAAGAGAAAGGCTTCAGTTATCAGCAAAATTTACTAACATGCAATAAAACTGTGTGATTATCTTAATTAATGAGCTATATTCTGCTGCATTATCAGGTTCAGTCATTGTCAGAATATGCTAAAAATAAACAATGTTTTTGCTATAATCTAGCCTTGTTAGATTAAAAACAACGATGACAATACACAATTGATTCACGTAATTTTCACTAAATTTTGTCATATATAACAGCCATGTATCCTACCCACACAAGCTTTAGCAAGTATATTTTTTATTTTTTAAAGTGTGTGTTCTTCTGCCTGATTTATTTTAAAATCCAGGTTCTAATTCTATTCAGATACTAAGCCAGGTGACCTCTGTGGGTTTATCTGATTTCTTCTGCCATTTGGCAGTCACTTTAGTCTGAGTACAGATCTAAGCTGTCTTCTTTCAGTTTTCAAGCCTATTAAGATTTTGTTGTTTTTGTTGTTCCAGTAGCGTTAGCGAGGTGTGAAGTTGATGAGCTCCCACCCTCTGTACACTAGTTCTTCAATGGATTACAAGCTCAAGAATAGGAAGATAACATTTCAGCAGCAGCAAACCCAGGAAGGGGAGCATTGTTGTCTCCGCCTGAATCACTGATTGAATCATCTGTGTGCCTGGGACAGTAGGCAGGCCGATTTCAGGCCACCATATGTGTGTGAGGCCTGGCTGTGTTCTTCTCCTGGACTTTCCTCTGGGTGCTAATTGCTTTAGTGAGAGAAACTGTGCAAAGCAATTAAACAGCCCCCTTCTCTCACAGTCCTAGCTCTCAAAAGCTAGGGGCTGGGACAGGGCTCCTGCTCTCCCAGTGGGTTGCAAATTGCTCAGAATGAATAAATACATTTGTTCACTTTTCAAACTGTGACCAGCCACCTGGTCTCTTGTGTTGCTCTCAGAGCAGAGAAGGCAGATGACGGGCTCCTCATTGCTGAACTCCAGCCCATAAAAATGCTTCACCGCACTCAGCTATTTTTGCAAGGACATCTGTTGCCAAAAAAGAATTTTAATTAAGCAAAAACACATCTCTGTTTTGTCCATGGCAAGGAGGCTTGTGAAAGCTTTCTTGTCTCAGATGCATGCTAAATATGGAGAAATGGAAGCCTTAAGGTATTTTGTGAGGGACATTTTGCTGCTCAGTTTGAGGGACACAACAGATTTTCCATGGGAAGGAAATTATTGGAAGTGCATGTTAGCACTTTTCAAAATAAGGCCCAGACTCCATTAATAATTAATTGTACGTAATATAATCTGACATGTTACCCCATGGTTTGATAAAGTCGAAAGCTATTTCCACAAGGCAAATTGCCAGTTCTTTTGCTCTCTTCCAATCTTCTTCCCAGGTGATATTCATCATTTTAACATCAGGCTTCCAGAACACCACATTAACACATAAATTAGAGGACCTGGTGCTGCACTGGCTGTTATAACTAGTCTAGATATAATTGTCCAATCAGAAAGGAAAAAAAGCAAAGTGATAAACGAAGTCAGAAAACAGGTTGTAGACATTAATACTGCATAAATTGCTTAAGATTGGGTTGGAGAGTCTCGGTTTGGCGGGGAGCGGGCAGCCTGTCTCTAGTTTTCATAATTGCAAGTATATTGAGTGATTTTTTCACTTTTCAAACACTGACATAATAGCAGATACAAATTCTTCATATATGAAACTGATTCTGTAACCATATACCCTTCAAATCCCTTAAGTGCCTTTCAGGGCACCCTCTTTGGCAGCACAAGCATATCAGACAAGCTGACTACAAGAGGGGCACTTTCAAGTAGCAGGCCCCGAGGGGCACTGCTGGGCAGCGTGGCAGTATGAATTACCTGATAATATTAAGGTTATTTCTGACCACTTCTATTATTGGGTGGGGTCACTCCTTTGCCCTCTCAGAGGGTGGACAGAGAAGATCATCTAGGCTGAAGCAGAAGGAGCTCGTATTTCTACATGATAGAATCTTTGCAGATGGGAATCTAGCCATTACATCAAGGACTGGAATACAGAATCTCATATATCAAACTCGTAGTGTTTCTTTCTGCTCTGAAATCTTTCTGACAATTCAATACCCACTTTTTTTGAGATTTACTAATCATTGGGAGTAGCAGGGGGAAACAATGCTTTTTTTTCCCTTTCTAAGGATGGCAACCATTTTGTTTGTGATTGCCAGAATACTCACTATCCCCCTGCCCCTTCCCATTTCTTAACAAGATTAGTTTTGTTCTACCTATGTATAATATAAATAGAGCATGAATTTCCCAGATCCCAGTCCCCTTACCTAAATAAATATTTATGGAATTAAAGTGCATAGCACTAATCCTTTCAACACTTACCAGTTTTATAACGATTCTTCTGAGGGCAGTGATGATAACTGCTTGGGCAAATATAATTTAAAGTTTGCTTTCAACTTGGTCTTCTTTAGGCTTGCCATTGCAAGTTAGGAAGAAGAGATAAATTTATTAGCTAACAAAACTTCCAAGTCCCAGGTTAAAAGCTTCAGAAACTGCTAAATCCAAGGCCTCAATCAATGTCATCAGAACTCAGCCTGTTCTATATGCTTTCCTCTATGATGACATTTTCTCAGGCAGGCCTTTCTACTTGATGGTGTCAAGCAGTTCCTGCCTCAACTTACCCTTACAGCACTTCCTTTCTGTTGATTCTAGCAAAGAACTAGACTCTTAAGTACCCTGGCAAGAGCACCGAGTGGCATGGACTGCCTTGGTTTACATTCTGACTCTACCATTCAATAGCTATTTGATCTCTTCCAGGAAATGTATACTCTGTGACTCAGTTTCTTCATCTGCATATTGAAGATAATAGTAATTCCTACTTTGTAGGCTTGTGGAAGTATTAAATAAGTTTAATGCACATGCTAAGCACATAAAATTTATTGTTGTTTTATGCCATCTGTGAAAATTAATACTGTGGCTGATGTGTAGAATGCATTGATTGGACAAACCTGAGTCAAGTAGTTTCTCTGGAAACTGGGATATGATCTTCTCACACTTAAATCACAAGTAGGTGAAGAATGAAAAGGGAGTCATTCCCTAAAATAAATCTGAGAGTCTCTTATAAGGCCAGATAACTGAGGTCAATAACCTTAGTAATGTATACAACTAGCCAAGGGACTCTACAGTATTGGCATTGCTTAGAATCTAAGCAAACAAAATAGTGGAGGTGAAATATTTTTTAAATAACAAAACACAGATCTCAATTCGATTGGGTTATTGACTTATTCTTGACACTCAGTAAAAGCACAACACTGTTCTAAATCCTAAAAGTGGACACAAAGCAATCTGGTCTTTCTTATCATGGACTTCACTATATTACTGAGAACACAAACACCAAGGCACAGCAAATAAGTGACTTGCGTTCAACCAGAAGCAAGGACAAAGAGTCTCATATAAATTAACAATGGTGAAGTCAACGGTTATGAAGACATCAGAGTAGCTTGTTCTAATCATAAAAGATTTATTAGAGGAAATCATTTGCTAATGGAAATATGAAACTACAGAATAATGCAATATTGAATTATTACCCCCAAAATTAACTTTTCCACACCCCCATTATATTGAACTTGAGAGGTTTGTGGCACTGAATCTAGATTAAAGGAACAATTCAACCCCTTCCCCAATCATCAAAACCTTTTACCTGGCTTAGGCACTATGGGCACTTTTCTCAGCTAAGTTATGGAATATAGTCACATCATTCTCTTAGGATTAATCATAAAGGCATACTGATTCCTTGGTGGATCATCAGAATCTTTTGGAATGATGGAAAAAGACATAAAAAAGGCGTTGTAGCTAACTTCAGTGTTAGTTATCACTCCCTTATCTTGCTGAATGTTTTTTCATGTATGACAAGTGAACCACTCTTTAATTTTTTGTGTAATAGGCAAAAGGAAAGGTTGTTGTTGTTTTTTTTTAACTGATTGACAATGATTACTAATGTAGGTCCTTTGGAAGGCAGACTGCTCATCTAATTAACATAGCAACATCAATCAGTATGATATTTAGGAAACTATGTGCTAAGACTTCTGCCCACTGACTTGTAAACGTAAGTTAGCCTGCAAGAGGTGGGTCGTGGGAAAATTGGTTTTTCTCAGAAGCAATCTACATAAAAAGCACAACATTGTCTTCAGTTAGCCTCTGCCCTTTGTAACAAAGAATGTTGAGTCTCAGATGTCACACTTAGTGGGAGCTGCTAAAGTCATTACGTAAATATAGTCTCCAGCTACACGTTATTTTGTATAGTTTAATACTTTTAAAATAGCATATGTTCCCTCCTTCTTCCTTACAGTAATAAGGTAAGGAAAATGGAAGCAGCAGCTGTGCTTAAGGGTGGATGGTCAGGGATCCTCAAAGGCCCTCATACAAACACTCTATAATCTGGCATTCTCAATACAACAGTGCAGTTGCAATGTAAATAAAGTCTCTAGTCAAAGCTCTTTCCCAAGTCACCCCAAATAGGCATGCAATCTAAATAAATAACATTGTCTTACCTATGAAAACGCGATTTCAAGGCTGATTCCATAGTTCTCCAGATCTAACAAGTAACTCCTCCACTGCCCCTCTAAATAGAAATTGTGGGGCTGCTACTGGAAAGAAGCAAATATCAGAATCATCATTTTACCATTGGAGAATACGAGACTGACATGTACAAAATCAAATAGATCTTTGTTTTATCTATTGACTGTGCTAAATGTGTCAGAGCTTAGAACAGGAGACTGTAGTGTTTTTTGTTTTGTTTTGTTTTTGAGATGGCGTCTGACTCTGTTGCCCAGGCTGGCGTACAGTGGCGTGATCTTGGCTCACTGCAACCTCTGCCTCTCAGGTTCAAGCAGTTCTCCTGCCTCAGCCTCCTTAGTAGCTGGGATAACAATCAAGCACTGCCATGTCTTGCCAATTTTTTGTATTTTTTAGTAGAGATGAGGTTTCACCATGTTGGTCAGGCTGGTCTTGAACTCCTGACTTCATGATCTGCCCACCTTGGCCCCCCAAAGTGCTGGGATTACAGGTATGAGCCACTTCGCCCAGCTGATACTGTAGCTTTAATTTAAGGAATACCAGCACAAACAGGATATATAGGGCATTACTTAGCTACTTGTGGGATAAAGCAATGGATGGGATTTTTGAGCCAAATTACTGAAGGCTGTGATCTTTTAAGATTCAAATCAGGGAGGTCAGACATCTAGAATGGTGAAGTAAAGACCCCCCAAAATTACTCCTCTGCAAAAGCAAATAGAACATGGCAAAATTGTCAAAATCAACTTTGTTTGTAGCTTCTGAAATTAACCAAAGGCTTAAAACTATTTACAGAGAGTTTATTCAAGAAAACTAGATAAATCTTGATTTAAAAAAAATTGAGTTTGGTAGAGATTTATTTAGTTACTTATTTATTAAATTATGTTAAAAACACATAAAATTTACCACTTTTAACTATTTACAATACAGAAGTGTTAACAATGTTCACATTGTTGTGGAATAAATTTCTTGCAAAATTGAAAATCTATACCCATTAAACTACTTCCTTTCTCTCTTGACCCTGACAACTCCCATTCTATTTTCTGTCTTTATAAAACTAATTACTTCAGATATCTCATTTAAGTAAATCATATAGTTTTTGCCTTTTGTGACTGGTTTATTTCATTTTGCATAGTGTCTTCAAGGTTTATCAATGTTTTAGAATCTGGCAAGATTTACTTTTTTTTAATATACCACTTTAGATATAGAAAACTTTTTCTTTATCCATTCATTCATTCATGGACATCTGGGTCGCTTTTACCTATTGGCTATTGTAAACAGTGCTGCAAATATCACTTCAGGATCCTGCTTTAAATTCTTTTGGTTATAATCTCTAGAAGTGGGATTGCTGTATCATATGATAATTTGTTTTTAAAGTTTTAAGGGTGTGTTATACTGTTTTTTATTGTGGCTATACTGTTCCCACCAACATTTCATAAACTATCCATTTTTTTCATATTATTACCAACTTTTTAAAAAGTATTTTTTAAAAAAGTTGTTCTTTTCCTTTGTTTTTGTTTGATACTGCCATCCTTATGTGTATGAGGTGGTATTTTACACAGTTTTGATTTCCTTTTTTTAATAGTTATGTTGAGCATCTTTTCATATGTTCTTTGGGCATTTGCATAGCTTGTATAATTTGTGTATTTGAAGAAATGTGCATTTATGTTCTTTGCCCATTTTAAAATTGCATTTTGTTTTTGTTGAGTTGTAGAAGTTTTCATATATTCTGGATATTAACACCTTATGAGATACATGTTAGGAATCATTTTATCCATTCCATAGGTTGCCTTTTTATTCCATTGAGTGTTTCCTCTGATGCACAAACGTTTTTAAATTTAATGTAGTCCCTTTTGTCTCAATTTGCTTTTATTTCTTGTGGTTTTGGTGTTATAGCCAAATAAATCATTGCCAAATCCAACGTCATTAAGTTTTCCCCTTGGAATGTTTATAAGAGTTTTATAATTTTAGGTGTTTGTTTAGGCTTTCAATTCATCTTGAGTTAATATTTGTGTATAGTGCAAGATAAGGGTTCAACTTCATTCTTTTGCATGTACTCAGTTTTTTCTTTCTTTTTTTAAAAATTGAAATACAGGCAAATTTTATTAAAGGCATTTTTGTGCCCAGTAAGTATTCATAAGTTGGTGGAGGATTATGACTGTAGTAGTGACCTAAAAAATAGAAAATAACAACAAAACCAGTACTAGGGCCAGCTACCCATGAGGGGAAAAACAATCAATAGTTGCCTCAAAGTGAGCACTGGCTTTTATAAAAGCAAGGCACAAGTAGCCACCTTGCCCAGCCAGGTGCTTATCTAAAGGCCCAGTAGCCACTATGCACTATGAGAAGATGGAAAAACACGGTCAACATCACAGCAAGATGCTTAATCGTATCAAGGCTAGAGAAGGCAAAACAGTCCTAAGGAAGAAATACAAAGAACTAGTGCATTCATGAGAAGATGAAGCACCCAGAATAGGTTGGTCACTTTGTCATCTGGGTCCTAAACAGTGTCTTATGAAAAAGGCTCATAGTCATTTTTTTCAGCACCTGTTTATTAAAGAGAGTCTGTCCTTTGCCCATTGGCAAAAAGTCTTGGTATTCTTTTGAAGGTCATTGAACCATATGCCTGGGAGTTTATTTCTCGGCTATTTTGTTCCATTGGTCTGTATGTCTGCCTTTATGCCAGGACCATGCTACTTCAATTACTACAGCTTCAAAATATATTATTTTATTCTCCAATTTTATTCTTTGAAAGATTGTTTGGTCTATTTAGGAATCCTAGAGACTCAATATGAATTTTAGTGTTTCTTATTTTTTTCTGCAAAAAAACACATTGCAATTTTGATAGGCATTGCATTGGATCTGTAAATCACTTTGAGTTGAATTAGTAGCTGAACAATATTAATTATTCCACTTTATAAGTACAGATGTCTTTCCATTTATTTGTGTCTTCTTTAATTTTTGCAGTGATATTTTGTAGTTTTCAGTGTATAGTCTTTTGTCTCCTTGGTTAAGGTTATATTCTAAGTATTTTATTCTTTTGGATGATATTGTAAATGGGGTTGTTTTCTTAATTTTCCTTTCAGATTGTTCATTGTTAATGTATAAAAAGCAGCTGAATTTTGCATGTTAATTTTGTAGCCTGCAACTTAGTTGAATTTAATTATTAATTCTAACAGTCTTTTTGTAGAATCTTTCTGGTTTGCTATGAAAAAGTTATGTCATGTGAGAATACATAATTTGGTTTCTCCTTTCCAATTTGGATGACTATTATTTTGTCTTCTTGTCTAATTCTTGCTGTGAATAGGATTTCCAGTATTATTATAAATAGAAGTGATGACAATGAGCATTATTATATTATTTCTGATCTTGAGAAAAAGCTTTCAGACTTTTACTGTTGAATATGATGTTAGCTGTAGGGTTTTACTGTATGGCCTTTATTATGTTAAGGTGATATCCTTCTACTCCTAGTTTGTTGGGTGTTTTGTAACAAAAGATTACTGGATTTTGTCAAATGCTTTTTTCTGTATAAATTGAGATACTTGTGTGATTTTTTTTCCTTCCGTTCGGTTGATTTTCATATGTCAAACTATCTTTGCATTCCAGGAATAAATTCTACTTGGTCATAATATATAATCATTTAATTTGTAATTTGGTTTGCTGGTATTTTGTTGAGGATTTTTCATATCAATATTCATCAGAAATATTGGTGTGCAGTTTTCTTGTAGTATTTTTTTGTGGCTTTAGTAACAGGGTAATGCTGGTTTTATAAAATGAGCTTATAAGCTTCCTTCCTTAAAAAGAAGTTCCTTCCTGTTCAATATTTTTTTGAATAGCTTGAGAAAGATTGTGTTTAATTCTTAAATATGTGAAAGAGTTTCTTAGTGAAATCATCTGGCTTGGCCTCTTTTGTCATTTGTGGAAGGCTTTTGATTACTGATTCTATCTCCTACTGATAATTGGTTGGTTCAGATTTCTTCATGATTCAGTCTTGGCATATTACATGTTTTTAATTTGTTGGCATATAATTGTTCATAGGAATGTCTTATAATCCTCTTTATTTCTGTGGCACCAGTTGTAGTATCTCCTTTTTATTTCTGATTTTAGTTATTTGAATATTCTTTCTTCTTAATCTAAAGATTTGTCAACTTTGTTCATATTTTCAAGAAACCAATTCTTAGTTAACATTGATTTTTTATGTTTATTTTTTGAAATTCTTATTTTCAATTGTTTCTGCTTTAATCATTTTTGTTTCCTTCCTTTTGCTAACTTTGGGATTCTCTTCTAGTTTCTTGAGCTTTAAAGTTAGGTTGCTTACTTGATACATTTCTTCTTTTCTTAATATAAGTATTTGTTGCTATAAACCTTTCTCTTACTACTATTTTTTCTGCATCTCATAAATTTTGATATGTTTTATTTTTGTTTTTATTTGTCTCATTATATTTTCTGATTTTTCTTGTGATTTCTTCTTTGACCCATTGGTTATTCAAAAGTGTGTTAAGTTCTTCATATTTGTAAATGTTCTATATATCCTTCTGCTATGATTTTTAATTCTGTTCCATTGTGGTGAGAAAGAATACTTGGTATGATTTCAGTCTTCTTAAGTTCATTAAGTCTTCCAGTATGGCCTAATATGTGGTATTTCTAGAACAGTTTCACAAGTCCCTGAGAAGAATGTATTCTGCTGTTGTTAGATGGAATGTTTGGTATATGTCTGTACAGTCCAACTGGCCTATAGTGTTGTTCAAGTTCTATGTGTCTGAACTGATCTTCTATCTTATTGTTCTATCCACTATTGAAAGTGGCTGTTGAAGTCTGCTATTATTACTGTGTTACTTGTCCATTTCTCTTTTCAGTTCCGTCAAGGTTTGCTTCATATATTTGAGAATTCTGATGTTAGGAGCACATGTTTGCAATTGTTATATCTTCCTAACAAATTGACCTTTTATCATGATATATATTATTATATATATTATTACATATATATATATATAATTCATTTTCTCTTTTTAGGGGTTTTGACTTAAGTCTACAATGTCTGATATAATTATATCCACTTCTGCCACCTTTTGATTAAGATTTGCATAGGACAGCTTTTTCTATCATTTTACTTTCAGCCTAGGTGTGTCAATAGATTTAAGTTGTCTTGCATACAACATATAGATGACTCTTGTTTTTAAATCATTTAGCTAATGTATGCCTTTTCACTGAAGCATTTCTTCCATTTATATTTAAAGTAATTACTTATAGGGAAGAATTTACTATGGTCATTTGTTAATTGTATTCTGTTTATTGTATGTATTTTGGCCCCTTTTTCCTCTTCTGCTATTTTCTTTCATATTCTCTTGATTTTTTTTATTTTTTTGTAGTGACATGTGTTAACTTCTCTCTCATTTCCTTCTGTGTATCTTTTACAGGTATTTTCTGCGTGGTTACTATGAGGATTACATAAAACATCTTAATCATATAACAATCTATTTAAAACCCATGATGATTTAACTTGATTGCATATAAGCACTCTATTTGTTTACATCTCTGCCCCCAAACATGTTATGTTATAGATTTCGTGAATTATATCTTTTTATACTGTATATCCACTAAAATAGATTTGTTGTTTTAATACTTTTGTATTTTAAATACGATACAAGAATTAGAAGTAATTTGTGCATCAACATTACAAAATTACAGCATTCTATGTTTGTCTATATTACACATGTACCATAGCACTTTATATTTTCATATGCTTTTATGTTGCTGTCTAGTATCCTTTTCTTTCAGCTTGAAGTGCTTTCATTAGCATTTTTGAAGTACAGATCCAGTAATGATGAACTTGCAAGACTTTTGTTTATCTGGGAACATCTAAATTTCTCCATCATTTTTGAAGGAGTTTTGTCTGATGTAATATTTTTGTTGGCTTTTTTTTTTCTTTACGCATTTTGAATATATCATCTCACTTTCTTCTGGACTGTTTCTGCTAAGAAATCTGCTGATGATCTGGGATTATCATGAAATATGACCGTTTGCTTCTCTGTTGCTGCTTTCAAGATTCTTTGTGACTTTTGACAGCTTGATTACAATGTGTCTCAATACAAGCTTCTTTGGGTTAAATTAGAGTTTGTTGAACTTCTTAAATTTGAAGGTTCATTTTCTTAACCAAATTTCAGAAGTATTTGGCCATTATTTCTTTATTGGGCTCTTTGTCCTTTTAGCTCTTGCTTGTTCTTCTGAAATTTTCATAATGTGTATGTTGGTGTGCTAAATCGTATCCCACAAATCCCTTATCTTTCTTCACTTTGTTCATTTTTTTTTCTATTTGCTCCTCTGCCTCAATTATTTCAAATGATTTGTCTTCCAGTTCACTGATTTCTTTTTCTGCTTGATCAAATCTACTGTTGAAGCCCTCCATTAAAATTTTCAACTCACCTATATTCTTAAGCTCTAAAATTTCTTTTTAAAAATAGTTTCTCTTTGTTGATATTCTCATTTTGTTTATCCATCTCTTTTCTGATTTTGTTTAGTTTTCAGTGTTCTCTTTTAGCTCACTGAATGTCTTTTTACAGTTATTTAAGATTTTTCTTTTAAGAAGCTCATAGATCTTTATTTTTGGGGGGTTAGTTTCTGTAGTTTTATTTTGTTCCTTTAATTGAGCCACGTCCGTCTGTTTCTGAGTATAGTTTATAGTAATTTATTAAAATTTGGACATTTGAAAACAGTCACCTCTCCCAGTCTTTACTGTCTTTTAACACGGTAAGACTATCACCAATTAGTGTAGCTAGATATTCTTGGAGTATCTTAAACCTCTTCTGAGAATGTATCTTTTCTGGGCTTAAAATGTTTTCTTCCTATTTATTTTTAAGAAACGTGAAATCTCTTGCTCTCTCTGTTGTCTTTGTGTAGTAATGTAATCTCTCTGAGGCTGCAACAAGTTGCCACACTGGCCATTATTCTGAGTAGCCAACAGACTTTCAAACTATGCTGGTTACTGTCAGTGCTTTCAATTAGGCAAGACAGAAACTATTCCTTTGTCCAGGTAGAAGCTGTGAGTTGGGGGATTTTTCCTAATAGTTCTATGTTCTATGTTCTACTTGCTAGGGACAGGTCTATAACAAGTAAATGTAATGAATTTTTTACATTTTTTTTTTGGTATGCTCTTTTTATTATTATTATTATACTTTAAGTTCTGGGATACAGGTACAGAACATGCAGGTTTGTTACATAAGTACATATGTGCCATGGTGGTTTGCTGTACCTATTAACCCATCATCTACATTAGGTATTTCTCCCAATGCTATCCCTCCCCTGCCCCCCACCCCTTGACAGGCCCCAGGGTGTGATGTTCACCCCCGTGTGCCAGTATGTGCTCATTGTTCAACTCCCACTATTAAGTGAGAACATGCAGTATTTGATTTTCTGTTCCTGTGTTTGCTAGTGTTGGCTTCCAGCTTCATCCACATCCCTGCAAGGACATAAACTCATTCTCTTTTATGGTTGCATAGGATTCCATGGTAAATATGTGTCACATTATCCACTTTATCATTGATGAGCATTTGAGTTGGTTTCAAGTCTTTGCTATTTTGAACAGTGCTGCAATAAACATGCTTGTGCATGTGTCTTTACAGCAGAATGATTTATAATCATTTGGGTATATACCCAGTAATGTGATTGCTGAGTCATATGCTATTTCTGGTTCTAGATCCTTGAGGAATCACCATACTGTCTTCCACAGTGGTTGAAGTAATTTACACTCCTACCAGCAGTTAAAAGCGTTCCTATTTCTCCACATCCTCTCCAGCATTTGTTGTTCCCTGACTTTTTAATGATCACCATTCTAACTGGTATGAGATGGTATCTCATTGTGGTTTTGATTTACATTTCTCTATTCACCAGTGATCATTAGTTCTTTTTTTCATGTTTGTTGACCACATAAATGTCCTCTTTTGATAAGTGTTTGTTCATATCTTTGCCTACTTTTTGATAGAGTTGTTTGTGTTTTTTTTTCTTATAAATTTGTTTAAGATCCTTGTAGATTCTGGATATTAGCCCTTTGTCAGGTGGATAGATTGCAAAAAAGTTTTTCCATTCTGTAGCTGGCCTGTTCACTCTGATGAGTTTCTTTTGCTGTGCAGAAGCTCTTTAGTTTAATTTGGTCCCATTTGTCAATTTTGGCTTTTGTTGCCTTTGCTTTTGGTGTTTTAGTCATGAAGTCTTTGCCTATGCCTATGTCCCAAATGCTATTGTGGAGGTTTCTTCTAAGATTTTTATGGTTTTAGGTCTTACACTTAAGTCTTTAATCCATCTTCAGTTAATTTTTGTATAAAGTATAAGGAAGGGGTCCAGTTTCAGTTTTCTGCATATGGCTATCCAGCTTTCCCAACACAATTTATTAAATAGGGAGTACTTTCTCCATTGCCTTTTTCTGTCAGGCTTGTCAAAGATCACATGGTTGTAGGTGTGTGTCATTATTTCTGAGGCCTCTGTTCTGTTCCATTGGTCTATATATCTGTTTGGTTACCAGTACCATGCTGTTTTGGTTACTGTAGCCTTGTAGTGTCATTGAAGTCAAGTAGCATGATGCCTCCAGATTTGTTCTTTTGTTTAGGATTGTCTTGGCTATATGGGCTCTTTTTTGGTTCCATATGAAATTTAAAGTCGTTTTTTTCTAATTTTGTAAAGAAAGTTAATGGTAGCTTGATAGGGATAACATTGAATCTATAAATTACTTTGGGCAGTATGGCCTTTTCATGTTATTGATTCTTCCTCTCCATGTGCATAATTTTTTTTTCCATTTGTTTGTGTCCTCTGTTATTTCTTTGAAGAGTGATTTATAGTTCTCCTTGAAGAGGTCCTTCACATCCCTTGTAAGTCGTATTCCTAGGTAACTTTATTCTCTTTGTAGCAATTGTGAATAGGAGTTCACTTAGGATTTGGCTGTTTGTCTATTATTGGAGTATAGAAATCCTTGTGATTTTTGCACATTGATTTTGTATCCTGAGACTTTGTTGAAGTTGCTTATCAGCTTAAGGAGGTTTTAGGCTGAGGCAATGGGGTTTTCTAAGTATACAATCATGTAATCTACAAAGAGAGACAATTTGACTTCCTCTCTTCCTATTTGAATACCCTTTATTTCTTTCCCCTGCCTAATTGCCCTGGCCAGAACTTTTAATACTATGTTGAATAGGGAGGGCATCCTTGTCTTGTGCCAATTTTCAAAGGGAATGTTTCCAGCTTTTGTCCATTCAGTATGATATTGGCTGTGGGTTTGTCATAAATAGCTCTTATTATTTATTTTTATCTATTTTTGGAATAGTTGTTTTTTAATTTTTTCCATTTATTACTATTCTTTCTGTTTCTAATTTTTTTCTATTGTTTGGAATAGTTTCAGAAGGAATGGTATCAGCTCCTCCTTGTACCTCTGGTAGAATTCAGCTGTTAATCCATCTGGAGCTGGGCTTTTTTTTTTTGGTTCATAGGCTATTAATTACTGCCTCAATTTCAGAACTTGTTATTGGTCTATTCCAGGATGTCACTTCTTCCTGGTATAGTCTTGGGAGGGAGGATGTGTCCATTTTTTTCTACATTTTCTAGTTTATTTGTGTAGAAGTGTTTACAGTATTCTCTGATGGTAGTTTCTATTTCTGTGGGATCAGTGGTGATAGATATCCCCTTTATCATTTCTCATTCTGTCCATTTGATTCTTCTCTCTTTTCTTCTTTATTAGTCTAGTTAGCAGTCTATTTTGTAAATCTTTTCAAAAACCAGCTCCTGGATTTATTGATTTTTTTTGAAGAGTTCTTTATGTTTCTATCTCCTTCACTTCGGCTTTGATCTTAGTTATTTCTTATCTTCTGCTATGTTTTGAATTTGTTTGCTCTTGCTTCTCTAGTTCTTTTAATTGTCTTGTCAGGGTGTCAATTTTAGATCTTTCCCACTTTCTCCTGTGGTCATTTAGTGCTATAAATTTCTCTCTAAACACTGCTTTAAATGTGTTCCAGAGATTCTGGTATGTTGTGTTTCTGTTCTTACTGGTTTCAAAGCACTTCTTTATTTCTGACTTAATTTTGTTATTTACTTAGTAGTCACTCAGGAGCAGGTTGTTTAGTTTCCATGTAGTGTGGTTTTGAGTCAGTTTCTTAATCCTGAGTTCTAATTTGATTGCACTGTGTGTTTTTTATAATTATCTTTTTTTTTTTTGCATTTGCTGAGGAGTGTTTTTCTTCCAATTTTTGGTCAATTTTAGAGTAATTGCTATGTGGTGAAAAGAACGTATATTCTGTTGATTTGGGGTGGAGAGTTCTGTACATGTCGATTAAGCCTGCCTGGTCCAGAGCTGAGTTCAAGTCCTGAATATCCTTGCTAATTTTCTGTCTCATTGATCTGTCTAATATTGACAGTGGGGTATTAAAGTCTCCCGCTATTATTATGTGGGAGTCTAAGTCTCTTTGTAGGTCTCTAAGAACTTGCTTTATGAATCTGAGTGCTCCTGTATTGGATGCATATGTATTTAGGATAGGTAGTTCTTTTTTGCATTGATCCTTTGACCATTACATAATGTCCTTCTTTGTCTTTTTTGGTCTTTGTTGGTTAAAGTCTGTTTTATCAGAGACTAGGATTGCAACCCCTGTTTTGTTTTGTTTTTTTGTTTTTTTTTGGCTTTCCATTTGCATGGTAAATCTTCCTCCATCCCTTTATTTTGAGCCTATATGTGTCTTTGCACATGAGATGGATCTCCTGAAGACAGCACACTGATGGGTCTTGACTCTTTATCCAATTTGCCAGTCTGTGTCTTCTAATTGGGGCATTTAGTCCATTTACATTTAAGGTTAATACTTTTACATATGAATTTGATTCTGTCATTATGATGCTAGCTGGTTATTTTGCCCATTAGTTGATGTAGTTTCTTCATAGTGTCAATGGACTTTACATTTTGGTATTTTTTTGCAGTGGCTGGTACCAGTTTTTCCTTTCCATATTTAGTGCTTTGTTCAGGAGCTCTTGTAAGGCAGGCCTGGTGGTGACAAAATCCCTAAGCATTTGCTTATCTGTAAAGGATTTTCTCTTTCACTTATGAAGCTTAGTTTGGCTGGATATGAAATTCTGGGTTGAAAATTCTTTGCTTTAAGAATGTTGAATATTGGCCCCACTCTCTTCTGTCTTGTAAGGTTTCTGCAGATAGATCATCTGTTACTCTGATGGGCTTCCCTTTGTATGTAACCTGACCTTTGTCTCTGGCTCCTCTAACATTTTTTCCTTCATTTCAACCTTGGTGAATCTGACAATTATGTGTCTTGAGGTTCCTCTTCTTGAGGCATATCTATGTGGTGTTCTCTGTATTTCCTGAATTTGAATGTTGGCTTGTCTTGCTAGGATGGGGAAGTTCTCCTAGGTAATTTCCAGAAGAGTGTTTTCCAACTTGGTTTCATTCTCCCCATCACTTTCAGGTACCCCAGTCAGATGTTGGTTTGGTCTTTTTATATAATCCCATATTTCTTAGAGGCTTTGTTCATTCCTTTTCATTCTTTTTTTTTTCTAATCTTGTCTTCAAGCTTTGTTTGATTAAGTTGATCTTCAATCTCTGATATCCTTTCCTCCACTTGATTGATTTGGCTATTGATACTTGTGTATGCTTCATGAAGTTCTCATGCTGTGTTTTTCAGCTCCATCAGGTCATTTATCATCTTCTCTAAACTGGTTATTCTAGTTAGCAGTCCCTGTAACCTTTTATCAAGGTTCTTAGCTTCCTTGCATTGGGTTAGAACACGCTCTTTTAGCTCAGAGGAGTTTGATATTACCCACCTTCTGAAGCCTACTTCTGTGAATTCATCAAACTCATTCAAACATAATCTGTTTTGTTCCCTTGCTGGTGAGGAGTTGTGATTCTTTGGAGGAAAAGAGGAATTCTGGTTTTCTGAATTTTCAGCCTTTTTGTGCTGGTTTTATTTTTTTTTCATTTTCATTGATTTATCTACATTTGGTCTTTACTATTGGTGACCTTCAGGTGGGGTTTTTGAGTGGTTGTCCTTTTTGTTGGTGTTGATGCTATTCTTTTCTATTTGCTAGTGTTCCTCCTAGTAGTCAGCCCTTCTGCTGAAGGTCTGTGGGAGTTCACTGGAGGTCCACTTCAGACCCTGTTTGCCTGGGTGTCAGCAGTGGAGGCTGAGGAACATCAAAGATTGCTGCCTGCTCCTTCCTCTGGAAGCTTCGTCCCTGAGGGGCACCCACCAAATGCCAGCTGAGGCTCTTCTGTATGAGGTGTCTGTCAACCCCTGCTGGGAAGTTTATTCCTGTCATGAGGCACAAGGGTCAGGGACCAACTTGAGGAGGCAGTCTGTCTCTTTACAGAGCTTGAGCTCTTGGCTGGGAGATCCACTGCTCTCTGCAGAGCTTACAGGCAGGAGTGTTTAAGTCTGCTGAAGCTGAACCCACAGTCACCCTTTCATGCAGGTGTTCTGTCCCAAGGGGATGGGAGTTTTATCTATAAGGCCCTGACTGAGGCTGCTGCCTTTCTTTTAGTGATGCTCTTCCCAGAGAGGAGGAATCTAGAGAGGCAGTCTGGCTACAGTGGCTTTGCAGTGCTGTGGTGGGCTCTGCCCAGTTTGAAATTACCAATTGCTTTGTTTACAGTATGAGGAGAAAACCACCTACTCAAGTCTCAGTAATGGTGGACACCCCTCTCCCCACCAACCTGAGCATCCCAGGTTGGCTTCAGACTGCTGTGCTAGCAGTGAGAATTTCAAGCCAGTGGATCTTAACTTGTTGGGCTCTGTGGGGGTGGGATCTACTGAGCAAGACTACTTGGCTCCCTGGCTTCATCCTCCTTTTCAGGGGAATGAGTGATTCTGTCTTGCTGATATTCCAAATGCCACTGGGGTATGAAAAAGAATTCCTGCAGCTAGCTTGCTGTCTGCCCAAATGGCCACCCAGTTTTGTGTTTGAAACCCAGGGCCCTGGTGGTACAGGCAACCGAGAAAATCTGATCTGTTGGTTGTGAAGACCATGGGAAAAATGTAACACTGTCCCCCACAGCACAGTTTCTCACAGCTTCCCTTGGCTAGGGGAGGGATTTCCACAACCCCTTGTGCTTCCCTGGTGAGCGCCACCCTACCCTGCTTCTGCTCACCTTCCATGGCCTGCAGCCACTGTCTAACCAGTCTCAATGAGATGAACTGGGTACCTATGTTGGAAATGCAGAATTCACACACCTGCATTGGTCTCACTGGGAGCTGCAGACCAGAGCTGTTCCTATTCAGCCATCTTGCCCAGGAATCCTTTTTACTATTTTTAATGCAGTTATATTTGATGCTAGCCTGGACTGCTGCAACCTCTTAACTGGTTTCCTGTTTTCTCACAAAGGCAAGTTGGTCTACTGACAATAGACTTATTGTTGTTAAGTCACTGTGTTCAGGGGGGAAGAGGGCCTAAGGCCTCCTGTTCTTCTAGCTTGTTGACATTGATTCTCCTGAGTTTTGTGGTTTTAATCTTTCCTATTCCAATACCTCTCTCCTCCATATTATGGTAATCTTAAAAACAAACAGTCTTGCCATCACTATAGTCATAAAAAACAGCAAACTTATAGCCATGGGAAAAGATAGAATG
This sequence comes from Callithrix jacchus, assembly GCF_049354715.1. Taxonomy (NCBI): domain Eukaryota; kingdom Metazoa; phylum Chordata; class Mammalia; order Primates; family Cebidae; genus Callithrix; species Callithrix jacchus. Next base: position 83,188,540 of record NC_133507.1, read on the forward strand.
AGTCTGGAGCATCCAAAGTCCTCATTCCCAGAGAATTTTCATTGTTGGGTATGAAGGGCAGTTCCCTGGAAACCACCACTTGCAGGATTTGTATTTATTTGCATTGCTTCAGGGCTTACTCAATCAAACAGCCTTTCCTTAGAAGCATTTTTTTTCCCAATAAAATCAGTGTTAATTGTTTAACATGTAAGCTGCTGAAGGTGGCAATAATAGTTGGAACAAACAGGAAGCAGATCAAAAGACATAAAAGAAAAGGCTTGTCCCTGTGGGGGTGGGACCCGCCGAGCCTAATCACCTGGCTCCCTGCCTCAGAGCCGTTTTATTTATTTATTTATTTATTTATTTATTATTATTATTTTTAAGTTGACTCTCTCCCAGGTGTTCCACTCGCCCCAGGGCACCAGGATCTGTGTGATTTCCCGTGCAGTGACCCACTGTGCCAGCTCAAATGTTGCTTCCCAGGAATCTCCTGGTCTGGCTCACTGTCCAAGTCCCATTTAATCAGATGGAGATGCTAATCTGCCCTCCCAAATCTCAGATTGCCAGTTTAACAGGGCACCCAGACCAGTGCATTTTGTGTGGAGTGCCGATGCGTTGCAGTGCCGGCCGATACGGCCCATGAGCCGCAAAAGCTGCACTGGCATCCTGTGTCTCTCCTAAACCTTGGAATTTCCCCGTTCTGTGGGCAACAAAGATTTGTCTGGAAATGCAGATTGCACTCAACCTTTGCATCTTCACTGAGAGCTACAATCCAGATTTGCTCCTACCATGCCATCTTCTTTTTCCCCCCAAGCCGATTCAAAATGCTCGGGGTTGAGAGTTTCACTACAGGCACAGCTGCACCCAGAACGGTGCAGGTCTGTGCGCTGGGGGGAGGGGGCGTCCGCCATTACTGAGGCATTCCACCCCTACTGAGGTAGACTCCCATTGCTGACGCAGCCTGCCATTGCCGAGGCAACCCGCCATAACAGAGAGACTCCGCCAACAGGGCGGAGCCCATGACAGCAGGGCAGAGCCCATGGCAACAGAGCGGAGCCCACAACAGTAGGGTGGAGCCTTGGCAGGCAAATAGTGACTAGACTGCCTCCTAGCTGGGCAGGACAGTGCAACGGATACTCAAAAAAAAAGCCCTAACTCCCTGAGACAGAGCATCTGAGGAAAAAAAGGGGTTTTATGAGTTCTGCTGCAGCAGACTTAAACGTACTGGCCTAACAGCCCTGAATGATCAACGGGGCTCACAGCTCAGCACTTGAGTTCCTATAAAGTACAGACCGCCTCCTCAAGCAGCTCCCTGACCCTTGTATATCCAAAGAGTCACCTCAAAAACGACTGATCAGACTGACATTTGGTGGGCATCATTCTGGGGCAAAGATAGCAGAAGAAGAAACTGGTAGCATCCCTCACTGTTCCGCAGCTGCTACAGGTGCACCCAAGACAAGCAGAACCTGGAGTTGACCTCAGCAGTTGTACGGCAGAGGGGCTAGACTGTTAGAAGGAAAACTAAGTAACAGAAATACTTTATCATCAACAATCTGGGCATCCACTCAGAGACCCAATTGAAAAGTCAGCAACTACTTAGACGACAGGTGGATAAACCCACAAAGATGGGAAGAAACCAGTGCAAAAAGGAGGAAAACACCCGAAACCAAAACACCTTGCCTCCTACAAAGGACCAAAACTCCTCACCAGCAAGGGAAAAAAGCTGGATGGAGAATGAGTGTGATGAAATGACGGAATCAGACTTCAGAAGGTGGGTAATGAGAAACTTCCATGAGCTAAAAGAACATGTTCTAAATCAATGCAAAGAAACTAAGAACCTTGAAAAAGATTCAAGGAAATGATAACAAGAATGGACAACTTACAGAAGAATATGAATGAATTGAAGGAGCTGAAAAACACAACACAAGAACTTCGCGAAGCATGCACAAGTTTCAACAGCCGAATTGACCAAGCAGAAGAAAGAATATCAGAAGTCAAAGATCAACTCAATGAAATAAATGAGAAACCAAGATTAGAGGAAAAAGTGCAAAAAGGAATCAACAAAGTCTCCAAGAAATGTGGGACTATGTGAAGAGACCTAACCTACATTTGATAGGTGTACCAGAATGTGATGAAGAGAATGAATCCAAGCTGGAAAATACTCTTCAGGATATTATCCAGGAAAATTTCCCCAACCTAGCAAGGCAGGCCAATATTCAAGTCCAGGAAATACAGAGAACACCTTAAATATTCCGCAAGAAGAGCAACTCCAAGACACATAATCATCAGATTCAACAGGATTGAAATGAAGGAGAAAATACTAAGGGCAGCCAGAGAGAAAGGTCGGGTCATCCACAAAGGGAAGCCCATCAGACTCACAGCAGATCTCTCGGCAGAAACTCTACAAGCCAGAAGAGAGTGGAGACTAATATTCAACATCCTTAAAGAAAAGATCTTTCAACCCAGAATTTCATATCCAGCCTAACTGAGCTTCAAAAGTGAAGGAGAAATAAAATCCTTTGCAAACAAGCAAGTACTCAGAGATTTTTGTCACCACCAGGCCTGCTTTACAAAAGCTTCTGAAAGAGGCACTACACATAGAAAGGAACAACCAGTACCAGCCATTCCAAAAACAGACCAAATGCTAAAGAGCATCAAAAAATGAAGAGTCTGCATCAACTAATGGGCAAAACAGCCAGCTAGCATCAAAATGGCAGTATCAAATTCACACATAACAATATTAACCCTAAATGTAAATGGGCTAAATGCACCAATTAAAAGACACAGACTGGAAAATTGGATAAAAAACCAAAACCCATCAGTGTGCTGTATCCAGGAAACCCATCTCACATGCAAGGATACACAAAGGCTCAAAATAAAGGAATGGAGGAAGATTTATCAAGCAAACAGAGAGCAAAAAAAAAAGCAGGAGTTGCAACTGTTGTCTCTGATAAAATAGACTTTAAAGCAACAAAGATCAAAAGAGACAAAGAAGGTTATTACATAATGGTAAAAGGATCGATACAACAAGAAGAGCTAATGATCCTAAATATATACGGACCCAATACAGGAGCACCCAGATATATAAGGCAAGTTCTTAATGACTTACAAAGAGACTTAGACTCCCACACAATAATAGTGGGAGACTTTAACACTCTACTGTCAATATTAGATCAACCAGACAGAAAATTAACAAGGATATCCAGGGCTTGAACTCAGACCTGGAAGAAGCAAACCTAATAGACATTTACAGAACTCTCCACCCCAAATCCACAGAATATACGTTCTTCTCAGCACCACATCACACCTACTCTAAAACTGACCACATAATTGGAAGTAAAGCACTCCTCAGTAAATGCAAAACAACTGACATAATAACAAACAGTCTCTCAGACCATAGTGCAATCAAGCTAGAACTCAGAATTCAGAAACTTAACTCAGAACCACACAGCTTCATGAAAACTGAACAACTGGCTCTTGAGTGTTGACTGGATAAACAATGAAATGAAGGCAGAAATAAAGAAGTTCTTCGAAACCAACAAGAATGAAGACACAACATACCAGAATCTCTGGGACACATTAAAGCAGTCTCTAGAGGAAAATATATAGCAATAAGTGCCCATATAAGAAGAGTGGAGAGATCCAAAATTGACACCCTATTGTCAAAATTGAAATAGCTAGAGGAGCAAGATAAAATAAACAAGAAATAACTAAGATCAGAGCAAAACTGAAGGAGATAGAGACATAAAAAACCCATCAAAAAAATCAATAAATCCAAGAGCTGATTTTTTGAAAAGATCAACAAAATAGACCACTAACCAGACTGATAAGAAAGAAAAGAGAGAATAACCAAATAGATGCAATAAAAAACCATAAAGGGGAAATCACCATAGATTTCACAGAAATTCAATCCATAATCAGAGAATATTACAAACAACTCTATGCACATAAACTAGTAAACCTGGAAGAAATGGATAAATTCCTGGACACCTGTGTCCTCCCAAGGCTAAACCATGAGAAAGCCAAAACTATGAATAGACCAATAACAAGGTCTGAAGTTGAAGCAGAAATTAAGAGCCTACCACACAAAAAAAAGCCCAGGTCCAGAAGGGTTCACAGCCGAATTCTACCAGACAAAGAGGAGCTGGTATCATTCCTTCTGAAACTATTCCAAAGAATACAAAAAGAGGAAATTCTTCCCAAATCATTTTATGAGACCAACATCATCCTGATACCAAAACCCAGCAGAGACCCAACAAGAAAAGAAAACTTCAGGCCAATATCCATGATGAGCATAGATGCAAAAATCTTCAATAAAATACTGGCAAGCCGATTGCAACAGCACATCAAAAAACTTATCCATCATGATCAAGTAGAATTCATCCCAGGGATGCAAGGCTGGTTCAGCATATGCAAGTCTATCAACGTAATTCACCACATAAACAGAACCAAAAACAAAAACCACATGATTATCTCAATTGATGCAGCGAAGGCATTTGATAAAATACAACAGCCCTTTATGCTAAAAACCCTCAATAAACTCGGTATTGATGGAACGTATTTCAAAGTAATAAAAGCTATTTATGACAAACCAACAGCCAATATCATACTGAATGGGCAAAAACTGGAAGCATTCCCTTTGAAATCTGGCACTAGACAAGGATGCCTTCTTTCACTACTCCTATTCAATATAGTACTGGAAGTTCTAGCCAGAGCAATCAGGCAAGAAAAAGAAATAAAGGGTATTCAAATAAGAAAGGTGGAAGCCAAATTGTCTCTATTTGCAGACGACATGATAGTATACCTAGAAGACCCCATCGCCTCAGCCCAAAACTCCTGAAACTGATAAGCAACTTCAGCAAAGTCTCAGGATACAAAATCAATGTGCAAAAATCACAAGCATTCCTATACACCAGTAACAGACTTAAATAGAGCCAAATCAAGAATGAACTGCCATTCACAATTGTTACGAAAAGAATAAAATACCTAGGAATACAACTTACAAGGAACGCAAGGGACCTCTTCAAGGAAAACTACAAACCACTGCTCAACGAAATCAGAGAGGACACAAACAGATGGAGAAACATTCCATGTTCATGGTTAGGAAGAATCAATATTGTGAAAATGGCTATACTGCCCAAAGTAATTTACAGAATCAACGCTATCTCCATCAAACTACCATTGGCTTTCTTCACAGAACTGGAAAAACCACTATGAACTTCATACGGAACCAAAAGGGAGCCCACATAGCCAAGTTAATTCAAAGCAAAAAGAACACAGTGGGAGGCATCACACTACCGGATGTCAAACTATACTACAAGGCTACAGTAATCAAAACAGCATGGTACTGGTACCAAAACAGAGATATAGACCAATGGAACAAAACAGAGGCATTGGAGGCAACACAACATATCTACAACTATACAATCTTTGATAAACATGACAAAAACAAGCAATGGCGAAAGCATTCCCTGTTTAATAAATGGTGTTGGGAAAACTGGCTAGCCATGTGCAGAAAGCAGAAACTGGACCCCTTTCTGACACCTTACACTAAAATTAACTCCAGATGAATTAAAGACTTAAACATAAGACCTGGTACCATAAAAACCCTAGACGAAAATCTAGGCAAAACCATTCAGAACATAGGAGTAGGCAAGGACTTCATGACCAAAACACCAAAAGCATTGGCAACAAAAGCTAAAATAGACAAATGGGGCCTAATCAAACTCCACAGCTTCTGCACGGCAAAAGAAACAGTCACTAAAGTGAATCGGCAACCAACAGAATGGGAAAAAATTTTTGCAGTTTTCCCATCTGACAAAGGGCTGATAGCCAGAATTTACAAAGAACTCAAACAGATTTACAGGAAAAAATAAAAACAAGCCCATTGAAAAATGGGCAAAGGATATCAACAGACACTTTACAAAAGAAGACATACATGAGGCCAACAAACATATGAAAAAATGCTCATCATCACTGGTCATTAGAGAGATGCAAGTCAAAACCACATTAAGATACCATCTCATGCCAGTTAGAATGGCGATCATTAAAAAATCTGGAGACAACAGATGCTGGAGAGGATGTGGAGAAATAGGAACACTTTTGCACTGCTGGTGGGAGTGTAAATTAGTTCAACCATTGTGGAAGACAGTGTGGCGATTCCTCAAGGCCTTAGAAATAGAAATTCCATTTGACCCAGCAATCCCATTACTGGGTATATATCCAAAGGACTATAAATCGTTCTACTATAAGGACACATGCACACAAATGTTCATTGCAGCACTGTTTACAATAGCAAAGACCTGGAACCAACCCAAATGCCCATCGATGATAGACTGGACTGGGAAAAGGTGGCACATATACACCATGGAATATTATGCAGCAATCAAAAATGATGAGTTTGTGTCGTTTGTAGGGACATGGATGAATCTGGAGAACATAATTCTCAGCAAACGGACACAAGAACAGAAAATGAAATACCACATATTCTCACTCATAGGCGGGTGATGAAAAATGAGAACTCATGGACACAGGGAAGGGAGTACTACACACTGGGGTCTATTGGGGGAATAAGGGAGGGACAGCGGTGGGGGGGAGCTGGGGAGGGATAGCCTGGGGAGAAATGCCAAATGTGGGTGACGGGGAGGAAGGCAGCAAAACGCACTGCCATGTGTGTACCTATGCAACTATCTTGCATGTTCTGCACATGTACTCCAAAACCTAAAATGCAATAAAAATAAATAAATAAATAAAATTAAAAAAAAGAAAAAGCTGAGGAATGAGATGCCCATAGGAGGCTGTGAAAAACTAGAACATATTTCTGAGAACTTAGAAGGACACATGTGTGTGTAGGCTTGTGCATATTTCTAGTAAAGCCCCTATACTCTTATGTCTGGTTGATGTTGAAGCTTTGTATAAATAGGAAGTGAAGCCTAAGGAAAATATAAACTATTTGTTGAAACATGGAAAGTTCCTCAACACAAACAAAGAGCTCCTCAATAAAGATTGGGAGACATACTGGTTTAAGTCATTTAAGAATCTTTCTATTCAATCATAGCAGACCATTAAGCTATGAAAGAGACTTCAGTGGCCATGTATAATAAAGGTTACAGACTTTAAATAATTAGTTCAATAATGTCATTTAGCAAACAAACATCAGCAACAGCAGCAGAAGAAACAATATTTGCAGCAACGACAAACTGTATCAATAAAAAATCCTGGATGAGTTGGTTGAATTTCCAGAGCTGTTATGTTATTACTGAGATAGCCAAATATAAAGGGGTCCCTGGAGACCCTCCAAACAACCTGTGCACTGGGAGGAGTGCAAACTGGGGTGGAACCTCTGGAAGTTTGCACCACTTGCAGAGAGAAGAAGCCTAGCCCCTCCTGTTTCTCAATGGTAACCTGGGATTCAATCTGTGAGATGGGGACCTGGTGGTAACAGGAACTTCTCTCACTTTGGTGACTTTTTTTCCTTTTTGCCCAATAAATTCCTTTTTTCTACCCTTCTATATATCTGTGAGCCTGGTTATGTGAAAAGGACCCTGTTTTTAGATGAACTAAGGACAAAGTTCTACAAAATTACTATTTATAATATTTCAAAAAAAAAGTCTGCTACATATAAAGAAGAGGAAAGCATGGCCCATAAACAGAAAAAAAAAAAAAACAATCAATAGAAAATTCCCCTGAGGAAGCTTAGACATTGGACTAAGTAGAAAAATAATTTAAATTATTTAAATATGTTCAAAGAACTAAAGAAAACCATTGCTAAATAACTAAAGGAAAGTATAAGATAGTATCTTATCAAATAGATAATATAATTTAAATAGTAAAAATTATTTTAAAAACAAAAATTTTGAATTAAATAGTAATATGATAAGTGAAAGAAAAATACAGCCATTGTAAGTACTCAACAGTGATTAGAAATGGAAAATTTCCAAAATTTGATTAAAGAAAAAACCATACACATCCAAGGAGCTCAATCAACTCTAAGTAAGATAACTGAAAGAGATCTACTAAGACACATTATAATCAAACTGTCAAAAGACAAAGACAAACAGGGCCTCTTGAAAGCAGCAAGAGAGAAGTGGCTTATCACATACAAAGGATTCACAATGATGATGGAGAATTTCTCATGAAGAATTGTGAAAACCAGTTGGCAGTAGGATGATATATTTAGAGTGCTAAAAGAAAAAAGACTGGTGACCAGCAAAACTATCCAGCAAATTTTATATCTAGTAAAACTATAATTTTAAAAACTATAAAAAATTTAATATATTCCCAGATAAACAAAAACTGAAAAAAATACTCACTAGCAGACCTGACATACAGGAAATACTAAAGGAAATCCTTTAGGCTAAAATAAAATGATATAAGGCAACAGCTCAAATTCACATGAAGAAAGAAAGAACACTGGTCGAAGTAACTATGGTACATATAAAAGATAATATAAATGTATTTTTGTATATAATTTTTTTCTCCAACCTAATTTAAAAGATTATTGTATAAAGCAATAATAATAAAGTTCAGTTGATGAGCTTATAATAAATACAGATAGAATTTGTATAATAATAGCACAAAAAAGAGGGAAATTAAAGCTATATAGTCACAAAGATTTTACATTTAAAATTATATTTTACATATTTTAATTATATACATTTGTTCTTTAAAATTAAGTTGATATTAATCTGAACTAGGTTGTTGTAAATTAAGATTTTAGTGATAATCCTCAGGGCAACCACTAGGAAAATAACTCAAAAATATAGTAAAACAAGTGACATAAGAGTTAAACTTGTACACTAGAAAATAACTTTTTAACGTAAAACAAGCTAATAATAGAGAAATAGAGGAATAAAAAAGACAAAACACAGAAAACAATCAGAAAACTGATAAGGGCCAATTCTACCTTATTAGTAAATATATTAAATGTAAATGGAGTAAACAGTGCAATCAGAAGTGAAAGATTAGGAGAAGAAATAAAAACACATTATCTAACTATATACCGTCTACAAGATATACACTTTAGATTTTTACATCCAAAGAGATTGAATGTAAAAGGATGGAAAAAATATATACCATGCAAAGATGTGGAGTGGCTATAGCAGTATCAGATAAATTTTATGGCAAAAAGTTATTTGAGATAAGAAAGAACATTTTATAACAATAAAAGGGTCAATACACTTGGAAAAAATAGCAACTATAAACATCTATGTACTCAAGAAGATAGCCTCAAAATGCATGAAGGAAAACCTGACAGAATAGGAGAAAGAAATAGATCATTCTACAATAATTGCTAGAGACTTTTTTTTTTAAATGTCACATTTAGTAATAGCAAAAATAACTTAATAGAAAATCACATGAAATGGTGGTCAATATCATTAGTCATAAGAGAAATGCAAATCAAAATCACACTGATATACTAATGTATACCTACTAGGATGACTAAAATAAAAATAAAAGACAGATAACCACTAGTGTTAGTGAGGATATGGAGTAATTGAAACCTTCATACATTATTGGTAGAATTATAAAATGGTGCAATCACACTGTAAAAGACTTTGCCAGTCCCTTGAAATGTTAAATTCAGTTCTGGTTATCAAAAATCAAGAAAATGGAAAACATATGTGCATATAAAAACCTTTGCATGAATGTTCACAGCAGCATTATTCAAAACAGCAAAACAATGAAAACAACTCAAATGTTCATCAGCTGATACAAGAATAAACAAAATGTGGTATATCTATGTAATGGAATATTACTCAGCCAAAAATTGGATGAATTATAATATATGATACAACAAAGATACAAAGAAAAACATTATGCTATGTGAAATAAGCTAGGCATAGAAGTCTGTATATAATTCCATGTATATCAAATGTCCAGAATGACAAAATAGATAATAGATTCATGGTTGTAATGGGATTGGGGGAAGAGGAACGGGGAGTGATTGTAACAGGTATGGAGACTGTCTAAATCAGTTAGTGGTGATGGTTGCACTACTCTGAATATACTAAATGTGCTTAATTTTACACTCTAAAGGTGTGAATTTTATGATAAGTGGATTACACCTCAGAAAAGCTGTTACTTCAAAAAGTTTTGCATGGTACTGAGAGTTTCACTGTTGGTTTGTATACAGGTAAACTTTGATTGATGAAACAAGCAAATGATTCTAGTGACTGAGTAAATAGTGGCATTTATTTTCCACTAGGGAAATGGTTATAATGATAATGATTACAATTTGAATAGATTGCTTACATAAGTATTACAATAGTTTCTCTCTTTTGCCCCTAGATGTGTTTCACTGATGACTCTTATTGCTTAAGTGGGTAGAATTACATAAATTACACAATGTAAACCCTTTCAACCACATTTGGAACAGGGCTTGTCAAGGGCAAAAATGAAGGCATAATAGGCTTATCTTGGTGGATCACAGAAATGAGCTAGCTACACCTCCTGTTTGATAACTATTTCTTACACACCCATTTCTCAATAGGCATTCTTAAAGAGTTGAGAGATAATTCTATGAATCAGGCCCAATAAAGAGAACCAGGCCAAGTTCATGTTGCCCAGAGAAAGTATCTTAAATTTTCTTTCTTTTTTCTGGCACCTTCATATGATTCCTATCTTGGGAGTATAAAACTGTGTGTGCCAACTTTTAACAACTTTTATGTTCTTGAGAACTAAAAAAAAAGGTCTTGGCAAGAAAATCTGCAAGTATAATGATGGACCCTGAAAGAAGCTGGGGTGGGGTTCAGCAAGGAAAGGAAAATCAAGAACGAAATGTAAGACTCTTTGCCACAAAACTACAAGTGGAACACATACTTCTCTAGCTTTTTGCCTTGATGATACTCTACTTCCCAGGAAGAGTCAGCATGCACTTCAGCAGCATGAAAATAGAAGATGGTTTGAAAGCTGGGCACTATTTTGATGTGGTTTTGTTATAAATGTGTGTCTGTTATGCAGGTTTCTAAATTTTTTCTTAAACATATTCTGAATCTACTGTTCAGATGAAAAATTGAATTCATAATGAAGTCTTTGTAGATTTTTTGTTACTAATTTGTTTTTGAGATGTTACTATTAATGTCATTTTTCCATAGTTTAATACAGACCATATGTCAATAACAATATGAATATATACATAATATATAATACATACAAGATAATACTTAATATATTATATATAATAAATACCATATAAATATATAAATATGAAATTATATACATTACATATGTAAATTATATATATACACATATACATATAGAACAAATATGTTATTTGCAATCTCAATAACAATATTATTGTAGTCTTTCTTAAATCCTATTAATATTAATCTAGTCAGTAGGATGAAAAAAGAGTTCATGTTTTTGATATGGAAATGAGCTAAAGACACAGAAAAAGTATCTTTGAAAATACGAAATTGCCATTCAAGTTCAGAGAGCTGAGTAGAGTCCAATTACTTTGGAGGTTAAATGTACTGATTCACTACTGTGATCAAATTTCTCCTTTCTCACTGGTTTTCCTGTGAGATTATCAGCAACTTCTAGGGAGCCCACATAAGGAAGTAGTACCTAGGGAAATAATTATAGCCAGATTTGAAAAAAATTAAGCACTAGACTGACTTTTTGAGTTACCATTACTGGGGATCCTCAAGGTCTTAAAGACTAACATCAGCAAGCTAACAGGAGCAAGTAAAAAGGCAATCAAAACAGAAGCACAAGTGAATGAGTGTTGGTTAGGAAAGTGTCAGAGGAAGAAGGACTGAAACTGAATTAGAGGTTATCTAGGTTAAGGTCAGGGATCCAGGAGAAAAAGGCTCAGGATAGAACCCTGAATCAACTAATAGAAATCCATAATGAGGCCTATGCAGTGCTTGTGGGGAATAGGATTAAGGCTGAGAAATTGAGGTGACAAAGCAAAGTATAATCAGGAGTTAGCTTTGTTTAAGGCTAGATTAGAATCTAGGAGTGGATGTTATGGGTTAGCAAAATTTGGAATTAGATGCTGAGAAAGTAGACAGAATTCATAAAATGGAAGGGACATTGGTTATACCTAGTGAGATTTATCTGCTTTTCTGGGGATCTTGGAGAACTATGACATTGTGTGTGAAAATGTTATCATTACCACTATCATCATCATCATCATCATCACCTCAACCATTTATTAATATCTCATTTATATTCCAGAAGCCAAAAACTTACAAAAAATGTTTAATTCTCTAATAGCCCTGTACTTTAAATTATATCTTAATTTTATATTTAAAATATCTAGATATCACTGATGGTCTGAGAAGTTAGATAATTTGCTCAAAAGCATGTAGGCAGTATAATAAAGCCAAAATCCAAACCTAACTATATTAAATGTATTCTTAATAATGGAACACTCTGCTTCAAGATCATCTCTTCTCCATTAATATTCAAGAGGATAAAATACAGTGGAAGCTGCATGAAACTTAAGATAAGCTTAGCTTACTACTTGTCTCAGGTAGTCATTGTAGTTTAAAGATGAAGGGGTAGGAAGATATGAGAAAGGGATTGATGAGCTATAGTGAAAACGCAAGCAGAGTTTGTCCTGCTCATTAGACATTATACCCATTTTAAAATGCTACCTGTATACCTGTATCCTGATTTTGTGTATGTGGGAATAAGGGAGCATAACCTATGTCACATATCTGTCCTATAAGCTCAAAGGCAGTCAGAGTTGGAAGGGTTCTCTCAGATTCCACAGTTCACCTCTCCTACTCTGTTAGATGACTTCCATACTCAAGCTAACAGAAACCTCCTCTACTAAACTCTTCCCAACTCCAAGGCTCCTGGGGCAGAAGTAGTTTCTCTTCTTTGGTGCTTCACATTTTGTATTGGCTGCAAGATAATTTTGTTATGCCTTGTTCATATTGCTGCCCCATTGTTACTGAGATTGCAAACAATTTAAAGGCAGAAATTCTGTCCTAATCTTTTTCTTCTCAATACCTATTACCTAACACAGAGAGATAAGTAGTTATCAAAATGTACTGAATTGAATTTTATGACCAATCTAAGATGTTAAGCAACGTGCTTAAGTCACATGTAGATTTATAGCTAAGACCAGGAAAGATTTCTCCTACTGGTAGTTTATGTTGGGTATGTATTTGTCTCTGTCTCTTTGTATCAAGTATGTGAGGTGGGAAGCCTGCAAGTGTGACTTTCTAGTCATGCTCCTTTGAGCATAGTACTATCACTTTCAGGTTATTGCTCAGTACTATTTATTTTTTAAATGTATTATTATTATTATTTGCTGTGTTGGCATCTATAAGACAACGATGAGTTTTTAAAATTTACTTAGCACAGTACCAAGGGCAAGGCTACTTTATTGCCTCTTGTCTTTGATAAAAAGATGGGAACCCTAATTTAGTAAGGGCCAAATTTATTTCTAGGCAATCTCATGGGGAAATAGTGACAATTTGGAATAGAATCTAGGTTTTCTGAGCTCTCACAGCATTAAACCATCCCTGAATAGCCTCAGAAAGAGCTCTGAACAAATACGTTATAACTATAAGTGCTTAGGAAAAAAAACACAGTGTCCACAAACAAACCCAAAAAGACCTTATATATTTGTATATGATTCTGTATGCACATGTATTATGAGCTTGGAGAAAGGTGCAGAGGTCACTCTATATTGGCTTTTTTGAGGGAAAGTGGTGGTAATCAAAGGAAATTCCATTTGGAGATTACTGACTTTTAAAAATTCATATTTGTGTGGTTTCACAGAAAAATTAATAGATTTTTTTTCAATTCTGACTTGCTGAATTTGACATCTAGACATGTTCTTTTCATTTAGGCCCACCTAGTAAGCTCCTTTATTATATGAAGCAGAGATAACTCAGGCTAGTGCAACCAAAGGACACTTACTGAGACTAATGATGAGGGAGCCACATGACTTCATGAGGACCCAGAGATGGGACCAGCGGGACAGCCTGGCTTCACAGAAACTTAAACCTAAGGGTGACATTATGGGTTCAAGAATACTTTCAGGATTTCAGAAAATCGTGCCGGACTCATTCTTGCTCTTAGTACTAATAGCTACACTCCCTGTGGTGTTTCCATTCCTGCCTTACCACCAAGTGACACATTAGTCCCCGTTTCTCAGTTAAATTTCCTAACAGGGAGAGCGTATAGGCTTAGCTTATATAATATTTTGAGGTGGGAGGCTGTCATAACTTCTAAAACATTATTTTCCTTTCTAGCCTAAGTATGGGCTACAAAGTTGTCTTTCTGTCAGATGTACCCCTTGGTACAACCTGTTGTATGGGAGGTGGACTTGTGTTGTAAATCATGTGGGTGTGGGAAGGGAGAGGACGGCTGACTAGCTCCTGCTTTTGGTAAACGCATCCAGTGTTTATATTTCTTCTGTGCCTTAGCCCCTAGAGAAGGGAATAACCTATGCATGTGTCTCACTTGTTATTTCTGGACCCATAGTTATTTATTGGCTGTGGTTTTTTTTCTTAACTCTCATTACATTCTGGTGAGGTTGTCTCTATATAAGTTTGCTACCAACACTAGACTGCAAGCTTTCTAAGAAACAGGAATGTGATTGCTTAATATAGTACCTCAGGCATATAGTATTGGGCCTAGCTTATGGACATCTTTAGCAATTATTTGTTGAATGAGTGGATGGCCTATAGGACAACTGTGATAATTTCTGTTTGTTGAAAAAGTTTTGTTCAATTTCCAAGAGCCTCAGTTCCTTCCTCTGTTAACCTGTAACTGATATTTGTCCTTTGTTAGTGATTCTTCAAAGCAATGTCAGGTCTATCAGGTCTTCAGGGTATTGACACAATTATGAGTATTGTGGAAAATGGTTATGGAAAGATGGCAGTGGCCAGCAAGGCAGGGCCGGGCAGGCCTGCGTAAGGTGGGAGGCTGAGTAACTTGCTGGGGTTGGTTGTGTAACATGAAAGGCGATCCACCCATTTGGAAATATAATGCAAAAAGGAGGCTTTGAAGATCATATCTGTTTCTATCTCTGATTTAGAAAGCTCAGAAACAGCTGTCAAACTCTGCTTGGGACATATTCACATCCTGCCCGTGATATGAATCTAAACAGGGTGATACTGACACAATCACGGAATTGTTCGAAGCTGCACAATAAGCTTGTCATAGCCTTGGGCTCTCACGCATGTTCTGACGGCTACATGGAGGCACCAGAGTAGTCTGAGAGAACATTTTCTCTCTACAGAGGTTTCAGGACATTTCTAAATGCCACCTATCAAAGTTTAGTTTCTTCCCACGGCACCTTGCCTGGGAAAGTGTTATTCGGGGTGCACTTGGGTGGGAAGCATGACGTCAATATAAAGTTACAGATTGCCTAAAGGTCAAAGACTCCCCTTTGCCCCAAGCTCTGGTTATGCTAGACCAGTCAATCTGCCTGTTCTCTAGCCTCTTAGGAAACATGTCAATGGCATGAAAGAACACAGAGCCTACATCTGTTTTAGCCAGGGTCACATAAAGGCAGCTTACAATAGCTTAAGTCAGTGACATTTCAGGAAGCATTTTTAATTCTATAAATCCTTCTCAGGGTCTTTCTACCCTACATGGCATATATTACAGATGGGAGAGTAAACGGAATGGAATGGAGGTAACAAGAGTTGATTATTTTTTAAAGATTATACACAGATACTGCCAAGTGGTCGTGAATGGAGACAATGATATAGATATTTTAAAGGAGAAATTCTTGACCTCCTTTGCCTCTGCATTCTAGACAAATAAGGCAAAAGAATTACACACAATTGTCAATGGTTATTTATTTCTCAGTAACTTTGTGATTAAGAACATAGACTTTGCTGTCGTAAAAACTGGGTTTGAATCCAAACTTTAACACTTACTAACTGTGGAGCCTTGGCTGAATAAGTCCCCTAAGAGCCTGAATTTCCTCATATGTAATAGGGATAATCAAATCTCTCTTGCATCTTTCTTGTAGAATTAAATACAGTGAAGTAAAGCACTGAGGACAGTAGATGGTATAGTGATTGCTCAGTAAGTATAAAATATACTAAGTATAAAAAGGGCTTGTGGGCATTTTTATTACCATTACCCAGGTTTTTATAGTCCTTTTAATTGACAGGAACTTTCAGAGAAACACTGAGCCAAGGCTTGCTCCCCAGTGAATATTAGACACCACCACTGGCAAACAATCTAGGGAAACAGCAAAGCCTTACTTTGAATCCCATAATGGCTGGTGCCAATGCCTCCTTGTAAAATGTGGATTTACCTACTCTCTTTGCCTCAATTTGGTTTGAATGATTTAACAGATATACCCACAGATGTCTGTTACACTTGTACCTACATGTTACCACATGCCTTGTGTAACACTGTAAAGAACTTTCTTACCATATGAATTTCTCATAAGTCACATTAAGTGTTTTTTGATACTGATGTCATTACTCAACAGCTTTGTGAAGTTCTGGCTACTGATTTTTAGTTTCCCAATTATGAAATGTAATTGTTCAATTTTGAGCATCAACTCTAGCCATTTTCATCCCTGAATTAATTAATTGGCTCTCAATGCATAAATTTCTTGAAATATACTAACTACTTTATGAGGCTATGCATGGCACAGTAGAGTGGTTAAGAGCACACATGCCAAGGTGGATCTTTCAGGTTCTAATTCTAGAAGCATTATTCTTTATATGTGACCCAAGAAATGTACTTAAACCCTCTGGACCTCCATTTTCTTATCTCCATAGAGTGCTCATATGGATTAAATGAGTTCATATATGTAAAGCACCAAAACATAGTAAGTGCTAAAGAAGTGTTATTTATTATTATTGTTATGCATATAAAACAGGCTGGCAACTCCTCTTCTGGGTAAAAGCACTAATAAAATTGTTATCACTGTCTTGCTAGTATTTAGCTCTAGAACCCCAAAGGTGACTGTCTGATGAATGTCCCTAATGGCAAGTAGGACTAGGAGTTATACTGGCATCTGCAGAGCTGAGAATGAGAAAGAAAATTCTTATAACCAGAGCTGCAGGTTTGCTGGATACGAGACAATGTGACATGCTAAAAGTTATGTGTTTGAGAAGAGGAATCACACAAGTTACAAAAACACATCTGGGGCATAATATATAAAACTAGTGTGGAGGCCGGACACAGTGGCTCATGCCTGTAATCCCAGCACTTTGGTAGGCTGAGGTAGGCAGATCACAAGGTCAGGAGTTTGAGACTAGCCTGGCCACCATGGTGAAACCTCCTGTCTACTAAAAATACAAAAAAAAAAAAAAAAAAAAAAAGAGCCACGCATAGTGGTGGGTGCCTATAATCCCAGGTACTCAGGAGTCTGAGGCAGGAGAATCACTTGAATCCAGGAGGCGGAAGTTGCAGTGAGTCACTGCACTCCAACCTGGGAGACAGAACAAGACTCTGTCTCAAAACAAAACGAGAAAAACTGGTGTGGAGAAGGTGATGAAGGTGAAGGGATGAAGAAACAGTCATGGACATTGTAACAGAGAGTCATGGGCTGACTGCTGTAGCTAGTCTCAGGAAAATTCTTACTGTTGCATGGGTGGGTTAACTACGTTCAAAAGAGAAAGAGCAGCCGTTAAGATCCAACAATTCTTTTTTCTATTATGTTAGGTTTGACATTTTCCTTAATCCCTTAATTCATGGAAATCCTTGGCATGCTGTAATGTATTCTTGATATTTAAAAAAAATATTTCTCTTGGCAATTCCTATGGTCTAGTAAATCGGGTTCTAGGCTGCTCATGGTGCCCACAGGGGTCCAGGATTTCTTCCAACAGTAACTTAGTGGTTGTGAATATAGAGAACTTTGAATCGTATTCTTTGTCTTTGTTTGCTTGGGCTGCCATAGCAAAATACCATAAATTGGGTAGCTCATAAACATAGAAGTTTACTTCTGAAAGTTTTGGAGACTGGAAAGTCCAAGATCAAGTCACTGGCATATTTGGTATTGGGTGATGGCTCACTTCCTGATTCAAAGCAGGAAACTTCTTGCTGTGTCCTCACATGGCAGCAGGAGTAGGTAGCTCTCTGGGGGTCTCTTTTATAAGGACACTAATGCCAATCACCATGACTCCACCCTCATAACCTAATCACCTTCCAAAGGCCTTGTCTCCTAATACAGTCACCTTGAGGGTTAGGATTTCAACATTTATATACTGGGGAGATAAATGTTAAGACAATAGCACTCTCTAATACCTGGAAAATAACAAATAGCTTCTAATATATGGAAACAACAGATTACATAAATGACATAAAATTAATCTCCTCTATATACTACTATAATTAAGTATATACTAAGTGCTAAGTGTGATCATGGTTTATATCATCTTATTGATTCCTTAGATAAATCCAATAAAGTCAGATATTATTAAATTCATTTTTATATTTCTGATGTGCTTCTCAGATAGATTACATTGTTTGCTTCAAGAAACCAAGGACTGACTTAGCTAAAGAAGGGCCACTCTGGGGTAAGTTGGAGGCAAGAACAAAATCAGCGAGGCCAATGAGATGACTATAGCAGCAGTCTAAATGTCAAAAGGTGATGATGTCAACCAAGGTGGAAACAGTAGAGAGAGTAAGAAATTGTCAGATAATGGATAAACTTTGAAGGTAGGACTAGCATGAATTCCTGACAGAATAAATGTGGATAGGAGAGAAAGCAAGGAATCAAGAGTGACTTTAAGTTTGTTGGCCTGAGTAAGTAAAATAATAAAATTATCATGCTTGAGATGAGAAAGGCTATAAGGGAAGCTGATTTAGAGGGGAAGGACAGAAATTCCACTTTGAACTTAAGTTTGAGATGTATACTAAACATTGAAGTAGATATGTCACATAGGCAGTCTGAATTCAGAGGAGAAATTTTGAATGAAGATAAAAACTTGACTCTTTGGAACAAAGATAGTCTTAAAAACGCAAGACCCTAGGTAAGAAAAAATCACCCGGGAGTATCCATAGAAAAGAGAAAAGAACCAAAACAGATTCTTGGACCACATCTCTTAGAAATTGGGGAAAAAGGGAGGAGACGGCAAAAAGAATAGGAAGGAGTAGCTACTGGAATAAAATGGAAAAGAAAAGATTCTGCCAGCCTGGAAGCCAAATGCAAAAAGTATATTAAAGAGATGGGTGGGATCCACTGGGTTAAAATACTGCTACTGATCTTTGTGAAGACATGCTGACCAATAGACTTCACAATGTGGAGTTCATTGGCAATCTTGAGAGGAAATGTTTGATAACATGAGTGGATGTGGAAATCTTTCAAAGAATAAAGGGCCAATTGGAGTAGATTTAAGACAGAATGAGAGAACACTGGGAGGTATCATGGGGTCGGGGGGAACAGATTTAATTACTTATGTATAAAGTTGTATACATCCACAGAAACTCGGATAGTGTATGTGGAAGCAGGATTTTGACCTTGATCTACTGCCCAGTTCATTATGGAAAATTTTTGCAGAAGCTTTTATGAATTAGATCCTATATATTTAGTTTTCCCCCTTCTAACCGCCACCAAGGAATTCACATTTTAATTGTGTATTCTGTCGTATTTTTATCATAAATGGAGATTCTGTGTTATGAGTTGGCCATATTATGGTGCTGGGTTTATGTGTGTGTGTGACCGTAGACTCTGCTCTGACAGAAAGGTAACATGCCGTCCACTTTCAGGTTTCCCCTGATTGGCTTGGGGAGTGAAAATAAATTTTTTACAGAATAGAGTCTAAATTGGTCATCAAAATAGGGTTGAAGGTTGCTCTGTAGCTTGTGAGACTAATATCAGAAGCAGGAGTTTCCAGTCAGGGCATTGAAGAATCAAGAGAATAAGGGCTTGGCATGGCTTGCTTTTTTTTTTTTTAGTCTGTTTGTGAAAGGAAAATTTGAGAATGGGTATCCAAGGCTATTGCTTATGACTCTGCTTCCAAAAACAGTGAGTGAAGAGATATGTGTACAGATGCTCCTCAATTTACAATGGAATTATGCCCCAATAAATCCATTGTAAGTTGAAAATATCATAATTCAAAAATGCATTTAATACACCTAACTTGTCAAACATCATAGTTTACCCTCACCTATCTTATACATGCTCAGAACACTTACATCAGCCTACAGTTGGGCAAAATTATCCAACATACAGTTTGTTTTATAATAAAGTGTGAATATCTCATATCACTTATTGAATACTATACTGAAGGTGAAAAATGAAATGGTTGTATCAGTACTCAAAAATAGTTTTTACTGAATGTGTTTTGTTTTTGCACTATCATAAAGTTGAAAAATTTTAAGTTGAACCGCTGTAAGTTAGGGACCATCTGTATATGCTAAAGGATGAGTAGACATAGTCTAGGATGGCCCTTGTTATTGAGTTTGAGAACTTGACTATATTGTCATCAACATGGTAAGTGACTCAACAATTGATGGACCTTTTTGCTAATTTCAGCATTACAGGCACTCTCTGATTATTAAACTGATTTAAATGTAGGGAAGCGTTGCCTTATATATTTATAGGGTCTCTATTAGGTTATGAATCAATTAGGACAAAGAACAGAGTTTTTTCTTTTATCAGTTTCAAATTCACCACAATTCTGAATTTATTGTGCTTTCAGTCAACACTTTTAATAAGCCCTCTTAATACATGAGGAACAGTAGTATATGGGGCAGGTGGATAAAAATCTGTGGCAACTGGGCTGGTAATTGGGAGTGGTTGGGCAAAAATCTTTCTTTGGCTGTTGCCTTAACAACTGTCAGAGAGTGCTGTAGGTGATTTTAAGATTTTCTTTTATTTTTTAAAAGTTTCTCTTGAAGATTAACCATTCTTTGCCAAGTCTTTACTTGAAGAAATTAGTTTCTCACTGAAATTTAAAGAAAAATCCTGCATCTTATGTACCTTACTTTGTAGTCAAGTTCATATTCTTAGGTCCCTTATACCTGCTTATCAAATTAGCATTTATGAAACATTTAGGGTATACAGTATTTATTCCAAAGACTCACACCAACTATTACATAAGTAATAAACTAATAAAGTACTACCATTGTTTAAAGGCTATGATTTTCATCTTCCATTTCCTGGATTTTATTAAGTAATCAACAAATATTGAAATATTGAAAGAAATGCAAACTCTTAATAGTTGTCTACATTTTACATAGTATAAATGTATAATTCTTTGTATTTTAAAAATAATTTTCTAGCAATAAACATTTAGGTTGTTTCCAGTTTTACTACCGCAATGCTATAATTATTAACATTGTCGATGTATCTTTTAAATTTGTAGATATTCTTTATGTTTTGTTGCTGTTAATCCTGTTATATGCCTTACAAATCTTCTCTTTTAGACTTTTTTTCTCTTCTTACCTTTGCTTGTCTTTTTAGATCTTGTTGATAGCATAGATCAATCTCTGATACAAACAGCATTGTAACTATTGATGAAGGGACCAACATTAAAATATACAAAACAACTAGCCAAACAATACACATTCAGAACTAATGATCAATTAATGCATAGCTCTACCTCTTTGTTTTTATGCTAGGTGTCTTGCCTAACATTGTTTATTAGTTAATTGTATAATTGAGGATCTCTTCTAAGTTGTCTAAAATAACTTTAGGAAAAGCCCAGAGTCTATTAATCTTGGGAGAGCATGTCTATCTCTCAGAGATGGTGTGAAAAAATATTTATAACACAATGAAGGTTTTAAGGTCTTAAAAAATGATGTTTTTAGAAACAAAAGTGATTGCCATTGATTTAAACATTAATATGATTCTTATTTTAATATGTTAAAACTTTTAATGTTTAATTTATTTATCATATCACTATTCTACTTTATATTTAATCTTTCCATTTATATTTTAAATCTCAGGAGACTAAGGCTACTGGACTGAAAACCTGTCAGAGGTTGTCATTACTACTGTAAATTATACTCTTATCCTCCCATCATTATGCAATGGCTTCGTTTCTCTAAATACGAACTTCAGAGATGTCATCAAGATGACAGGGACACTCTAAGGCATGAACACTTGATTTGATTTTGACTTTTCTCCATTTTTATCTTCTATTTTTTTCTTGTTTCTGGTACAGCTGAAAGTCATGGATACTAGACTTGGCAGCATAGAGAGTGAAGTGACACAGCTGGCAGGATAGGCTCAGAACCAGCAGAAACTCCCCACTGCAGGGAATAAGTAAGTAAGAGATGTCCAGAAATCTACATTCTCATTGTGGACATTTGCATTTCTAGCTGTAGGAAATCCCCTCTGCCCTCATAGGCCCTTAGCCTAGTGTAGAGAGCTGCCTGGAGGCCATGAGACTACATTGTTCTGGAGAGGGAATTCATGCTGGGTCCATCCCCTAGAACCCAAGCTGCTGAAGCACAGAAACTTTTTGGGGATGGGACCAACACTGTACTATATCCTACCCTATAGTTTAATATTTTCTGTATCCCTATATCCCAGGGCCCCATCAATGTCTCCCACATTTACCCAGAGGACTGCAGCATTGTGGTACCTGCTGGATCCAAGGATGTGTCTATGTTGCTGTCACCTAAGCCCATGCAGTGTCCTCTATACTGGGAATCAGATAGTCCATCACATCAGGGAGGTGGCCTCCATGACATCGGGACTTATTGGAGCCTAAAAGCAGCATGCCTAGGGCCACCACCACACACACTGACCTTGCTCCCTTCCAGCAATTGGGTCATGATATATTCCTATACCTCACCTAGCAACCTTGGAGCTGACCTATTCACTTTGTATAAACAACACCAGCACCCAGTTATACCACCCTGCCCACCATCGACACTGCCGACACATATGCGCACCACCCAGAGAATGGACTGACTAGTCTGCTGCTGATATTGCTGGTGCCTACATACTTGCCTAGGTTTTTGAAGACCAATTCACCATCATCACTAGTGTCCAGTGCCCCACTTAGGGACCCTAGGAGCAGACCACATAGCCAGCAGCACCCATGCATCCCATCTGGAAACCTAAGGGCCAGCTGGCCTGGAGCCCAATGTTGCCATTGCTGACATTCACATGTGCCATCTAGAAACCTGAGAGCCTATCCACCCAGCTCTCTAGGCCCACTGCTGGATTCTTTGCATCCTGCCTGGGGATAGACCACAATAAAATAATGGTTGAGAATTTCAGCACCCCACTTTCAGCATTAGGTCATCTAGACAGAAAATTAACAAGGAAACATTGGATTTTAACTCCATTAAAGACCAAATGAACCTAAAAGACACAAAATATTTTATCCAACAGCTGCAGAACATACATTCTCCTCATCAGCCCATGAAACCAGGAAAGACTGCATGTAAGGCCACAAAACAATTTTGCAAAAATATCTAAGAATCAAAATAATATCAAGTATCTTCTCAGACCACAATGGAATAAAACTAGAAATAAATAACAAGAGGAACTTTGGAAAACCATATGAATACATGGAAATTAAACAACATTCTCCTGAACAACCATAGGTCAATGAAGAAATTAAGATTAAAATAAAGGGATATCTTGAAACAAATGAAAATGAAAACACAACATACCAAAACCTCTAATATACTAGACAAGCAGTGTTAAGAGAGAAGTTTATAGCCCTCTTATATAGGCGTTATAAATGCCTATATCACAAAAGTAGAAATAATTCAAATAAACAACATAATGACCCACCTCAAGGAACTAGAAAAGGAAGAACAAACAAAACCAAAAATTAGAAAGAAAAATAATAATAAAGACAGCAGAATAAATGAAATAGTGACCAAATAAATGCAAAAAATCAGCAAAATGCAAAGTTAACTTTTTGAAAGGGTAAACAAAATTGATAAACTATTAGCTAGATTACTCAAGAAAAAGGTGAAAAGACCCAAATAAATAAAGTCAAAAACTAAAAAGACATTGCAACTGGTGCAACAGATATACAAAGAATCATCAGAGACTATTATGAAAAACTATTTTTTTTTTTTTTGGAGATGGAGTTTCGCTGTTGTTACCCAGACTAGAGTGCAATGGCACCATCTTGGCTCATCGCAACCTCTGACTTCTAGGTTCAAGCAATTCTCCTGCCTCAGCCTCCCGAGTAGCTGGGATTACAGGCGTGCACCACCATGTCCAGCTAATTTTTTTTGTACTTTTACAAATAATAGAGACGGATTTTCACCTTGTTGACCAGGATGGTCTTGATCTCTTGACCTCGTGATCCACCCTCCTCAGCTTCCCAAAGTGCTGGGATTATAGGTGTGAGCCACCGCGCCCAGCCTAAAATTTTTCAATGAACAGACCAATGATTAGTAATAAGATTAAATCAGTAACAAAAATCTCCAAATAAAGAAAAGCCTAGAACCAGGTGACTTTACTGATGAATTCTACCAAACATTTAAAGAACTAACACCATTTTTTTCTAATTATTTCAGAAAATAGAACGAGAGGAAATTGTTCTTAACTCATTCTATGAGGCAAGTGTTACTCTGATACCAAAACCAGACAGGGATGCAACAAAAATGAAACCTACAGGCCAATATTCCTGATGAGCATAAATGCAAAAATCTCAATAAAATACTAGCAAACCAAACTCCACAACACACCGAAAATAAAATATAAGAGAATTAAGTGGGATTTGGGTCATAACTCCAATAGGCATAATACTGAATATTAATATCCCAAAATATCAAAATCCCAAAAATATAATTCTGTAAGAAATAATTTAACAATTATTTATAAGACATTCATTTCCATTTTTAAATGGGAAAATATCTGAAAAACATAAAAACACAACACTTCATAGGTCACTTTGCCCAATAAAATAAGCAATAACATACATATTTTATCAAACATAAACACTCAGGTATACTAATGACAGTTGCACAGATATAAGTTATGAGCAGGTGAGCTGCATTCATAAAGAAATATATCAAAAGAAAAAAATGTATAAATATATATCATGATGGTTGGTAATTGTGTGCACCCAGCTTTCTAACTATGGTCATCTGAAAAACTATGATGAATACCCTAAGTATTTTGATAAAATCAGTCAAAGCCATAATGAGTGACCATCACATACTCAATTGCCCTAAAAGCCAAGATCTTGAGAAATTTTATCTTTTACAAATGCAGATGTACAAGACAATATCTCTTCATGTATTGAGAATGTTTCAACATTTTTATGTACACACAATGTTTACACACAAAGTTAACGTTGTGATAATGCACCTTTGTGGAGCCAAATTTTCAGAAAATGCATAAGCAAATTAGAACCCTCTAAAAGTCCTCATGCAACTTACATTTTCAGTATTGAAAATGATGCAAAACTGATACACATAGCATAGCAAATTATAAAATATAATGCTGACAATTTAAGATCATGGGGAAAAATGGAAAGAACAAAAATCACCATCCTCCCAAAAAATTAAGACAATTTAAGGATAAATTATGGAAAATTGCACAGAAATAGTCGATAAGAGCTGGAAGACATTTATGATCACTAACTATTTTTGAAGCCTTGCCTTTAAGCAAATAGCTACTTTTTTCTTTTATGGTATGGTTCTCCTTGGTTGGTGAAAATGGTCACATGGATTTATTTTTATGTGACACAGCTCTTTCTGAAATTTTTCTATGATTTGAGGTAAACTGATTGAGCATTCTGTATTACATTTTCCTATATTCTGTGCTTGCTGTGCATCTATGTTGTTTTGAGTATGCAGAAATTCATTCCACATGTATTCATACAGAGACCACAATTTGGTGGAAATAAGACCAATGATCTAATGGCAACACTGTTGCATAAGTGTCTTATTATTCTACTGTGCACATAATTGTTTTCAATCCAGTTAGTGACTTCACTGCCTTCTTCAGGCAAATGAAGCTTTAATTCATTAAAATCTGAAATTATATCAGCTAAAAAGAATATCAGTGTAGACACATGATGTATTTTTAAACTGGAGTTTTTATTATGTTACTATCACATGACCAATACACTCATGTGAAATTTCTACCAGATGCAAACAAATAACAGAGTAATAGTTCCACTTTACAGGATGTAACCATCCTGTGTACAACTAAAACACACTAATCATATACTCAGATTTGGCTTTAGGGATTTTAAAATTTAGGATTTCATACTGGGATTGTGATTTTCTGGATTTTCAGTCTTATGGATTTGAGACTTTCAGGATTTTGACATTTAAGAATTTTGACACTTTGAAATTTCAACATTTAGAATTGTGTTAGGTGGGACTGTGTCTTTCAAGGTTATGTTTGGCACTGGGTAAAGTAGGATTTATCCCAGGAATACAAGGATAGTTCAACACATGCAAATCAAAATATGTTATATAGCACGTCAACAAAATGAAGGACAAAAACCATATGATCATCTCATGAGATACAGAAAAAGCAGTTGATAAAATCCATCATGATAAAAACTCAAGAAACTGAGCATAGAGGAAACATATTTTCAAAACAATAAATGCCATATATGAAAAAGCCCATGGCTAACATCATACTGAAGAGTAAAACATTAAAAACTTTCTAAGTTCTGGAAGAAAAATCCTCATTTTTACCACTTTTGTTAACATAGTACTAGAAATTTTAACCAAAGTAATTAGGCAAGAGGAAGAAATAAAGAGAATCCAAATAGGAAAGGGAAAAAAAAAGTCCTTGTTTGCACATGCCATGTTCTTACGTTTAGAAAAGCCCAATGATTACACCAAAAAACAAAACCAAAAAAAGTTAGACATGATAAACAAATTCAGTATAGAGGCAGATTACAAAATTGACATACAAAAATCAGTAGCATTGGTGTATGCCAACAGCAAACAATCTGAAAAAGAATTCAAGAAATCAGTTCCATTTATAATAGTTACAAAAAAACAATGGAATAAATTTAACCAAAAAGTGAAGTAACTCAATATAAACTTTAAGACAGTGATGAAATTGAAGCAAACACAAGAAAATGGAAAGATTCATTGGAATTTTAAGAATTAATGGTTCATGGATTGTAAGAATTAATGTCAAAATGTCCACAGTACCCAAAGCAGCCTACAAATTTAATGACATTCCTATCAAAATACTAATGACATTACTCACAGAAATAGAAAAGAACAATCCTAAAATTTGTGTGAAATTACTAACGACTCTGGAGAGCCAAAGCAATTCCGATCAAAAAGAACAAAGCTGGAGACTTCATACTCCCTTATTTCAAATATACTACATAGCTATGGTAATCAAGGTTATGCAATACTGGCCTACAAACAGATACATTGACCAATGGAAAAGAATAATGAACCCAAAAATATACATTCGTGCATTTAGAATCAATTTTTTTTAAATTTTTTTCGCCCAAAGTACCAAGAGCATATTTTAGGGAAAAAACAGTCTCTTCAATAAATGATGCTAGGAAAACTGGATATCTGTATGGAGAACAATGAAACTAGATGCATATCCCTCACCATATAAAAAATTAATGCAAGATGGGTTAAACAATTATATGTAAGATCTGAAACTATGAGACTACTAGAAAAAGGACTGGAGAAATTCAGGACATTTGTCTGAACAAAGATAATTTTTGGTTAAGACCTCAAAAGCACAGGCAATAAAGATAAAATCAGATGAATGAGATTACATAAAGCTAAAAAGCTTCTCCAAACAATCAGCAGAGTCAAGAAAACCCATAAAATGAGAGAAAATATTTGCAAACAGTCCGACAAGGGGTTAATAACCAGAATACGTAAGGAAACCAAACAATGCAACAAGAAGAATATAAAATAAAAAAATTAAAAGTGAGCAAATGATCTAAATAGATGCTTTTTCAAAAGAAGACATACAAATGGCTGACAAGTATATGAAAAAATGCTCAACAACACCAATCATGAAGGAAATGCAAATTGAATCCACTATAAGAGATTACCTCACCCCAGTTAAAGTGGCTATTATTAAGAAAACAAAAATATAGCAGATGCTGGTAAGGATGTGGAGAAAGGGGAGCTCTTGTACACTACTGACGGGAATGTAAATTAGTGCAACCAGTATGCAGAATATTATGAAAGTTCCTCATAAATTAAAAATTGAATTATCAATTTTACTACTGTGTATATATCAAGAACAAAGGAAATCAATATATCTGAATTTCCGTGTTTTTTGTAGCACTATTTGCAATAGCCAAAATATGGAGTCAACCTAAGTTGATTCCATCCATTCAACTGATGAATGGATGAAGAAAATGCAGTATGTATACACAATGAAATGCTATTCAGCCACAAAAATAATAATAATCCTTCATTTGCAGTTACATGGATGAGACTAAAGGACTTAATGTTAAATAAGACATGGAGAGAGAGACAAATATCAGAGGTACTGTCTCATATGTGGGAGCTAAAAGAATGGATCGCAAGGAGGTAGAGAGTAAAATGATTGCCAGAGGCTGGGAAGGATAGGGGGAAAAGGAGGATGAGGAGAGGTTGGCCAACGGGTACAAATATATAGTTATGTAAAAGGAATGAGTTCTGGGTTCTTACAGCATAGTATGGTGACCATTGTTATCAATAACTTATATATTTCAAAATACCTAGTAGAGAGGATTCAGAACATTCTCAATACAAAGAATTTCTAAACATGTAAGATGATGGATATCTTAATTACCCTTATTTGGTTACTAAACATTGTATGCATGTATAAATATATATATATATGCAATTATTATGTATTGATAAAAATGTTTAAAATTTAAAAAGAAAATACAGTATAAACAGGTAGTAAACAAATATCCAAGAAACTCTTGGAACAACTGAGAAAAATAAATATATGAACTTCAATAGGATCAGATATGAAGCAAATTTGTCTGAAGGCAATATATGTGTCAGTAATTTGGTCTCTGCTGCTCATACAGAGAATCCTTGAGTTAGCTGAGGAATGAGTTAAGAAGAGCAGAATCCTTGCAGGGTTAACATCAAACATCCTATCTTTTCTTTTTACTTACTTTCAAAGCCATTAAAGCCAGGAACAGGATTTGGGTTGTTTGTTGTAGGAAACATGCTTCCCAGAATCAAGCTTAACTGGAGACTGAGAAAAAAGATCAGAGACAATTGGATGATAACTTTTCTTCCTCCTCCTCCCAAGAGGGTGCAACCCCAGGGACTTTTACGTTTGGTTCAAGGATTAAAACAGCCTCATGTCTATAAACCTTTTCTTAAATGGAAGCATAGCAAACATAGATTATGCAAATTCTTCTTCAATAGGGATATAAGCCCAAATATAAAAGGACTATGGTAAAGCACAAAAGTAAGCCTTTCCACATCCTGAACAGACACTCTCACTGCCCCATGTTCCTTCTGTTGGGCCTAGTGATATTCATCAAAGGATGCTGCACTGATATTCCTCATCTTTTCTTGCTCTCTGGTCTCCTCATTTGCACTAAATATTGGAAACTTGGCTAAAGAAATCAAGAGTCTGCTGTGTGAATGAGCTCCTTTTTTTTTTTAAGCCAAAACACACCTGAAATGAAGCTTAAGTGAAGTTGCTTGCTTCACCTAAGACCAGTTATGAACCTGATTTTTTAAAGTCCCTGGATCAGGTACTGTAGTAGGGACCTTCATCTTTAGAAGCAAACCATAATGTATCTTGGTATGCCAAGGAAGCCTTTTAGACTAAGCATCCTAACTCACCTTGTAAGAAGGCATAGCTATATAACTAGGACTGACCCTTGTAATGAAAAAGGAAAATTATTTGGTGAGACTTCCAGAAAGTAAAAATGGGGCGGAAAACAAGGGCAAGCTTTTGCACACATATCAAACTACAATTGATTCCTGTAGCCTAGAAGTGGCTCTGATGAATGTATCTCCAACAACTATCTTAGACTTGCAGTGAGAATGGAAGTCACATACTGAGGATGGTTGGAAAGAAGAGTAGAGGGGGCTGAGTCTCTGTGGACCACGGATCTGTTAATTAGTCCTGGACTCCCTAGCTCTAGAGTTCTTTTGAGGAAGAGATAAACCCATACCTCATGTAAGCTAGTTTAGGTTTTCCTTTACATGCAACTTTCTCTCTCTCTCTCTCTCTCTCTCTCTCTCTCTCTCTCTCTCTCTCTCTCTTTCTCTCTTTCTCTCCCCCCCCCCTTTTTCTTATTGCAAAATAGAAACACAGTAGCCAAAAGATGGAAATGTATTCATTTAGTTCAGGAGATGCAGCAGTTTTCCTTTAACTGTTCATATATAAAACATTTTCAGTTGAATATATTTGCTGTTGCCATACTAAGACAACAAATTTGATGATATAGCACCAAATGAAAGAAAGGCAGTTTTTGATTTGAGGTTGTGACTCTACTTTTTGGATTCCTGAACATGTTACCTTTAGAATATTTAGGACAACCATTCAGTGGGTGCCCAGTTTCCGTGTCCGGGAAGAATGAGATATGTGGATAACCGGAGGGTGAGCAAGGCAGAAAGGAGCTTCACTGAGCAATGGTACAGCTCTTAGGAGATCAGAAGTGGGTAGCTCCTTTCCTTAAGTAGGTTGTCCTGATGAATGTCCAGTTCTCACTAGAGAGGAGACCTGCAGTAGTTAGCGCATTTCCGCAGCTGGTTCGTCCTGACATCTGAGTCTGGCTGGATCTGGGATTTTTAGGGCTCAGAAGGGAGGAAGTGCATGCTGATAGGTCCATGGGCAGACACAGAAAAAGCACTCTTGAGTTCTCCCTCCAGGCTGCAGACTCCAGTTGAAACAGGCAGCCTGACTTGAAGGTGGGGTTTCACCTGGGACCCACCTCTTTCTGCCCAGGAGCCTGTCTGCCAACTGCTGCCATCAAGATGCTGTCCATGGCACTCAGGCTCTTAGTGCCAAGGGGTGCCTGCAGGCCCGTGCCAAACCACCCTCAAACCTCCTTGGCCTCCCTCCCATGCTTGTCAGTGCCCAATGTCTGTAAGGTGCTGGGGCAGCTGGGGGCTGGCATGTTAACACTGCCCTGAACATACACACCTGGCTGGGTCACGACAGTGCCTGGGCTCGGCCACAACTTTGTTCCACCCCTTAGTGGATGCCAGGAGTGGGGAGAGGCCAGGCAACAAAAGCAGGTGCTTCTGAGCCTGTGGGATTTTGGGGACTTCCTGGGCCCCCAAGAGCACAGGGATGCTGGGGTCTGCAGCTATGGCTAGGTGGCTGCTGTTGCGCTCCGGAGCATGGGGTCCCTGCCCCCTGACTTGGTGGGCATGGGGCTCCTGCCTGTTCCTGGCCCCACCGGCTCTGTGGAACACACGTCCCTGGCTGCTCCTTTCCTTTTGCAGCTGCTGTCTTTGCAGCAGCTGCTCCAGACAGGTCTTGGCTGCCATCATTACCAGTTGATAGAATGCGGGAGGTTGAATGAATCACTGTTGGATGCACAAGGAACATCTGGAAATACCACAGGGCAATTACCTCAGCAATTCTTTATCTCTATTAGTGTGTTATTTTAGTTAATTTAAACAAATTCTGCTGCTCTTTGCATTTTCTTTCACGTTGGCAATGTGAAGTTAAAAAAATGTTTCATAGTGTTTAGCATGGAAAATAAAAGTAAAACAAAAAGTAGTACTGAACTTTCTGGTACCTCTGAATTGGAGGAAGAAAAAATTGACTTTGTCCTAGAAATGACTGGCAGTCTGTTAAATTAGTCTATGTAGAGGGCATGTATGCATAGGCATGTGTGAGTGTGAGTGTGTGTGTATATGAGTATTCATTTTATCATTCAATTTCCATTTATGTTTGAAGGTGTCTTTTTCAATGTTCTTTTCTGTGCATGCCTTGCTTTTTTCTATTTTTCTCTCCAGCTTTCTCCTTGTGAGTTTTAGAGTTTCTTAATATTTATGAATTATCGTTTCTAAGTTCTTTCCTCTAAATCCCATTCCCTTTCTTTGTGTTAACAGTAGCTCTCTAAAATCTTTGCCTATCCCTCTGCTATAATCTTTTTGTTCTATCTTGTGAATATAAGGTCATAAAAGTGAGATAGAAAATGTGTTTTATTTTCTCTGTTAAGAAAAATGCTGGGCCGGGCGCGGTGGCTCAAGCCTGTAATCCCAGCACTTTGGGAGGCCAAGGTGGGTGGATCACGAGGTCAAGAGATCGAGACCATCCAGGTCACCATGGTGAAACCCCGTCTCTACTAAAAATACAAAAAATTAGCCGGGCATGGTGGCGCATGCCTGTAATCCCAGCTACTCAGAAGGCTGAGGCAGGAGAATTGCCTGAACCCAGGAGACGGAGGTTGTGGTAAGCCGAGATGGCGCCATTGCACTCCAGCCTGGGTAACAAGAGCGAAACTCCGTCTAAAAAAAAAAAAAGAAAAATGCTTACAATTTGAAGTAGCTGCCTTAACACATTAGCTCTTGTTTCTTTCCAACTTTCAATCTCATGACATGTATAAATAGAAAAATAATATTCTTATAACATCATGTAAAAGCAGATGGGATATTCTCATACCAAAAAAATAAAAAAATTGAATCATTCCTGTATCATACCAGCAAATGAAATCAGCTCCGAAGTATACAAAGTTTAAGGCCTGAGTTGAGTAGAATTCTAATGTAATCTAAGGTCAGAGAATGTGGAGGCTAGGAAAGGAGAAGGCCATAGAGAGTTGGCTATGGAATCGTCTATTAGTACCTTCCTCTTGGATTAGCTGACTCCACTATTTGTTGACCGGACTACACTTCACTTGCCAGATCCTTTGACAGTTCTGATGCAAGTGATCCCTGGAATGGATACTTTGGGCTATCAAATCAGGGCACTTCTTTACCGCACTTATTCCGGCTAGGAGCAAAGAGAAATTGATATCTACATGAAAAAAATGACCAGTACTTGGTAAGAAAATCTACTAGATTTATGTACTCCCTTTAACCTTCCAGATATTTGCATAGCCCAGGTTCTTACAGTCAGAACCTTCTTTACTGCTAATGAAAGACATGTATACCTATGAAACAAACTTGCATGATCTGCACATGGGCCCCAGAACATAAAGTATAATAAAAATAAAGATTTTTTTAAAAAAGAAAGAAATATTTTTCACTTGGATTTAGGACATATCTGAACCTTCATTTACTGCTAGTGAAAGAAATATTTTTCATCTGGATTTAGGACATATCATTTTCTAGGATCAGTCAATCTAGGCCTTCATTGTAACCTTGATTACAGATCAATCTAGGCTATCACTAATCAGACAACAACAAACAAAATCAGGCAACAAGAAAAAAGGAATAAAAACATTAAGGAAAACTTTTGATAATGAGAACAAATAGTTAACATAAATTTGATTATTACTGCTATATAAATTTTTGGAGTCATGAGGAAATATATTAAGCTTACTAAAAGTCAACAAGAAAACTAATAAGTCAGATTTCTCTAATAAGGATGTTCTTAAAGTTCATTAAACAATCTTAAAGATACAATAATTGATTTAGACAACATGTCGAAAGTAAGCTGAATATTAGAATAAACAGAGCCAAAGTATGAATTCATGAAGGGAAAACAGAATGAAGGCATTCTTCTAGAATGTCACAAAAAAGTCAAAGAGATAAAAGATACAAAAGAAACATTAGGAGATATAAAAATAGATACGTTAGTTTTCTTAACAGCATGAAGAGAATTTCAGAAGAGATAGAGGAGAAGCAATACCTAAAACATAATGGAAGAACACATTCCTTAGCTGAAGACAGATTTGTCTTAACAGTTGGAGGAATATCTGACTGTCAGCAAGAAAAACAAAACTAAATTTCAGAAGGTCTATGATAGAAGATTCTAAACTTTCAGAGAAGAAACTTCTAGTTTGCTGTATAGAATAATCCTTAGACTGGCATCAGACTTCCCATCTGCAGGACAGATATTAGAAAGAAAAAAAAATTTCTTCAAAGCACTGGGGGAACATAATTTAGAATATACATTTCTTTTGATATTGTTAAAATATCATTTAAGAATAGAGGCCAAGCAAAAAATGCTCAACCATGTAAGGATTCAGAGATCACCAACAAAATTTTCAAATGAATTACTGAGCTTATATTCTAGCCTCATTTAGAAATAAAGTTCCAAATCTTTTTCTAAATAAAGATGTTGGATTGGTGAACATCAGAAATTAAAGCATGCTAAAAGTTTTATTTTGTTTAGGCTGAAGATTCAATATTAAATAATATTGATAGTAATTGGAAATATACTAAATGTGCTTTAAAAGTGAAGGAAAGAAATTCTAAAACTCATTGATATGAAAGAGAAAAATGAACAATAAAAAAATCACTCAGTTGTACTAAAGTCGCTCCACGGTAAAGTCAGGGATAAAGCAGTAATGCCTATCAGTGTCAGTGTTCCAATTTGTTCTGTAGAACCTAACATGAGTTTGTAGAATATAAATATTAGAAGAAAAAAAGCTGTCAATATTTGTAAATTTTTTTATTTTTTACATAGAAAGTCCTGACAAAATAATTGAAAATATTAGGACTCTAGTAAGAGTTCAGCAAAATTTCCACTTACTGGTTTTATAAACAACAACAAAAAAATAGCTTGACTATAAACAAGCAATTACCAATTAGGCACTAATAGAAAAATATAATTTTAATAAGAGTAATAAAATTATAAGATATATAAGAAGGAACTTAAGACAATAGAAGTTGTAAATTACAGGTATTGATAAAAATTAAAAGATAAAACAGAAACCTGAGTAAATGGACAAAAACATGATATCTGGATGTAAGACTATCATAAATATATCAGTTTTCAAATTAATCTAGAGTTTTAACTTAGCTTTGATCAACATCCTTATGGCAGTGTTTTTTTTTTTTAATTTAACTCTTTATATTGAAATCAGTTCAAGTTTATAGAAGTGTTTACAAAAATAGCACAAAATCCCCATATACCATATACTCAGCTTCTTCTTAATATCTTACACAACCTTAGAACATTTATCAAAACTAAGAAATTATCTTTGGTAAATAGTATTAAGTAAAGAACTTCTTAGTCTTCACTGATTTTCTTTTCCAGAATTCAGTCTGCATTATCACACTATGTTGTCCTGTCTCCTTGGACTCTTTGAATCAGTGAGCGACTATCATTCTTCTCGTCTTTCACAACTTTGGCATTTTTGAGGCATACAGGTCACGTTTGGCATGCTGTCCCTCAGTGAGGGTCTGTTTGAAATTTTCTCTTCATTAGATGGCAGGTTATGCATTATTGGGATGAATCCCACAGAGATGATGTGCTGGAGTGCATCATCTCAGGGTACGCATGATGGTTCGTAATACTGGTGATATTAAACTTGATTACTTGATTAGAGTGGTATCTGCCAGGATTCTGAACTCTAAGATAACTATTTACTCCTTTGTAATTAAAAATTAAATATCAAGACAGGGTTTGACCAGTCCCTGGTGCCAGAAAGTCTGGGGACTGCTGCTCTAAGGAAGACTCTTTCATGCCTCCCCCTTAGCTTCTGGTGGCTACTGGCAGTCCTTGTCAGTGCTTGGATTGTGGCTGCATCACTTCAGTTTCTGTCTCTGTCTTTACATAGCCTTCCCTGTGTCTGGGTCTCATGTGGCCTTCCTCCCTGTGTCTGTGTCTTCGCATGGCCTACTTATAAAGACTTCAGTAATTGGTTCTAGGGCCTGGCCTAATCCAGTTTGATCTCGTCTTAACTAACTACATATGTGAAGACTATTTCCAACTAAAGTCATATTCTGAGGTTCCAGGTAGACATGAAGTTTTGGGGGATACCACTCAACCCATTGCAGAGCTATTAGCAGTCACTTCTCATTCCTCAACCCCTGCTGCCTCAGGGAAATCAGTAATCTGCTTTCTGTCTCTTTGGATTTGTCTATTCTGAACATTTCATATAAATAGGATCATGCAATATGTGGTCTTTTGTGACTGGCTTCTTTCAATTAACATGTTTTCAAGATTAATCATGTTGTAGCACGAATCAGTACTTTATTACTCTTTATGGAATAAAAATAATCAGTTATATGGATAAAAAATAAAAAAACAAACAGTGTTTGTTTTTTCTTAAGCTTTACAGTTTCCACTAAAAACAGTTTTTAAAAATTATCTAATAAACTTCTTAAAATCATTAAACAATGATTATATGATTCATTTGTTTCACCATCAAAACATTTAGTTTGTTTCTGCTTAAATTTTTACCCACTAATTTTAGTAGCCATTGGTACATCTTGCCATCAGTGATTCCTACTGTGGTGTTCCAGCAGTGATTTTCTGTAGTTTTAACTTAGCTTCAATCAACATCCTTCTGGCAGTGTTGTTTTTTATTATTATTATTTGACTTTTTATATTGAGATAATTTCAAATTTATAGAAGTGTTTACAAAAACACTACAAAATCCCCATAATTCCTTTTTTCTTTTTACATTTATTAACTGTTATTCTTCTGTAAGAAATAATTGCCACATTTATTTATTTTTATTTATATCTGTATGGTATAGAGTCATGGATATTTATATTCTCTGGATTATAGTAAAATATTATTTATTTTATTGTTCAAGGTGTTCCATCATTGACCATTAGGAGCTTTCAGATGGACTTTTACAGTTTTTTGATAAGTTTCTATCTTCTTGTTTTTGAACACTTCTTATTTCTTTCTTTAAAAAAATATTTTTAATTTGTGAGTATATGGTGTTTATATTTGTGGAGCACATGAGATGTTTTGATATAGGCATGCAATGCATAATAACCACAGGGTATTTGCACACTCAAACATTTATCCTTTGTGTTATAAACAATCCAATTACACTCTTTTGGTTATTTTTAAATGTATAATTAAGTTATTGTTGACTATAGTCACCCTGTTTGCTATCAAATACTAGCTCTTATTCATTCTTTCTAAAGGGATCTTTGATGCTTTCTGGCACCACAAGATGCTTCAGGTTCACCTTGTATTTTATGTGCCTTGGCTTTTAACTAAACCAGTTCTCTAATGAGCCCTGGTGCCTTTGATTAGAGAATGGTATATAGAAACCAAGTTCAGGCTATTAGGTATGCAAATTGCTACTGAGGTGTCACTGCTTTCAGTTCCTGTCACTAGATAGAGATAGGACACACAAACACACTGATGTATATAGCCATATTTATGTTTATTTTTCTATCTATGTATCATTTATCTATGTGTCATTTTTAACCACATTTGGTTTATTTATTTATTTCACTTTAGGTGCATACTATATCTAGCATTTCTCCCCATGTTATCCCTCCCCACCCTCCCCCCCTCCCCATCCCCCACTGTCTTTCCCCTACCCCGACAACTGTCTGCAGTGCATGATGCTCCTCTCCCTGAGTCCACATGTTTTTGTTGTTCAACACCCACTTATGAGTGAGAACATACAGTGTTTGACTTTCTGTTCTTGTGTCAGTTTGCTGAGAATGATGATTTCCAGATTCATCCAAGTCCCTACAAAGTGCACGAACTCATTGTTTTTTATGGCTGTGTAGTATTCCATAGTGTATATGTACCACATTTTCTTTGTCCAGTCTATCATTGTTGAGCATTTGGCTTGGTTCCAGGCCTTTGCTATTGTACACAGGGCTGCAATAAACATACGTGTTCAAGTGTCTTTATAGTAGAATGATTTATAGTTCTTTGGATATATACCCAGTATTGAGATTGCTGGGTGAAATGGAATTTCTATTTCTAGATCCTTGAGAAATCACCGCACTGTCTTCCACAATGGTTGAACTAATTTACACTC
Organism: Callithrix jacchus; assembly: GCF_049354715.1. Classification (NCBI taxonomy): domain Eukaryota; kingdom Metazoa; phylum Chordata; class Mammalia; order Primates; family Cebidae; genus Callithrix; species Callithrix jacchus. The sequence goes on from NC_133507.1 coordinate 83,226,174, forward strand.
CCACCAACTGTGTAAGTGTTCCTATTTCTCCACATCCTCTCCAGCATCTGTTGTATCCAGATTTTTTAATGATCACCATTCTAACTGGCATGAGATGATATCTCAGTGTGGTTTTGATTTGCATTTCTCTAATGACCATTGATGATGAGCATTTGTTCAATATGTTTGTTGGCCTCATATATATTCTCTTTTGAAAAGTATCTGTTCATATCCTTTGCCCACTTTTGAATGGGTTTGTTTTTTCTTGTATATTGTTTTAGTTCTTTGTAGATTCTGGATATTATCCCTTTGTCAGATGGGTAGATTGCAAAGAATTTTTCCCATTCTCTTGGTTGCTGATTCACTCTAATGATGGTTTCTTTTGCTGTACAGAAACTCTGGAGTTTAATTAGATCCCATTTGTCTATCCTGGCTTTTATTGCCAATGCTTTTGGTGTTTTAGTCATGAAGTTTTTGCCTATGCCTATGTCCTGAATGGTTTTGCCTATGTTTTCTTCTAGTGTTTTTATGGTGTTAGGTTTTATATTTAAATCTTTGATCCATCTGGAGATAATTTTAGTGTAAGGTGACAGGTAGGGGTCCAGTTTCTGCTTTCTGCACATTGCTAGCCAATTTTCCCAACACCATTTATTAAACGTGAAGTCCTTTCCCCATTGCTTGTTTTTGCTGGGTTTGTCAGAGATCAGATGGTTGTAGATGTGTGGTGTTTATTCTGGGGTCTCTGTTCTGTTCCATTGATCTATGTCTTGTTTTGGTACCAGTACCATGCTGTTTTGACTACTGTAACCCTGTAGTATAGTTTGAAGTATGGCAGTGTGATGCCTCTGGCTTTGTTCTTTTTGCTTAGGAGTCTCATGGCTATGCAGGGTCTTTCATGATTCCATATGAAGTTTAAAGTGGTTTTTTCCATTTCTGTGAAGAAGGTCATTTGTAGCTTGATGGGGATACCATTAAATCTATAGATTACTTTGGGCAGTATGGCCATTTTCATGGCATTGATTCTTCCTAACCATAAGCATGGAATGTTTCTCCATCTGTTTGTGTCCTCTTTTATTTCATTGAGCAGTAGTTTGTCATTCTCCTTGAAGAAGTCCTTTACATCCTTTGTTAGTTGTATTCCTAGGTATTTTATTCTCATTGTAGCAATTGTGAATGGGATTTTGCTCTTGATTTGCCTCTCTGTTTGTCTGTTATTGGTATATAGGAATGCTTGTGATTTTTGCAGATTGATTTAGTATCCTGAGACTTTGCTGAAGTTGCTTACCAGATTGAGAAGATTTTGGGCTGAGATGATAGGGTCTTCTGGATATACAATCATGTCATCTGCAAATAGAGACAGTTTGACTTCCTCCTTTCCTAATTGAATACTCTTTTTTTTCTTGCCTGATTACTCTGGCTAAAACTTCCAATACTATGTTGAATAGGAGTGGTGAGAGAGGGCATCCTTGTCTAGTACCTGATTTCAAAGGGAATTCTTTCAGCTTTTTCCCTTTCAGTATGATTTTGGCTGTAGGTTTGTCATATATAGCTTTTATCATTGTATGATATGTTCCATCAATACCTAGTTTATTGAGAGTTTTTAGCATGAAGTGCTATTGAATTTAATTGAAGGCCTTCTCTGCATCTATTGATATAATCATGCAGTTTTTGTCTTTGGTTCTGTTTATGTGATGAATTACATTTATGGATTTGCATATGTTGAATCAGCCTTGCATCCCCGGGATGGAACCTACTTGTTCATGATGGATAAGCTTCTTGATGTGCTGTTGCAATCTGTTTGCCAGTATTTTATTGAAGATTTTTGCATTGATGTACATCATGGATATTGGTCTGAAGTTTCTTTTTTAGTTGAGACTCTGCCTGCTTTTGGTATCTGGACGATGTTGGTCTCATAAAATGAGTTAGGGAGGATTTCCCCCTTTTATATTGTTTGATACAGTTTCAGAAGGAATGGAACCAGCTCCTCTTTGTATGTCTGGTAGAATTCGGCTGTGAACCCATCTGGACCTGGACTTTTTTTGGTTGGTAGGCTATTGATTGTGCCTCTACTTCAGCCCTTGTTGTTGGCCTATTCAGGCTTTCAACTTCCTCCTGGTTTAGTCTTGGTAGAGTACAAGTGTCTAGGAATTTATCCATTTCTTCCTGGTTTGCTGGTTTATGTGAGTAGAGCTGTTTTTAGTAATTTCTGATGGTAATTTGTATTTCTCTGGGATCAGTGGTAATATCCCATTTATCATTTTTTATTGCATCTATTTGATTCTTCACCCTTTTCTTTTTTATTAATATGGCTAGTGGTCTATTTTGTTGATCTTTAAAAAAAAACAGCTCCTGGATTTATTGATTTTTTGAAGGCTTTTTTCTGTGTCTCTATCTCCTTCAGTTCTGCTCTGATCTTAGTTATTTCTTGTCTTCTGCCAGCTTTTGAGTTTTTTTGATCTTGCTCCTTTACCTCTTTCAATTTTGATGATACGGTGTCAATTTTAGACCTGTTCTCTCTTCTCTGGTGGGCCTTTATTGCTACAAATTTCTCTCTCAACACTGCTTTAAAGGTGTCCCAGAGATTCTGGTAAGTTGTGTCTTCATTCTGATTGGTTTTGAAGAACATCTTTATTTCTGCCTTCATTTCATTGTTTATCCAATAGACACTGAGAAGCAAGTTGTTCAGTTTCCATGTGGTTGTGTGGGTTTGAGTGTGTTTCATGATCCTGAGTTGTAGTCTAATTGTGCTGTGGTCTGATAGACTGTTTGTTATGATTTCTGTTCTTTTGCATTTGCTGAGGAGTGATTTTCTTCCAATGATGTGGTCAATTTTAGAGTAAGTGCAGTGTGGTGCTGAGAAAAATATATATTCTGTGGATTTGGGGTGGAGCATTCTGTATATATCTATTAGGTTCTCTTGGTCCAGCTTCTGCATTCAAGTCCTGGATATCCTTCTTAATTTTCTGTCTCATCGATCTGTCTAATATTGACAATGGAATGTTGAAGTCTCCCACTATTATTGTGTGGGAGTCTAAATCGCATTTTAGGTCATTAAGAATTTGCTTTATGTATCTGAGTGTTCCTGTTGGGGGGCGTATATATTTAGGATAGTTAGCTCTTCCTGTTGGATTGATCCTTTTACCATTATGAGTATCCTTTGTCTCTTTTGATCTTTGCTGGTTTGAAGTCCATTTTATCAGAGACTAGGTTTGCAATCCCTGTTTTTTTGTTCTCCATTTGCTTGGTAAATCTTCTTCCATCCCTTTATTTTGAGTCTATGTGTGTCTTTGTATGTGAGATGGGTTTCTTGAATACAGCACACCAATGGGCTCTGACTTTTTATTCAGTTTGCCAGTCTGTGTCTTTTGATTGGGGCATTTAGGCCATTTACATTCAATGTTAATATTGTTATGTGTGAATTTCATCCTGCCAATTTGTTACTGGCGGGTTTTCTTTCCCATTAGTTAACTCATTTTCTTCATCGCATTTTTGGTCTTTGCCAACTGGTTTGCTTTTTGCAGTGACTGGTACTTGTTCCTTTCTCTGCTTAATGTTTCTTTTGGGAGCTCTTGTAGGGCAGGTCTTGTGGGGACAAAATCTCTCAGTAATTGCTTATCTGTAAAGGATTTTATTTCTCCTCCACTTATGAAGCTTAGTTTGGCTAGATATGAGATTCTGGATTGAAAGTTCTTTCCTTTAAGGATGTTGAATATTGGCCCCCACTCTCTTCTGGCTTGTAGGGTTTCTGCCGAGAGATCTGTTGTGAGTTTGATTGGCTTCCCTCTATGGATGACCTGACCATTCTCTTTGGCTGCTTTTAGCATTTTTTCCTTCATTTTGACCCTGTTAAATCTGATGATTATGTGTCTTGGGTTTGTTCTTCTTGAGGAATATCTTTGTGGAGTTCTCTGTATTTCTTTAATTTGACATTTGGACCACCTTGTTAGGCTTGGAAATTTCTCCTGGATAATATCCTGGAGTGTGTTTTCCAGCTTGGATTAATTCTCGCCATCATATTCAAGTACACCAATCAAGCGTAGATTAGGTCTTTTCACATAATCCCATATTTCTTGGAGGCTTTGCTATTTCTTTTCACTCTTTTTACTCTTGTCTTGCCTTCTCTTTTTATTTTATTGAGTTGATCTTCAATCTCTGATATCCTTTCTTCTGCTTGATCAATTTGGCTATTAAAACTTGTATTTGCTTCATGTAGTTCTCATGCTGTGTTTTTCAACTCTATCAAGTTGTTTATGTTCTTCTCTAAGCTGTTATTCTAGTTAGCATTTCATCTAACCTTTTTCAATATTTTGGTTTCTTTGCATGGAGTTAGAACATGTTCCTTTAGCTCAGAGAAGTTTGTTATTACCCACCTTCTGAAGCCTGTTTCTATCAATTTGTTGCACTCCTTGGTCAGGGTGTGATCCTGTGTTGCTGAGGAGTTGTGATCCCTTGAAGGAGTAGAGGTGTTCTGGTCTTTGATGGTTTCATCTTTTTTGTGCTGGTTTTTTCTTGTCTTTGTGAATTTACCTGGCTGTGGTGTCAGGGAGCTGCTTGATGAGGTTGCTTGTCTGCCTGTGGAGGTGCTACTGGGTTTCTAGGGACTCCTTCAAGTTACTAGGGAAGCTTGCTATGTCTTTTTTGTTTATACTGGGAGATTAGGCCCACCTCTTCCACTGACCTGTAGGAGCTGCTGGGTTGTCAAGAACACCATCCTGTTGCTATGTAGGCTTCCTGTGTTTTTTTTTTTAAAACATATAGTCTAGTACCACCCCTCTAGCTGTGGGTTGTGCCCTTCCTCCACCGGGCTAGATCATTCAGGGTTCATCTCGGTCTGTGGCACTGGCTGAGCAACCAACTACAGTCAGAGCTTCAGCCCCCTGGGGTTTGTGTGGGAGGGTAGGGACCCACCCAGCTGCACCCAGCCATCAACCTCTTTCAGCTTCCTCTCTCTCTAGTCATGGGGTAGGGGCCTGCACAGCTGCTCCCGCTTACACCTCCCTCTTTCTCCTGACGGTGGGGAGGCAGTGATAGCTCAGTTTGCAGGCTCTCATTCAACTCTGTGCTGGTAATTCCTGGTGCTTGACTGGCAAAGATCCCCTGTTCTGTGTATTGCTGAGGCTTTGGGGGAAGTGCTGTATATGGACAAGAGTGCCAGAGGGGGAGCCTCCGACTTGGCAGTCAGATGCACTTTCTGGGTGAAACAGCACCCCTCCCTGCCTCCGTCTGCCCTGAGTGGGCTTTGCTCACCATTGGACCAGACCTGTTAAAATGCACCTGGTACCTCATTTGGAGCTAGGAGGTCTCTGGATTTCTGAATCTCTCTCACTGGGTGTTGTGTGCTGGAGTTGTGTCTAATCCACCATCCTGGATCGGATCCTTAACCACATGTTTGTATTGATACCTCCGTCGTTTTTCTAGCCCCGCAAGATTCATTCTAGTCTTCATTTCCTTACTTGTAGCTACTTGCTCTAGGTCTCCTTATGCACAGTACATTTACTTATTTGTTCAAGTATAAAAACAAAGTAGAATCAAAATTTCTACCCTAGATCCCTGTGAGAAATAATTCCCCAACTACAGTGCAGTGTTTGAGTATGGTCTTTCCATCTTTAGCTTTGTGGTTTCCAAAGTACTGTTACAAAGTTGCTTACTTATCTTGTTTCTTCCCATTCTCTTTAATATGATAATGTGATTTATTTATAATATAGATTCATTTGTCATAATTCACATTTCATCTTTCTTCCTCCCACACATACATGTTGGCTGATTTAATTTTTAAAAAGTTCATATGCATTAAAGAAGATACAAATAAATGGAAAGATATTAATGTTCATAGACCAGAAGAATTAATATTCTCAAAATTTTTATGCTGCTTAAAGCAATATATAGATTTAACATAATCCCTATAAAAATTTCAATGGCATTCTTCACAGAAATAGAAAAAAGAATCCGAAAATTTGTAGGGAGCCACATGCAACTCTGAATCACAAAAGCAATACTGAGAAAGAAAAACAAAGTTGGTGGCATTATACTTCCTAATGTAAAATTTTATTACAAAATTATATTAAAGCAGTATAGTACTGTTATAAAAATGGAAACATAGACCAATGAAACAGAATAGACAGCTGAGGAATGAATTTAAACACATGTAGTCAACAAATTTTTGACAAGGGCACAAAGAAGACACAATGGGAAATGATAGTTGCTTCAGTAAATGGTACTGGGAAAACTAGATTTTCACATGCAAAAGAATGAAACTGAATCCTTATCTTGTACCACATCAAAAAAAAATCAAGTGAAAATAGATAAAAGATCTAAATATAAGACCTGAAATCAAAAATCTCCTAGAAGAGAATACAGAAGAAATGCTTCTTGACACTTGATATTGGTAATAATTTTGTGACTATCGCACCAAATAGCACAGGCTACAACAGCAAAAATCAATAAATGGATTCACCCCAAACCCAAAAGTTTCTGTACAGCAAAGAAAACAATCAACAAACTGAAAAGGCAACCTATGAACTGGGAAAAAATATTTGCAAACCACATATCTGATAAGGGGACTATATTCAAAGTTTAAAAAGAACTCTTATAATTTAATAGCAGAAAACAAATGACCCCATTGAAAAATGGGCAAGAAACCTAAACAAACATTTCTCCAAGGAAAACATTCAACAGCCAATAGGTGTGAAAAGTGTGAAATATTACTAATTATCTAAAAAATGTAGATTAAATCCACTGTGAGACATCACCCATTAGGATGGCTATTATCAAAAGACAAGATATAATACATTTTGGAAAAGGTATAGAGGAAAGGGAACCCTAGTGCACTGCTGGTAGGAATGTAGATTGGAACAGCCATTATGGGACACAATATGGTGGTTCCTAAAGAAATTAAAAATGGAACTACCATATGAGCCAGCAGTCCCTCTTCTGAGTATGTACCCAAAAGAGATAAAATTATTACCTTGTAAAGCTCTCTGCAGTCTTCTGTTCATTGCAGTATTATTCACAATAGCCAAGTTATAAAAGCAACCTTAGTGTCCATAGATGGATGAATGGAAAAAGAAAATGTGTGTATATTCATATTCTATTATATATGTATTAATATATATCCCATTATGTATGTTAATATATATATTTCATTATATGTAATGGACTATGTATATATACACCTTATTAACTTACTGATATATAAATATATAATATATATGAATATGAATAGAAATATAATGGAATAATGTATATGAATATATATGAATATAGGAATATAATTAAGTATCATTCAGGCTTGAAAAAGAAAGAGATTCTGCCATTTGCCACAATATGGGTGGACCTGGAAAACATTATGCAAAGTGAAATAAGCCAGACATAGAAAAAAATGTATAATCTTGCTTACCCATGAAAGCTTTATGAAAAGGTCAAATGTGCAGAGATAGAGAATAAAACAGTGGTTACCAGGGGCCAGGGAGGAGAGAGGAAATGGAGAGATTTAAGTCAAAGGATATAAAGTACCAGATAGGTAGGACAAACAAGTGTAGAGATCTAATGTACATCATCTAATGAGGACTAACATTAACAAAATTATACTGGGGATTTTTGTTAAAATTTCCAAATTTTGTTAAATTTTTTGTCATTTTGTAACTAAGATTCTAGCTCTTTTAGTCACACACAAAAAAGTAATTATGTAAGATGATAGATACGTTAATTTTCATCACTATAGTAACCATTTTACTATCTATATGTATCTCATAACATGTTGTAAACCTCAAATATACAGAATACAATTTATTGAAACAATTTTTATATGCAATATGTTTCACCCTTTGGGTGGTATATAGTTCCATAGGTCTTAAGAAATGTCAGAATCTACCACCATATTTACCCCCAAAATCCTTTATGTAGACAACATCTCTTCCAGACTCCTGAGGCTGGCAAACCACTGATTCATTTTCTATCGTTTTATACTTTTGCCTTTTCTGGCGTGTCATATAAATGGAATCATGCACTATGTGGCTTTTGGCTCTGACTTCTTTCACTTAGTAAAATGTATTTATGACTCGTGTATGTTGTGTGAATCAATGGTTTGTTTTTTGTCATCTAGTAATCATATTTACTGAATTGTTTGTTCAGATATTCTGTCCATTTTTATTAGAATGTTCATGCTTTCATTAATGTATTTTTAGAGATTTTATATAGTCTGAACACTAAGTCTTTTCTCAGAAATGTAATTTGCATATGTATATATATTCTTAGCCCATGGCTTGTATTTCATTCTTTTCACAAGATCCTTCAGGTAAAAAGGTTTTTCATTTTTAGAAAGTCCACATTTATCATTTGTTGTCTTTTGTGAATTTTTCTTTGGTCTCATATCACAAATCTCTTTGCCTAACCCGACGCCATGTGGGTTTTTTCCTATGGTTTTTAATGAAGGCTTGTGTTCCTCAGTGGAGACAGGAGGGGATCAGGCAGTGTTTCTTGCTCCTCTTGTACAGCTGTTTTCCCCACACTTCCTCATCTCTTTCCAATCATTTCTCAGTGCACTACGTGGGATTCAGGAAGCAATAGCCTGCAAGACCTATGGCCCTCCATGGGTTTCCTTTTGTCCTGCCAGCCCACACTCAGCCTTTACTATTTTTTTTTCAGCTATTCTAGCTTAACTTTTCCCATCATATGTTTGCTGTCTACTCCAGGTGAGTGAACTCTCACATCTCCTTTCTTTCTGCAAATCTCATCTTTCCAGAGATATTTGGGACTATCTGTTGTATTTCAGCTCTCTAATGCATTCAAAAAAAAGCACAAATTTGAAGTCTGGCTCTTTTTCATTGCAAGGGTATAAGTGATCTCCTTTTACTTTTGTGGCTCTGTAAATAAGCTGAAATTATATCATTGGGATTTTTAAGAAACTAGAATAGCTGATTTTAGTAAATGGAGAAAAGTAGCCAAGAAATGTTTAAAAAGAAAAATAAAGCAAAATTTGTATTTCAAATGTTGTATTACAAAGTTACCTTATTATATTTCTAATAATATTTTTCTATGTGATACAGCTACCTTAATTGAAACAGTATGATTTTGGTACAGAAATAAGCACAACAGGTCAATACAACAGGATTGATCTTTCAGAAACAGACCCTATAAATATGATAATGTGATATATAATAAATGAGATAATTCAAATCACAAGAGACTCAAATTATTTACTAAAAGATTTAGAAACAATTGACTAGCCATTAAAACAAATCACATTTGCTGTAATAGTCACAACAATATATTCCAAATATATGAAAGATCTAAATATAAGGAAAACTAAGAATTAAGGTATTATATATGAAATTATAAGACAATGTTTATGTAATTTTGGCATAGGGACAACCTTTTCAAAAAGATATAAAACGTAGATATCACGAAGAATAAGACTGAGCATTTGAACCAACTAAGAATCCAAATTTTAAAACGTCTATATAACATAAAACATCAGAGTTTAAAAATGATCCAGGAGAAAATATTTGCTTTGTCTGTATGACTGTACAAGTTAATGCAAACATTCCTAAATAGCTAAATAAAATTATTGACCAAAGATATAAATGGGCAGTTCACAAAAGAACCGAAATGCCCAATAAACAGGAAAATAAATTCAGCTTCCTACTCATCAGGAAAAGATAAAATAAAAAATTGATTAGATTTTGGTTTTTACCCATAACAAGGCCAATTTTTAAACAAGTTTATAAATAATTCTTATTGATGACAGTATGAGGAACTGAGAACTTTTATATGCTGTTGATGATAAAGCATATTAAAGCTTTTAACTTCTTAGAAGCATGTTTGCATTTTCAGGAGTTTAATTGAACAGTATTAATCACAGTTTAACTTATTCACTCCTAGGATTTCCATGGTCATAAGTAAAACATCCTATGTGAGTTTGCAATTGTTGACTCAACTGAAAAATTCAATTGAAAGAAATTCAGCAAAGACACGTTGGCTTTAAGTGAGTCTTGATAAGTAAGCACCCAGTTTCCTGCTGATTCTCTGTTCTCCCTTTTATCCTATGGTTGCCTCCACCTGTGATCTGGAGCTGATGCTATGAGCTGAGTTATGTCCCCTTCAAAAGTGATATGTTGAAGTCCTAACCCCTAGGACCTCAGAACATAACTATATTTGGAGATAGGGTCTTTAAGGAGGGCATTAAATTAAAATGAGATCCTTAAGGTCGGACTTAATCCAATATGACTGGTGACCTTTTAAGGATAATTAATAAATGAGAAAATCTGGACACAGATACACACAGAGGGAAGACAACGTGAAGAAGACACAGGGAGAACATGGTCACCTATAAGACATGGAGAATGGCCTGGCACAGGTTCTCCTCTCATGGCAGGTACAACAAACTGCCCCTGCGGAGATCTTAGTTTCTAGCCTCTGGAACTGTGAGAAAATAAATTTCTGTTGTTTAAGCCACTCAGTTTGTGGTACCTTGTTAATGGCAGCCCTAGCATACTGATACAGATGGTATTTGACATCTCCCAGGGCTATATTTTTCCTGTATATGCGAAACAAAGAGTAAGTATCTCAGAATGCTCATCAAAATTCCTGAGTTTCATTTGATTAGAACAGTTTTAAGATATGCACCATCTTCTAAATCCATCAGTCTCATCAGAGATATTCAATGGGCTCATTACCTTAATTCACAGCTCTACTTCTGTTAGAATCTGATTTCCAGACTGAAAGAGGTTGAGTGGAATATAAGGGTTGTTGCAAATGGGAAGCAACGAAAGGATGCCAGGTGAATGTCTTTTCTGTTCTTTGACCTGCAACTGCTCTTCTCACTAACTGAAGGAAATGCTGACATATGTGTCCAAAGGGCGAGTGTGTGCTTTTTATCATGCTATTCTTTTTTACTGTGTAAAACTGGAATCAATCTATCAATCTTAATGACCACCAGTAAAATGACTGCTTAATCTGTGGTAAAACCACAGAATGGATTAGCATGCCTTCTATGCAAATGTTAAAAATAATAAATTATATCAACATGGTTTGAAATTGAAAGATCTACATGACCAAAATGAAAATTGTGAGTCCAACACGATATCTACAGTATGGTAATGATTACAAAAAACAAAATTTATCATGTTTCTGCATGTATATATAGGTATTTGTATACATTTAAACATGTCTAGAAGGATATTCACCTAACTGGCAACAATGGTCATGTCAGAGGAGAATTAGGATGATTGATTATGGGAACTTTTGCTTTTTTATGTGGTGTTTTGGCTAGTTTTGAAAATACACTTGGGTAATTATTATTTGTAAAGCTAAAAATCAAAGTGCTTAGTACTATGTCTGCAATATAGTGAGTACTTACTAACTCTTAGCTATTATTATTATTATTATTATTAAGGATATGTGGGCATGCCCTGAATTACACTTCTGCCAATGTGTATATATTAGAGAAGGGAAAACAGTGCCAGGCAACTAGATTACATATATGCATTGTGTTTACATGCGGGTGTAAATGCACAGTATAGATAGAGAAAGTCCCTCACCAAGTTGGTAACTGGATTACCATTGTGTGGGAGCATACAGAGTAGGGAGGGGAGAAAGGTGGCCTCTGTTTTTATTCCGCCTGTTGTATTTTAACTTTTCACAAATATGCATTGTTTTGGTACCATTTGAAATACTCAAACCTACTTATGTAATTCTTGGTTTGCTTCTATAATCTATATCTTCATTTACTTAAAAAAGAATCTCAGCAAGGAAGAGCAATGTGCAAAAGCATTAATTTGAGCCCTGTTTGTGTTCCTATATTTCAGTCTATTAAAGGAGAATGAGGATTGTTTGTCAAAGCAGGACCAGCTGGGATTCTTTGGCTGACTCCCAGATGCGACTGTGAAGAAGCGGATATTGGGTGCTCTCCCACCTCGTCAGGAGCAGCGTTCTCCTGCCTGCTCTTGGCACCCCCTAGCATCCTGTGCCCTGCTAAGGTGTTAACTGACAACTGACAGATTTTACTAAGAGCCTACTCTTCCCAGTAGTATTTTCACTTCAAAAGTTGACTTAAAAACTTAAAAACAAAGTCCTCTGAGAATCAAGGCCTAAAGTTTTTTACTACAGCTCATAAATAGGATCATAGCTCCATCTTCAAGGCAAATAAACAAATGCTCTCTTGACCCTGGAGATGCCATTAGCTACCATCCCGTGTTTATCAATGTTTAAGAAAAATTTTTAATAGGACAATTCATTGTCTCTTCTACTAACTGCCCAATCATTACAACGCTAATGAAATCTAGCTTTAATCTTCTCTCCTTAAATTGCTCTCTTTAAGATCATCATCATTAAAATCTAATTGCCAATCTGAGGTACTTTTTTTCAATGTAGTTCAGTACTCTTTGGGAAAATTGCGTTGCAGCATTATAGTTTTAAATTTGTCTGTCTCTCTCCCTATCTTGGTGGTGTAGTTTTTTATGTCTGAGTCTCTGCCTCATCCATCTTCATAATACTGTTACCTTGCATAATGCTTAGCCAATGTTATTGCTTACAATACATTTGCTACCCAATATCTGTTGAAAGACTAAATGATTTGAGATGACCAGTGCTGGTCACATAGTTGAATTGAATAAAATATATGCAAAGGCATGGCAGGCAGTGGAAATGTTAGACGGAGTGAGGGTTTTGAGCAGGTTAATTCATCTATCAGTCGTTCAATAATTCTACCCACCCACTCTTAAGATTGACTCTGATTGCATAATTTAGAAAAATACAAAGGTCTACCCTGACTGGAGCAGGAACCAGAACTCACTGAGGTTTGACTGAAAGAAAAGAGTGGCACCTAAAGTATAACATTGAGTAAAGCATGGAAGTCAGAGAGAAAGAGAGTTATTCTGATAGCAGGGCAAGAAAGTAATTCTAGTGCCCAATATTTTAATCAGACGTTATATTAGGTAGGTACAAAAGTAATTGTGGTTTTTGCCATTACTTTTAATGGCAAAATCCATTCTTTTTACTGGCAAAAACTGGTATTACTTTTGCACCAACCTAATACTCATTCCTACACCCCAAGGACATAGGACAGACCTTTTCAATAATGTAAATACACATACATTTCTAAAGCAGTGGAAGTGAAGATGGCCTTTAGCCACTTTAAATGGCATCTTTAAGCAACTCCTGAGCTCTGCTGAAGAGATAGGTATAGCATCTCAGCTTTGCAGATCCTGAGCTCTGCTGAAGAAGTAGGTACAGGATTTCAACTTTACACATGAGTTTTCAAGACACTGCAGTAAAAAATTCCCCTACCTCTCAAACATTCCCCTACCTCTCAAACATCCCCTCTACTTACTGACCCAGGATCCTCTTATTTTTGTCTTACCATAATGCAAATCCTGTTTTGGGAAGGGATAGTGCACAGGGGAGAAGGGGGCACACCTCCCAAAGGATAAATGTGCTGCACTAGAAGTAACTTTCCTTCCATTGAACACCTCCAAAATTACACAGCATAATTTTACATAGAGCCTGCCCTGAGTGTAACAGAGCTGTTGTAATAGAAACGTGTCATAAGATCAATGTCTTCCACTTCTAAAACAAACATCTTGGCTATGCCTCTGTGTTTGTTTTGGCTTCAGAAGCTGAATCCTTTATCAAACAGTAGGCGACTATTATCTGGTGATAATGTATTTTGATTCTATTGTTATCTTAAAACTGGTTTCTTCTGGTGTGTTTGTTTAATGACATGTTTAAAAATCTTTTAAGAGCTGTATTAAAATGACAGATATTTTATATTGCCAACATAAACCACAATCTCCAAGGCTGATGATAAACTTCAGTCCTGGCCCAGCTACTGTAGGCTTTGAAGCTCTTAGCTGCTTTTCAAATGTTGGCATCCTTGTCAATCATTCTGTATCAAACTTATAGTTTGTGTGAGGAAGCCATTTGTTAAATTGCAGCCTCCTAGACTCAAAGAACATTTGCCAAATGCTTTCAGATAAAATGCCATCTTATTCTGTAAAATACTGGGAAGCTTGCAAGGGGAAGAAATACCTGAGGGAAACAGCAAATTTTAGGAGAGAAAAGTGACGTAACACATTACTCTATTCTCTATTGCGCTTTTGATAAGAACTGAGAGCAGCACTTTATTCCCCTCTTTTCTATGTGTGTTTGTGTTATTCATTTGACTAGATAAAGCTCTTTGGAGCAGGGTACAGATACCACACTGGTGGTCTCAAAATTATAAAGGAATGGCCATCCCGCCACAGTAACGGTGATTCACTGGTGACCGCTCTGCCAAAGGAGTATTTCTCTGGATCTTCATATTCTATAATCCATTTTTCTCCTTTTGAGTGTCTCTACTTTTCTCTAAGACTAGAAGGTCTTCTAAATTATGGAAAAATGCATGGCAGAGATGGTGAAAGGTCAGTAAATATTCCTTTTTCTCCCCTCACACTATCACATCTCCTGCTCCAAGGCTGCCTAGTAGCTGGCCCCATAGTCCCATTATATTTTCATAAATCCTTTTGGAACTTACCCCTCTAATCCTCATATTTTAGTTAAATACGCAAAAGATGCAGATTGAGGATTCCCTCTGAAGTACCAGCTCAAATGTCTATCATTGTCACCTGCATTTTAACTTACAGGATCTAAGTTAGTGGTTCTCAATCAAGGAATATCACAAGTACACAAAGTGGTGAGTCAAACCTGAATAATACATCTGTCAATACACAGTACATTGTGTTTGTTTATATATAATATGATATAAAATTATTTCTTCATATATCCTTTTCTAATGTATGTTTGCATTTGGTGAAACAATATATTACCAATTAATCACTTCTATACGCAGAAGTGGAAATTGCAAATCATCTTGCAGCAGAATTCTCACATTACAGGAGGACCTACTTGAGTAATTCTTCTTAGTTAAGCAATTGCTAGGCAAGAAAGTGCCATTGTGCTGCGCGAATCTTGTAATAAAAACAATTTTGTTCCCTGGCATCTGGGTTTTCAGAGTTAGTCTTTAGGGAGAAGGATGAAGAGAAGCAAAGATACTGTTTGTGAAGGATGGGTGTGAGATTCTATCCTCTTATCACTGAGAATAGAAGTAAGGGAAACATACCTGGATGGACAAAGCTAAAGGATGCCAGAAGTCCTAGAGAGGCTCTGACTATAAATTAAATGGCTGGCAACATCATCTCAGTATAGATTCTAGTGCTTTTGTAGGAGTGTAGAGCTGGTGCGGCCTATGTCTGAGCCAGGATGTACCTGCAGGTCCCACCACCCTTTGGAGAAGAATGACTGAAGCACTAGGAGTCTTGTTTGAGGAAGCATGGATGTGCTGACAGGAAACAGAATGACAAGGGCATCACTGCATACTACATTCGTGTTCCTTGTACCACAGGGTGTGATTGTGTCATAGCAATCACTCAACAGCAATATGGCAGTGGTCATGAACTAGAAGGATTTTACAGTTCTTACTCCACTTGATGTTTAGAAGGAAATGAATTATTTTTTCCAAGTAAGCCTCAGTATTATTTAATAGGATTCATAGCAATTTTGCTAATAGAAGTCTATTGAAATTTGATGATAAATTGGAAAAAACAGTTATTACCATATTTGTATCCCAAGGTTAAAAAGTGGGTAACACCATTGAATATGTGTATTACCATGATCTGAAATATTCGACATTATTTAAACACATTATTGAATACATGATAGTCTTTTGAAATTTTGTATTTTATTAATCAGCAGATACCCCATGGGAATTTAAAAGTTTATCAGTATAAATAAGGGGTTCCCATTATCCCAAGGAATTACTGATTTAAGAGGAATAGCAAGCAAACAACCTTAAATTTCATATGAGTTCTCCCTATAGTTTCTACTGCTCAAAACTCTTAAACACATTTTAAAAAGACTGTACTTGATCCAGGGGCAGTCATTAAGGAAAGATCTGGACTGCATTTTGCTCCTGGGGGAAGGGAGAAATTCTATTTGAAGCAAGTTGTGAGAACTTGCTTTAGAGCCCTTGGAAGAAAAGAAAGAGGTGGCAGATAGCCAGATGTATTAATTTGCTAGACTGTCATAGCAAAACCACAGATTGGGTGGTTTAAACAACAGAATTTTTTTTTTTTTTTTTACAATTCTGGAAGCTAGAAGTTCAATATCAAGATGTTGGTAGGTTTGGTTTCTCCTGAAGCCTCTTTTCTTGACTTCTTTCTTCTTTCTTTCTGTGTCTTTACATGATGGTCACTTGGTCTATACGTGTCTCTGTCCTCATTCCTCTTCTTACAGAGACACCAGTCATATTGGATTAGAACGTACCCATATGACTCATTTTGCCTTAATTATCTCATTAAACACCCTATCTCCAAATCGAATCCCATTCTGAGGTAGGGGTAAGGACTTCAACATATGAATTTTGGGAGGGGCCATGACTCAGCCCATAATACCAAGTGAGACTTTTGAGAAGGGCCCTAAAGGATGATTACAGCAAGGTCCCGTGATCCCCAGTTTTTCTTCCTTGGGACTTGGTGCCATGTTCTGAGCTCCCAATAGCCTCTGAAATCCCAGCCCTTGCTGTGTTGGGGCAGAGCTGTTCAGCTCATTTTGGAAGGTAAAGGAAGAAAGAGACATAAGGAAGACACTAACTCAGGCATGCTGACTTGGAACTGGAAACCAGTTTTAACATGGAAACACTTTTCTATGTCATGATCCATTTCTTTTAGATGATCATCTTTCTTTTCACATATGTAATTGGTTAAAATAACTTTCTTGGGTTGGCTGAGTGTTTGCCACAATAACATTGTTTATATGCTTGCTAACTCGCAAATGGACAAAAAAATATTATTGATAACCTAGTCACAGAGGGAGTCTGCTTGTAATTCTTTACTTTTCCCTTTGAGGTCTATTATAATGCTTCTTAAATATGTTTTGATTGATTACTTTTTGGCTTACAGAGTTTTTGTCAAACGTCTTCAGTTTGCCTCAGGCTGTGAGCAATTGTGAGGATGGTTAAGTTATACAGAAAGGAGAACTGACTTGACATATTTTTTTTAAATTCTGGTAGTCATGACTGTGGTCAACTAGATTGAACAGAGACATAATCAACACCTCAGATTCATGAATTCATGCAAGAATACTTACAAGAAAATGATTATACTTTTTCTCTTAACAGAAACAGCCGGTGTCAATGATGTGGATGGCTGAAGTTTTATTTGTATGACAGTGGTTGGTATAACAGCCCTTCTGCTTTTTACATTTAAAATACCCCATAGGGAAGCTTGCTACTGAGAGAATGGCAAGACATAGACCTTAAACTCCATAAGAGGCAGAAATCCTGGGAAACTTCCTCTTTTGGGATTGAACGAGGGAAGGCTATTTTTTTTTTATCTTAATTGAATCCTCCCATGTTGTATCCATTTCTAAGAGAACCTTGTAAGATTTTGATAAAGATCATTCCTGTTCATTTTTACTGAAGAAATAATAAGAGAAAATGGGCAAAAAAAGAAAAGAAAAGCCAACTCAAAACAAACAAACAAACAAAACCTGAAATGAAGGTTGGGTTAGTCTTAGTGAAGACTAAGATACTGAATACTTTTGACTTGGTTGTAGCTGAAAAAGTTTTCCTGTTAAGTTTTATGGGGAAATTTACTTTTAGAAGGGATTAAGCAATTCTATGGCTGAAATAATAATTTAGGATATTAAAAAATAAAGTACCTTGCCTTCTGGATCCTTTATGGACCTCTCCATAATGAAGAATTAATAATGGTGATGCAATTAGTGGATGCCTGCAATCTGCTAGGTATTGGGCATACATTATTTAGCATAATTCTTACAATTCTCTACAAGGCCTACTCTTAGCTCTATGTTTATACTAAGAAAGCAGAGGATCCAGGAGTTTAAATAACTTCCCCATGGTCACAGAGTTAATGTGGTAAAACCTGAATTTGAACCCAGAATATCTGGCTCTAAAGCTGGTGCTCTTAATTATGCCCTTAACTTTTGCACTATATTGTCATATCTTGCCATAAATATCTCCTAACTGTTCTCAGCCTTGACTACTTAAGAAATAGAAAATAATGTAACTTTATCCTTCTCTGCCTACCTTTCTTCATACTATTTGGCTCCATGTTCTATATAACTCACCAGTTCTTGCTTCATACCTTACTCTTTTGAGGAAACTGAGTAAAGAAATAAGACGTTTTAGTCAAGACCCAGTGTGTTTCATCAGTCATTCACATCTTCATTTGATACATGTAACCAGTCATCGATCGCATTTAGAGCAGCTAATTTGCATAGTTTTAAAGTATAAACAGTGATTATTTTAGGTATCTGTTTCCTTCTTTTTTTAAAAATTATAATATCTCTTTAAGTAGATATTTCACAGAAGAAAAAGTGAATATATCCACATCTATCTTCATTTGAAATGTAATAAATGGGTGTATCCTGGAAGCTCCTCTGTTTTTTCAGTTAGTTTTTATGATGATATGACTGAAAATAGCACCATATTACAATTGAATTACAAGACAGTAAGATTAGAATTTAGCAATAGGTTTTTAATTCTTTTGCTAATTTGAATGCATAAGAAAAGGGAAAAGACCATGCAAACTTCTGACTCAAAGATAGAGGCTTTATATTCAATCTTATTTACAAGTAGTAACGTTTCGATGAAGTAGACAGTTTGAGGGATGGAGAAAGTACTTGTTAATGGACTCTCCAGGCAACTTCAAGATTATGCATTATGCTCTCTATTTCAATTTTGTGATGTTACCATGAAACTTTTTGACTCTCATATTTTGGAGTATACTAGACTCATTGTCCGAATAGAAAAGAGAATACAGAATTCAAAAATGTAAGTAGCTGGGGGCGGTGGCTCAAGCCTGTAATCCCAGCACTTTGGGAGGCCGAGGCTGGTGGATCACGAGGTCAAGAGATCGAGACCATCCTGGTCAACATGGTGAAACCCCATCTCTACTAAAAATACAAAAAATTAACTGGGCATGGTGGCGCATGCCTGTAATCCCAGCTACTCAGGAGGCTGAGGTAGGAGAATTGCCTGAACCCAGGAGGCGGAGGTTGTGGTGAGCTGAGATCACGCCATTGCACTCCAGCCTGGGCAACAGGGGTGAAATTGTCTCAAAAAAAAAAAAAATGTAAGTAATATCAGTCTCCAACAGAATCATATAAAATGGAACTTGCATACTGCAGCTGTACTTTAAATTTATCCCTTTTTTACAAGTGTGTGCTCCACTCAGTTGAAACGAGTAGTCAGTGGGCAAAGTAGTAAGGTGGTTGTAGCGATCCAATATCTGGTTGTGGTAGTAATAGCACTTCATATTGGCTTTGAGTGACAGCATTTTATGGAGTTATCCTTTTTTTAGCATATTTATTTTTTAATAGAAGCTTGACGTTAGAAGGAAAAGTTAGATCCAGAATCTTTAAAATTGCAGCAACAACTATATAATATACTTTCTACATTCAACTGCCACAACTTATTTCTATCATCATAAGTGAAATATTTTCTTTTGATGAAGAATTGTGAGAAAAGAGTAACATCCTTCAATTTTCTGCAATTATGAGTCTATGACAAGCTATGAATTGCTAATATTTTTGTAGCTATTGTAAAAGGGATTGAATTATTGATTTGATTCTCAGCTTGGTCATTGTTGGTGTTTAATGGTGCTACTGATTTGTATACATTGATTATGTATACTGAGACTTTACATAATTTATTTACCAGATCCAGGAGCTACTTAGATGAGTCTTTAGGGTTTTCTAGGTCAGATGATCATATCATTGGTGAACAGTGGCAGTTTGACTTTCTCTTGTCCAATTTGGATGCTCTTTATTTCTTTCTTTTGTCTGATTGCTCTGGCTAGGACTTCTAGTACCTGTTGAATAGACGTGGTGAAAGTGGGCATCTTTATCTTTTTCCAATTCTCATGGGGAATGCTTTCAACATTTCCACATGCAGTAATGTTGGCTGTGGGCTTGTCACATACGGCCTTTATTACTTTGAGGTGATTCTCTTCTATGCTTATTTTGTTTAGGGTTTATTATTTTTTAATCATAAAGGGATGTTGGATTTTATCAAATGCCTATTCTGTGTCTATCCCTTTTATAAAACTGTAAAAAATATAAAATAGTTAGGAATATACTTAACCAAATAAAAGATCTCTAAAAGGAAAACTATGAAACACTGCTGAATGAAATTATAGATGGCAAAAACAAATGAAAACATATCGCATGCTCATGAGTGGGGAAAATCAATATTGTAAAAAAGACCACACTGTCCAAAGACATCTACAGATTTAATGCAATTCCTATTAAAATACCATCATCATTCTTCACAGAATGAGATAAAAACAATTCCAAAATTCTTATGGAACCAAAAGGAACTCACAAATCCAAAGTAATACTAAGTAAAAATGACAAATCTGGAGACATCACATTACTTGACTTCAAATTATATTACAAGGCCATAGTTACCAAAATAGCATGGTACTAGTATAAAAATAGGCAAATAGACCAATGGAACAGAATCAAGAAACGAGAAAAAAGCCAAATTCTTACAGCAGACTGATCTTTGATAAAGCATACAAAACATAAAATGGGAAAGGATACCCTATTCAATGAGTGGTGCTGGGAGAACTGGCAAGTCACAAGTAGAATGGAACTGGATCTTCATTTCTCACCTTATGTAAAAATCAGCTCAAGATGGATCAAGTACTTTAAAGAACTGAGGGTCGGGCACAGTGGCTCATGCCTGTAATCCTAGCACTTTGGGAGGCCGAGGTGGGTGGATCACGAGGTCAAGAGATAGAGACCATCCCAGTCAACAACCTTGTCTCTACTGAAAATACAAAAAATTAGCTGGGCATGGTGGCGCGTGACTGTAGTCCCAGCTACTGGGGAGGCTGAGGCATGAGAATTGCCTGAACCCAGGAGGTGGAGGTTGCTGTGAGCCGAGATCGTGCCATTGCACTCCAGCCTGGGTGACAAGAGCGAAACTCCGTCTGAAAAAAAAAAAAAAAAAAGAACTGAAACCATAAAAAAAAATTCTAGAAGACAATATTGGAAAATCTCTTCTGGATATTGGCTTAGGTAAAGAATTAATGACTAAGACCTTTTATTAGTTTATTCCCACACTGCTATAAAGAACTACTTGCAACTAGGTAATTTATAAAGAAAATAGTTTTAATTGACTCACAGTTCCACAGCTTGCACAGGAGGCATGGGTGGAAAGGCCTCAGGAAACTTAACAATCATGGCAGAAAGACTAATGAGAAGCAAGTACTTCTTCACATAACAGCAGGAGAGTGAACAAAGGGGGAAGTGCTACAAATTTGTAAACAACCAGATCTCATGAGAACTTACCACCACAAGAAGAGAAAGGGGGAAATATGCCCCTATGATCCAGTCACCTCCCACCAGGTCCCTCCCCCAACATGGGGAATTAAATTTGACATGAGACTTGGGTGGAGACACAGAGTCAAAACATATTATTCTGCCCCTGTCCCCTCCCAAATCTCGTGTTTTTCACATTGAAAACACAATCATGCCTTACCCACAGTCTGCCAAAGTCTTAACTCATTCCAACATTAACTCAAAAGTTTAAGTCCAAAGTCTCATCTGAGACAAGGCAAGTTCCTTCCACCTATGTGCCTGTAAAATCAAAAACAAGTTAGTTACTTCCAAGATACAATGGAGGTACAGGCATTAGGTAAATAGAACTGTTCCAAGAGGGAGAAATCAGTCAAAAAAAGGGGTTACAGGTCCCATGCATGTTCAAAACCTATCAGTGTAGTCATTAAGTCTGAAATCTCCAAAATAACCTCCCTTGACTCCATGTCTCACATACAGGCTCCACTGATGCCAGGAGTGGGCCCCCAAGGCCTTGGGCAGCTCCATCCACACTGGTGGCTCTGCTGGGTATAGTCTTCACATGTGCTTTCATGGGCTAGCAGAGTGCCTGCAGCTTTTCCAGAATCATGGTTTAAGTTGTTGGTGGTTTTACCATTCTGGGTTCTGGAGAATGATGGCTCTCTTCTCACAGCTCCACTAGGCAGTGTTCCAGTGGGGACTCACTGTGGGGGCTCCAATCCCACATTTCCCCTCCACACTGCCCTCATAGAGGTTTTACATGAGGGCTATGCCCTGTCAGCAGACTTCTGCCTGGACATCCAGGAATTCCCAAGCATTCCCTGAAATCTAGGTGGAGACTCTCAAGCATCAACTCTTGTCTTCAGCAAACCCACAGGCCCAACACAACATGGAAGCTGCCAAGGCTTGGGCTTACATCCTATGAAGCAATGGCCTATTCTCTACCTTGGCCCCTTTTAGCCACAGCTGGAGCTGGAGCTGGAGCCACTGGGACACAGAGCACCATGTTCTAAGGCTACATGGAGAAGCAGAGCCCTAGGCCTGGCCCACAGAACCATTTTTTTTCACACCTAGGCCTCCAGGTCTGTGATGGTAGGGACTGTCAGAAGATCTCTAAAATGCCCTGGAGGTATTTTCCACATTATCTTGACTATTAACGTTAGGCTTCTCTTTACATATTCAGATTTCTGCAACCTTGAATACCTCCTCAGAACATGAGTTTTTTTTTCTACCATATGGGTTGAGCTGCAAATTTTCTGAACTTTTATGCTCTGCATCCCTTTCAAATATAAGCTCTAGTTACAGGTAAGTTCTTTGTTTATGCAAATGATGTAGGCTTTTAGAAGCAGCCAGGTCATTTCTGGAATGCTTTGCTGCTTGGAAATTTCTTCTGCCGGATACCCTAAATCATCTCTCTCAAATTCAAAGTTTCACAGATCTCTTGAGCAGGGGCACAATTCCACCATTCTCTTTGCTAAAGCATAGAAGAGTAACCTTTATCCAGTTCCCAGTAAGTTCCTCATCTCCAGCAGAGACCACTTCAGCCTATACTTCACTGTCAATGTCATTACCAGCATTTTGGTCACAACCATTCATCAAGTCTCTAGGAAGTTCCAAACATTTCCTCATCTTCCTGTCTTCTTCTGATTCCTCCAAACTGTTGCAACCTCTGGGCATTACCTAGTTCCAAAGTCACTTTCACATTTTCATGTATCTTTATTGCAATGTCCCACTTCTCCGGTACCAATTTTTGTTATTAGTCTGTTCTCACACTGCTATACAGAACTACCTGAGACTGGTAATTTATTTAAAAATAAAAAAGAGGTTTAATTGGCCAACAGTTCCACAGGCTGTACAGGTAGCATGGCTGGGGAGACCTCAGGAAGCTTGTAATCATGGCAAAAAGACAAATGGGAAGCAAGCACCTCTTCACATGAGGTGCTTGAGAGAGAGAGCAAATGGGGAAGGTATACAGTTTTAAACAAGATAGCATGAAAACTCACTATCATGAGAACAGCAAGAGAAAAATTCACCCCTATGGTCCAATTAACTCCCACCAGCTCCCTCCTTGAATACTGGAAACTACAACATGAGATTTCAGTGGTGATATGGTTTGGCTCTGTGTCCCCACCCAAATCTCATCTTGAAGTGTAATCCCCACATGTTGATGGAGGGACGTGGTGGGAGGTCATTGGACCATGCTTTTCTACAATAGTGAGTGAGTTCTCATGAGATATGATGGTTTAAACATGTGGCACTTCCCCTACTTCTCTATTTCTCTAATGCTGCCAAAGACTTGCCTTGCTTACCCTTCACCTTCTGCCATTACTGTAAGTTTCCTCAGGCCTCCCCAGACATGCAGAACTGTAAGTCAGTTAAACCTCTTTTCTCAGGTAGTTCTTTATAGCAGTATGAGAACAGATTAATACAGGTGGGGACACAGCAAAATCATATCTGACCACAAAAGCAAATGCAACAGAAACAAAAATAAAATAAATGGGACCAGATTAAATAAAAAGCTTCCACATAGGAAAAGAAATAATCAGCAGAGTAAACAGCCAGCCCACAGAGTGGTAGAAAATATTTGCAAACCATGCATCTGACAAGGGACTAATGTCCAGAATATACAAGGAACTCAAACATATCAGCAAGAAAAAAACAAACAAATAAGATCATCAAAAATTGGGCAAAAGATATGAATGGCCATTTCTGAAAAATGTCAAGCAGCTAACAAACCTGTGAAAGAATACTCAGCATCACTAATAATCAGGGAAATGCAAATCAAAGCCACAGTGGATACCTTATGCCTGCAAAAATGGCCATCGTTAAAAATTCAAAAAGCAATATATATTGAAAGGGATGTGGTTAAAAAGGGAATTTTACAGATACTGGCATAATCCTTTGTGCTGATCTCCATATTAGGGATGGCTTTTTCTATAGGACTGAGTTGTGGCTAAAGCTTTTGATTATTCTTTTTCAGGAACAGTTCATCAATGAACTCTGCCAATATACTATGTGACTTTATTATTTAGCCTCAATACACCAGTTATTCAAGTTGTCATTATATCTCTAAATAAAAGAATCTATTTCTTCTTTTACATTACTTTGCCTATTTTTACTCTAAATTAATTTCAAAATCTACTCTTCTTATCTGACTTCTCTTTTCTTTGAATTCTTGGTTTCTACCCCACACTATAATTATGAAAGCTAATTTATTATGAAGGCAACTGAAAGCATTTAGTACAGCTCGCAGCATTTTTCAGACATTCAGTGAATGTTAGTGCCTTGAATATGAGTATCTTCTTTGACATACTTTATGATTTTATTGCATATTTTTATTGGTCATAGGTAACATAGCATACTAGATTTTCTGAATCATTTCATCCCAATTTCAAACAATTGTTCTCATTTGCAAATACTCATTTGCATTTTGTTTTAAGCCAACTGACTATCCTAAAAATTTAATTTTTCAACATCTAAACTATATCTCCCAGATGCTTTTACATCTCTGAGACAAAAAGCATTTTTCAGACTATGGTATCTGATTTCTAGTTACAGAAAATATCCAATAAAACTTAAAGTATGTACAAAATAACTCTTCATTGTAAAATTGGAAGTGATGTTTGTCATAATGTTACTTTGTAAGTTGTACTCCAAGGAGATATAGTTACTTTAAGTGTACTTTTCTTTTTGTATTACAGTTAGTTGTCAAGGTCGATATTATATTTTTCATGTTAGTCACTAGGTTCGATATGAAAAAATGGACAATGTCTTACTCATCTTTGTATTCCCTAGGTACTTGGTAAATATGGATAGAAAAATAGAAAAATACCCTAGGAAGTAGTCAGGATCTAACATGAAGAGGATGAACTTGATTTTAGAATGCGTCTTTTTAAAAATTATCAATTGAAAAAGTCACATCAATCAAGGTATAAAAGATGCACCATTATTCCAGAAATCTGTTCAGTAGGAGCATCCTTCTCCCAGCTATTTTTTGGCTATATTTCTGATAGAGATATAAGTTAGTGGATTAGTAAAGCAAGCTATCTAAAATCACTGAAACATCTGTCATTGTTTGTCTCTTTTCTCAGTTGATTATGTTAATTCTGGTAGTTTCTATGACAGTGGATAAAAGTTCTATGTCATCTTGCAACTAACTTAATTAGGGTCCTATATGGGCTTCAGAGAAGACAGTAGGATTTCCTAGGTGCTGTTGAATTCTTGTCAGACATATTTTGAGGACAATCTACATAGACTAAATCACAGACTTTTGTTGAAAACATTTATAATTTTTTAATTGTTTCCTTTATTCTTATATAACCATATTATCATTGAACCTCTGAGTTATAAATAATGTTTGTCTAATGAATGAACTGCTCTAGATAATTTTCTGTATATTTTGCATGAATACTTTTAATGATAGAAAACCTGCTCCAACAAAAAGCAGCTTTACGGAGCCCAGATTTATCTCTCTATAATCTCCACACCTTGGTTTCCTCTCTGTAGTCATGCAAGTGTAACATACATTTTCTTACTTCCTTCTGAAAATGTCTTAAAATATTATGTGACTTGCTACAGTAAGGATGGCAGTGAACCAAGCGATAACCCTTTTCCTGGTCTCTGAAATTTCATGAAATATCATCACCCTGTTTGGATCTTCTTTATATACAGCAATATGAAATGACATTTTCTTGTGTTTTCGCATTTTTAGGTCAGTGACATTCCATCTCTTAATTAGTGTTCTGTTGCAGTTGTATGAATATAGATGTGCTCCCTTGGCATTTTATTGGAGATTAACTAAGAAGATCTTCCTAAGACTATTAAAATATTCCAGTTTTCTTCTTCATCTACTTGTTTTTGAATTTTGTTAAAATTTAAAAATGTAAAATTACTAAAAATATAATATATCCACATAGTCATTAAGAAGAAAGGGACTATGGAGGTTTCAAAACATATCTGCAAATTCTTTCATGCCATTCCTATCAGCGGTGAAGTCCAATTCCTTTCCTTTTGAATGAAAATCGAATGCAGTGGAAGTGCTGCTCCATGAATTCTGAGCTGTTTCTAAAAAGCAGTGGCTCAGCTGCCTGGCTCCCTCTTGGGATACTTGCTCATGAAACCCTGACACCATTCTTCAAGGAGAAAATCTCTGAACCCACAAAGAGGAGTCATGTAGACATTCTGAGATACAGTTGATAGCTGAAGTCCCAGGCAGCAACCTGCATTAACCACCAGGCATGTGAGGAAGGCTTTGAGATCGTTCCTGCCTCAGGCACTGTCTGACTGCAACCTATGAAAGACTCCAGGGAGAAATAGGTAGCTGAGACCAGGCACCCCTCAGAATCCTAAAAGACAACACTAATAGATGACTGTTGCTTACACATGAAGCTAAGTTTGGAGTGAATTGCTATGCACTAAAGATAACCAGAAAATATTTTAGTACTTCCTAGGAAAATGCCATAACAAGACCAAAAACATGGGGTATTAACTTTGAAAATAAGACATAAGCAATAGCTCGAAGAGGCTAAAGTTTGTTATTATGGTTTAAAGGGTCTTGAGGAATTTGTCAGTGAGAATTTAAATACAAGTGAGTAAACTGTTATTAGTCGCTGGAGGAAAGTCTAATTCATTTCCCTGGCTCCCTCTTGGGATACTTGCTCATGAAAGTGGAAGAGAAGCTCCATAAATACTGAGATGAGGTCCTAAATGGCAGTGCTGCTTCAGCCTGGCTCTCTCTCCACATTCTTGCTCTTGGATCCCTTATTCCATGATGGAAAACAGACCCTTGTTATGTAGTGGTGGGAAGTGTAGCAGCATTATCACCCATTATAATTTGGAAAATAAATGTAGTTAATTAACTGGATGATGTGTTTAAGCAGATTTCTAGGCATAGTGTTGAAGATTCCCCATTTCTTCTAGCTGCCTGTAATAAAGTGAGTAAAGAACCAAAGAAATAAGAGCTTAAAAATAAACTGTTAAATATAAAGAAGCCAGGACTTGGGTTTCGAAATAAAACAGTTTCTCATTCCCAACCTCTCCAGATGGTAAACTATTCTCAAATTAGGAAATAGCTTTCAGGCAAAGATCAAATCCAGGGCACTGTCAGGAAAACACGATCTAAATATGACTTTAAAATACTTTCTAAGACTTCAGTAAGATTTAAGTTGGTGCCTCATATACCTTTTCAGACAAATGAAAAGGCTATCTAAGGATTTTAAGACCATGCATCACAGTTTCTTTCTTTTCATTAAAAATTAGGGCTTCTAATAATTTTGATGACATTGTCCCCCAAAAACTTTACCAGGAGCTCAAAGTAGAGAAAAGTTACATCAAAACTATTTGTGCAAATGGTTTTTGCTAAATGGAGTGAACTCTAAAAGGGTTTCATAGAAAATCCATAAAAATTTTAAGATGATAGTACTAACAGAAACACTGCCAGCATGGATTAAAAGGAAAAGTAATGGCAAGAAATGAAAAGAGGTCTTGGTGCCCCAAAACTTCTTGGGAAGAAAAAAGTGAAGAAGAATATTCAGCTGTAATAAAAGGTTACATTTTAAGTGAAAGGAAGACAATTGAAAGGGTGGGACCAAGACCCAGAAGATGGAGCAAGGAGCCATAGAGACTCATTGCAAGGCACTAGGAATAAGCCCTGATCAGGGAGCTGGGAATATGTGCTTGGCTGGATTTCAAAATTATAATGGATCATGACTGTTACGCATTTCCCATTTTCCTTTTTCTTTCTTTTCTTTGTTTTTTCTTGATACAGGAGCACATATCTTATGTCTCTTCCATCACTGTATTTTTGGTATGTGAGAGGTACGCAATTTATTTTTTAGTTCACATGTATTCAGATCTAGCATGTGAGAAAACATATTTAAGGTCACCTGAATTCAGTTTAGATAACATCCTAGGTAATACACTTGAGACTGAAGATCTGATAGATGAGATTTTACAAGAAGCAAGTTAATTTTGCATGTGGGGCTAATGTAAATAATCTTGGTCCAGAAGGTGGATGTAATTTTCTTTTTCTTCAAAATGGCTAGGCTTAATGACTCACTTGTAACAAACAGAATGTTGCAGAATGAGTTCCAAGATTTTTAAGGCTAGATCACTCCTTTTTCCAAAGTCTCTCTTGAGATACTTGCTCTTGGAATCCAGTTGCTGCTATGTTGTAAGGAAATTCAGACCATTTGGAGAAGTCATTTGTAGGTGTTCCAGCTATCATTCCAGCTCAACTCTCAGCCAACAACTAGCATGTCCCACCAGGCAAGAAAGTAAGCAAGCATTCAGGATGATTCCAGTCATATTGCCATCTGAGAGAGAGATAAGAGGCCTCAAGAAAAAACCATCTAGTTGAGTCCTGTCAATCTCTGAAACTGAAAGAGATAAAAATAGTAAGTGATGTCCTTTGATGCTGTTAAGTTGGGACAACGTTTTTACAGCTGTGGGTGTCTGACAGGGGCTAATATTTATGAACTGATCCAGAGCAGTCTTCAACATATAGTATTAAAATAAAATAAGGCACAGAGGTGAGTGCATAGTATGCAACTGTTATTGTTTTGTTGTGTTTTTTTTTTAAGTATGTCACTTGAGACTTTTCCTCTTGCATGAAAATTGGTAACTAGGTCTACCAAAAGCTGAATGACTGCTATGCTAGCCATCTTTCCCTTATATGGAGATGATTGGGAGGATTTTGGTAGGCATAAAAAAAATCGGACAACCCTGCATCAGAAAGTTAGAAATGGAATATTGAACCTCTTTTCTTCTTTCCCATGGGAGAAAGAGAAGGATTGCTTCTCAAATTACTTTCCCATTTCAAATAAGAAGGACTCAAAAAGACTTGTTTATAAACATTGAGTGGCAAGCAAGGATGATTGGCATGTTTTCTTGAACTAAGCAATCTGCTTATGCAAAGGAGTTTCTGACCTGCCCTCTGTACCCATGTAGGTGAGAATAGAAGAGTTTTGAAGAGAGGCAGAGAATTGAGGAGAGAGAATGACAGTGAGATAGTCAGCTCTGTAGTGTTTATCCTGGAAAGGATGGGTAACATGAACATATGGAATGTTGAACTATCTTGCTGGGGCACCATCACTAAAAAAGCAATCTCCAATGGTAAGATAATACAAGATATATTGTGGGATGTTGGTAAAGGAGATGTTGAAGAATTCTGATTGAGACCATATCCACACTGAGAAAGAAGGGAGGAGATGTTGCCACTTCTTGCAGTAAAACCTGGAACTCCCTACTACATGCACACACCAATGAAAAATATACCCATCAAAAGTATCACTGGTTGATGCATTTGCTATACACAGAACTTAGCCAGCCAGTGAAACCAGAGAAACAGAAACAGCTAAAAATATTTACTATCTGGCCCATTTAGAAAGTCATTGTCAATCTCTGGTCTGAAAAAATTGATGTGGCATACTAATGAAAAGAAAATTGGAGTAGCTATATTAATATCAGACAAAATATGCCTCAGCAAAAATATTTTCAAGAACAAGATAGGTCATTTAATAATTATAAATGGGTCAATTTATCTAGAGAACATACAAATTCTAATATGTTATATATCTAATAATAATAGTTACAAAATATTTGGTAGAACTGCAAAGAGAAATAAATCTACAATTATAGTTGGAAAGTTTCAAAACCTCTCACTATTTGCTAAAATACAAGTAGATGAAAATTAGTAAAAATATTGAGAACAAATACAATATTATCAACCAATTTGACCTAATTGACATTTATAGTCCATTTCACCCAATAGCAGCAGAATATACATCTTTTCCAAATGCATAGAGAATTTTTTTCAAGATGTATCATATTCTGAACCATTAAGATGTGGCTCAGTAAATTAAAAATATAAAAATAAAAAACCTTTTATGTGGTACAAAGTATACTCTCTAATCACAATGAAATTGTTATAAATCAAGAAAAGAATGATATCTGAAAAATTCCCCAAGTATTTATTTGTAAAATAAACAATATACCTCTAAATGCCTACAGAATTAGGAACTAAATGAAAGAAAAATTAGAACCTATTTTTAACTGAATGAAAATGAAAGTATAATATATGAAACTTTGTGAGATGCAGCTAAAACTTAAGAGAAAACTTTTCTAGCATTATGTGCCTACGTTACAAAAGAAGAAAGATCTTGACTCAAATATCTAAGCTTGTTCCACAAGAAGCTAGATAGAAAGAACAAATTAGACCCAAAGTAAGCACAAAAAAGGAAATTAGAAAATGTATGAGCATAACTCAACAAACCAGAAAACAAACAGAAGACAAAAACAATGATATCCTGTTACTTTTTAAAGAATCAATAGGATTGATAAACCCTCTAGCCAGAATGATCAGCAAAGAAAAAGAAAAGATTTGCCAAGATCAAAAATGAGAACATGGTAGTTTCTACATATCTTACAGAAATCAAAAGACAATAAGAAAATACTACACTGACTTTATGTTCATACATTTAATAATTTAGAAGAAGCAAACACATTACTTGAATGGCACATATTACCAAAGCTCACTCAGAGAAGAAGTAGGTAACCTGAATAGTCTCCTACATGTATTAAGTTAAAATTTTAAGAAAAATATGTCCATAAATAATACTCCAAATCTTTATGGTTTCAGTAAGGAATTATACAGAATATTTAATAAAGAAATATTACTAATTTCCCAGACTCTTTCAAGAAACTGAAGGGGTAAAAGCTTTCCCAATTTATTTTATGAAGCCAACATTATCTTGATACAAAGAAGAAGATATAAGGAGGAAAGAACTACAGAGCAGTTTCTCTCATAGACACTGAGGATTGCATTCTTAACAAACTTATACTATATCAAATTCAACAATACATAAAAATGATAGTACATCATGACCAAATAGTATTTATTCTAGGAATGCAAGTTTGGCTAAACATTTGAAAATCAGTCAGTGTAATTCATCATATTAATGGACTAAAAAACAAAAGCCTATGGTCATCCAAATAGGTGTAGAAAAGCATTTCACAATATAGAATCATTTTTTTTTTTAAATTCCGAAAAGTGCAAATAGAAATTCCCTCAGGCTGATAAAAACCTCTATGAAAAATCAAACATCATTTTAATGGTAAAAAACTGAATGTTTCCCCTAAGACTAGGAACAAAGCAAGGATGTCCACTCCTACCATTTCTATTCAACATTCTACAGGAGGGTCTAAGAAGTATTATAAGGGAATAAAAAGAATTTAAAGGCATCAGAATTGAAAAAAAAAAAAAAGAAGAAGAGCATTACTTGCTAGTAATGGGATAACTGTCCATAAAGAAAATCTTATGGAATGAATTGGAAATGCAACTAGAATGAATAGAGTTAGCAGAGTCACAGGATACTAGACGATTATAGAAAATATATTATTTTTCTGTATACTGGTAACAAGCAATCAGATATTTAAATTTAAAAAATACCATTGATAGTAGCATCAAAAACATGAAGTCCTTAGGTTTAAATCTGGCAAAAATGTGAATGAACTCTACACTAAGAAGTATAAAATATTGCTGAGAGAATAAAGAATGAACTGAATTAAAGAAATATGCCTTGATAATCTATTAGTAGACTCAATAATGTTAACACAGCATTTTACCCAAACTCTTCTGTAGCTTTAATACAATCCCCGTCAAAACTATTCAAGCTATTTTTTGTAGATATCACAAAATGATTGTAAAAACAACCTCGAAAAGAAGAACAAAGTTGAATAACTTAAACATTATTTAATTTCAAGACCTGTTATAAAACTACAGTACCAAAGTATGAATCGTTAGAACTGGATAGAATGCTCAAAATAGGATGACACGAATAGTAAATTAACTTTTTACAAAGGAAAAAAAGCAATTTAATTGGGGGAAATTATCATTCTCTTCAATAAATTACAACAGCTTGACAGATGTAGGAAAACAAAAACCAAAAACAATCCTCCTCTACAAGACAGCCTTGGCCCTTACTTCACACAGCATCCCATACCATAATTAACTTGAATGAGATCATATACCAAAATGTAAGAGCTACAAACATTTTCTAATGTTTCATCCACTGGAGCGAAACATTGGAAAATATCTTAAAGATCTTGGGTTTGTCAAAAATTTCTTAAATATAATGCAAAAACTATGAACTATTAAATAATAAAATCATAAATTTATCTTAAGCAAGATTAAAATATTTGCTCTTTTAAAGCCACTGTTATGAAAATGAAACAGCAGGAAACAGACTGGGACAAAATGCTTGCAAATCATATATCTGACAAAGGACGTGTTTCTAGAATATGCAAAGAACTCATAAGTTGATAATAAAACACAAATAACTCATTCAAAAATGGACAGCATATTTAAGCAGACACTTCACCAAATATACAGATGGCGAATAACATAAATATGTGCTCAACATCAATTGTCATTAGAAAATGCAAATTAAGTCCTACTGAGCTATTCCTTCATACTTATTACAAATGCTAAAATTTTAAAAAGATCAAGTGTTGGCATGGCTGTGGAGCAACTGGAACTCATATATACCAGTTCTAGGAATATGAAATGTCATAACTACTTCAGAAAACAGGTTGCCTTAATATACATTCTACCATATAACCCAGTCATTCTCTTCCTAAGTATTAACCATCATGAATGAGAACATATGTCCACAAAGGCCTGTTCATGAATGTTCATAGTCAGAAACTGAAAATAACCCAAATATCCATCAGCAGGTGAATGGTTAAACAAATTGTGGTGCATCCATAATGTGGAATACTACTCAGCCATAAAAGTGAAAGAATAATTTTTACATGCAATAATATGATGCATCTCAAGGTAACTGTAATAAGTGACAGAAGCCAAAATTAAAGAGGTACATACTCTACTGTTCCATTTATATAAGAATCTAGAACATATAAAGTAATATATAATGAGAAGAAGCACATCAGTATTTGCCTGTGGATGTGGATGACAGGAGGGAAGGATACTTTATGAAGAACTACGAGGAAACTTTTGGGAGTGAGGGATGGGTTAATTATTTTGACTGTACTGATGACTTCATTAGTGTTAAAATATATCAGTTTATTAGATGTACATTTTTAATGTGCAGATTATTGTATTTCAATAAGTTTGTAATTTGAAATGACTAAGCTTTGTTTATAAAAGGGCAAAATGCAGTAAAAGGTAAGCTGCAGACTGGATGAAGATGTTTGCCACACGTATACTTTACCATGGGCTTATAAGTAGATTATATAATGTATTCCTAAAAATAAATAAGAAAACAATACAAAGGACCCCTTTTTTGATTGGCCAAATAATTATTTAATTAATTAATTAATTATTTGTTTGTTTGTTTGTTTATTCCGGCTGGGCCCTTTATTATCTTTTTTTTTTATACTTTAAGTTCTGGGGTACATGTGGAGATGGTGCAGGTTTGTTACATGGAGATTCATATGCCATAGTGGTGGCTTGCTGCATTCATCACCCCACCGTCTAAATTAGGTATTTCTCCTAATGCTGTCCCTCCCTAATCCCCCCAACCCATGCTATTCCTACCCTAGATCCCCATCCCCCAGGCCCCAGTGTGTGATGTTCCCCTCCCTGGGTCTGTGTGTTCTCATTGTTCAACACCCACTTGCGGGTGAGAACATGCAGTGTTTGGTTTTCTGTTCTTATGTCAGTTTGCTGAGAATAATGGTTTCCAGTTTCATCCATGACCACCTGCAAAGGACATGAACTTATCCATTTTTTATGTCTGCATAGTATTCCATGGTGTGTATGTGCCACATTTTTTTAGCCAGTCTATCATTGATGGGCATTGGGTTGGTTCCAAGTCTTTGCTATTGTGAACAGTGCTGCAATAAACATACATGTGCATGTGTCCTTATGGTAGAATAATTTATTATCCTTTGAGTATATACCCAGTAATGGGATTGTTGGGTCAAATGGTATTTCTAGATCTAGATCCTTGAGGAATTGCCACACTGTCTTCAACAGTGGTTGAATTAATTTACACTTCCACTAACAGTGTAAAAGCATTCCTATTTAATGATTGCCATTCTAACTGATGTGAGGTGGTATCTCAATGTGATTTTGATTTGCATTTCTCTAATGACCAGTGATGATGAACCTTTTTCATATGTTTGTTGGCTACATAAATGTCTTCTTTTGAAAAGTATCTGTTCATATCCTTTGTCCACTTTTTGATAGGGTTGTTTTTTCTTGTAAATTTGTTTAAGTTCTCCATAGATTCCAATATTTGCCCTTTGTCAGATGGGGAGATTGCAAATATTTTTCCCATTCTGTTGGTTGCAGGTTCACTCTATTGATAGTTTCTTTTGCTGTGCAGAAACTCTTAAGTTTAATTAGATCCCATTTGTCAATTTTGGCTTTTGTTGCCATTGCTTTTGGTGTTTTAGTCATGAAGTCTTTGCCCATGCCTATGTCCTGAATGGTATTGCCTAGATTTTCTTCTAGGGCTTTTATGATATTAGGCCTCATGTTTAAATCATAATCCATCTAAAGTTAAGTTTTGTTTAAGGTATAAGGAAGGTATCCAGTTTCAGCTTTCTGCATATGACTAGCCAGTTTCCTAACACCATTTATTAAATAGAGAATCATTTCCCCATTTGTTGTTATTGTCAGGTTTGTCAAAGATCAGATGGTTGTAGTTGTGTGGCATTCTTTCTGAGGGCTCTATTCTGTACCATTGTTCTATTTCTTTCTTTTGGTACCAGTACCATGCTGTTTTGATTAGAGTAGTCTTGTAATATTGTTTGAAGTCAGGTAGTGTGATGCCTCCAGCTTTTTTTTTTTTTTCTTAAGATTTTCTTGGCTATGTGGGCTCTTTTTTGGTTTCACATTAAGTTTAAGGTGTTTTTTCCAATTCTGTGAACAAAGCCATTGGTAGCTTGATGCGTATAGCATTGCATCTATAAATTACTTTGGGCAGTATGGCCATTTTCATGACATTTATTCTTCCTAACCATGAGCATGGAAGTTTTTTCATCTGTTTGTGTCCTCTCTTATGTCCTTGAACAGTGGTTTGTAGTTCTCCTTGAAGAGGTCCTTCACATCCCTTGTTAGTTGTATTCCTAGGTATTTTATTTTCTTTGTAGCAGTTGTGAATAGGAGTTCATGCATGATTTAGCTCTCTATGCTTGTGATTTTTGCCTATTGGTTTTCTATCCTAAGACTTTGCTGAAGTTACTTATTAGCTTAATAAGATTTGGGACTGAGGTGATGGGGTTTTCTAAATATACAATCATGTCATCTGTAAACAGGGATAATTTGATATTCCCTCTTCCTATCCAAATACCCTTTATTTCTTTCTCTTGCCAGATGGCCCTAGCCAGCACTTCCAATACTATGTTGAATAGGAGTGATGAGAGAGGGCATCCTTGTCTTGTGCCAGTTTTCAGAGAGAATGCTTCTAGTTTTTGCCCATTCAGTATGATATTGGCTATGAGTTTGTCATAAATAGCTCTCATTATTTTGAGATACAATTTATTGATACCTAGTTTATTGAGAGTTTGGGGCATAAAGGGCTGTTGAATTTTGTCAAAGACCTTCTCTGTATCTATTGAGATAATCATGTGGTTTTTGTCTTTAGTTATGCAATAGGTTACGTTTATAGATTTGCAGATGTTGGACCAGCCTTGCATCCCTGGGATAAAGCTGACTTGATTGTGGTAAATAAGCTTTTTAATGTGCTGTTGGATTCAGTTTGCCAGTATTTTATTGAAGATTTTTACATCAATGTTCATCATGGTTAGTGACCTGAAATTTTCTTTTTTAGTTATGTCTCTGCCAGGCTTTGGTATTGGGATGATGTTGGTCTCATAAAATGAGTTAGGGAGGATTCTCTCTTTTTTATTGTTTTGAATCATTTCAGAAGGAATAGTACCAGCTCCTCTTTGAAGCTCTGGTAGAATTCTGGTGAACCTGTCTGGTCCTGGACTTTTTTTGGTTAAGTTATTAATTGCTACCTCAGCTTTAAACCTCATTGTTGGTCTATTCAGGAATTCATCTTCTTCCTGGGTTAGTCTTGGGAGGGTGTAGGTTCCCAGGAATTTATCTGTTTATTTTAGATTTACTGTTTTGTTTGCATAGAGGTGTTTATAGTATTCTCTGTTGGTAGTTTGTATTTCTGTGGGATCAGTGGTGATATCCCTTTTATCATTTTTTATTTTATCTATCTCTCTTTTCTTCTTTATTAGTCTGGCTAGCAGTCTATTTTGGTGATCTTTTCAAAAAACCAGTTCCTGGATTCATTGATTTTTTTTGATGGTTTTTTTTTTTTTTTTGTCTCTATCTCCTTCAGTTCTGCTCTCATCTTAGTTATTTCTTGTCTTCTGCTAGCTTTTGAATTTGTTTGATCTTGCTCCTCTAGTTCTTTTAGTTGTGATATTAGGGGTGTTGATTTTAGAACTTTCCTTGTTTTTCTTGTGGGCATTTATTGCTATAAATTTTCCTCTAGACACTGTTTTAAATGTGTCCCAGAGATTCTGGTACATTGTGTCTTCATTATCCTTGGTTTCAAAGAACGTCTTCATTTCTGCCTTCATTTCATTATTTATCTAGTAATCATTCAGGAGCAGGTTGTTCAGTTTCTGTGTAGTTGTGCAGTTCTGAGTAAGTTTCTTCATTCTGAGTTCTAATTTGATTGCACTGTGGTCCGAGAGACTGCTATGATTTCTGTTCTTTTACATTTGCTGAGGAGTGTTTTACTTCCAGTTATGTGGTCAATTTTTGAATAAATGTGATGTGGTGCTGAGAAGAATGTATATTCAGTGCATTTGGAGTTTAGAGTTCTGTAAATGTCTATTAGATCTGCTTGGTCCAGATCTGAACTCAAGTCCTGGATATCCTTGTTAATTTTCTGTCTCATTGGTCTAATATTGACAGTGGGGTGTTAAAGTCTCCCACTATTACTGTGTGGGAGTCTAAGTCTCTTTGTAGGTCATTGAGAACTTGCTTTCTGAATCTGGGTATTCCTGTATTGGGTGCATATATGTTTAGGATAGTTAACTCTTCTTGATGCAGTGATCCATTTACCATTGTATAATGCTCTTCTTTGTCTCTTTCAATCTTTGTTGGTTTACAGTCTGTTTTATCAGAGACTAGGATTATAATCCCTGCTTTTGTTTTGCTCTCCATTTGCTTGGTAAATCTTCCTCTATCCCTTTGTTTAGAGTCTATGTGTGTCTTTGCACATGAGATGGGTTTCCTGAATACAGTGCACTGACGGGTCTTGATAATTTTTATCCAATATGCCAGTATGTGTCTTTTGATTGGGGCATTTAGCCCATTTACATTTAAGGTTAATATTGTTATGTGTGAATTTGATTCTGCCATTTTGGTGCTAGCTGGTTGTTTTCTCATTAGTTGATGCCGTTTCTTCATAGTATTGATGGTCTTTACAGTTTTGTATGTTTTTGCTGTGGCCGGTACTAGTTGTTCCTTTCCATGTTTAGTGCTTCCTTCAGGAACCCTTGTAGGGTAGGGCTGGTGGTGATGAAATTTCTTAGCAGCTGCTTGTCAATAAAGGATTTTATTTCTCCCTCACTTATGAAGCTTAGTTTGGCTGAATATGAAATTCTGGGTTGAAAAGTTTTTTCCTTTAGAATGTTGAACATTGGCCCCAACTCTCTTCTGGCTTGTGGTGTTTCTGCCGAGATCTGCTGTGAGTCTGATGGGCTTCCCTTTGTGGGTAACCTGACCTTTCTCTCTGGCTGCCCTTAGCACTTTTTCCTTTACTTCAACCCTGGTGAATCTGACAATTATGTGCCTTGGGGTTGCTTTTTTTGAGGAACATCTTTGTGGTGTTCTTTGTGTTTCCTATATTTGAATGTTGGCCTGCCTTGCTAGGTTGGGGAAGTTCTTCTG
The DNA here is from genome assembly GCF_049354715.1 of Callithrix jacchus. Classification (NCBI taxonomy): domain Eukaryota; kingdom Metazoa; phylum Chordata; class Mammalia; order Primates; family Cebidae; genus Callithrix; species Callithrix jacchus. The sequence continues at coordinate 83,264,398 of NC_133507.1, forward strand.
GATAATATCTTGAAGACTGTTTTCCAACTTGATTTTGTTCTCTCCATCACTTTCAGGTACACGGATCAAACGTAATTTGGTATTTTCCCATAATCCCATATTTCATGGAGGCTTTGTTCATTTCTTCTCACTCCTTTTTCTCTAATCTTGCCTTTCCCTTTATTTCACTGAGTTGATCTTCAGTCTCTGATATCCTTTATTCTGCTTGATTGATTCAGCAATTGAAACTTGTGTATGCTTCACAAAGTTCTCATGCTGTGTTTTTCAGCTCCATGATGTTGATTATGTTCTTCTCCACACTGGTTATTCTCATTAGCATAAGGTTCTTAGTTTTCTTGCATTGGGTTAGAACATACTCCTTTAGTTCAGAGAAGTCTGTTATTACCCGCCTTCTGAAGCCTTCTTCTGTCAATTCGTCACACTTATTCTCCATTCCAGTTTTGTTCCCTTGCTGGTGAGTGGTTGTGATCCCTTGGAGAAGAGGTGTTCTGGCTTTTGGCGATTTCAGCTATTTTGTGCTGGTTCCTTCCCATCTTCATGGATTTATCTACCTTTGGTCTTTGAAGTTGGTGACTTTTGGAAGGGGTTTCTGAGTGGACATACTTTCTGTTGATGTTGAAGCTATTTCTTTCTGTTTGTTACTTTTCCTTCTAACAGGCCCCTCTACTGCAGGTCTGCTGGAGTTTGCTGAAGGTCTACTCCAGACCTTGCTTCCTGGGAATCCCCCATGGGGGCTGTCAAACAGCAAAGATTGCTGCCCGTTTCTTTCTCTGGTAGCTTTGTCCGAAAAGGATACATGCCAGATGTCAGCCAGAGCTCTCCTGCATGACATTTCTCCCAGTTAGGATAAACAGGGGGTCAGTGAGCCACTTGAGAAGGCAGCCTGTCTCTTATTGGGGCTCAAGCACTGTTTGGGGGGTTTTGTTGCTCCCTTCAGGGCTGCTGGGCAGGGATATTTAAGTCTGCTGAAGCAAAACCCACAACTACCCCTTTTTCCAGGTGCTCTGTCCCAGGAAGGTGGGGGCTTTGTAAGTTGCTGATGGGCTGCTGTCTTTTTTTCTGAGATGCCTTGCCCAGCAAGAAGGGAATCTACTTGACAGTCTTGACAGTCTTCCAGCAGAGACCTTGCTGAGCTGCGGTACTTGGCTCCACCCAGCTGCTGTGTCAACTTCCTCGTGGTTTTGTTTACACAGGCGATATTGAAGCTGCCTACCAGAGCCTCAGCAATAGTGGGCACCCCTCCCCCTACCAAGCTCAAACATCCTGGGTTGAGCTCAGATTGCTGTGCTGGCTGCAAGAATTTTAAGCAAGTGAATCTTAGCTTGCTGGTCTTCGTAGGAGTGGGACCCACCAAGAGAGCTTGCTTGGTTCCCTTGCTTCAGCCTCCCTTTTTCAGGGGAATGGGAAATTCTTTCTTGGTGATGTTCCAGGTCCCACTCGACAAAAACAGGTGCCTAGTTTTGTGCTGGAAACCTGGGGTGCTGGTATCATAGGTGCCAGAGGACATCTCCTGATTTGCAGGTTGTGTAGACCTTGGGAAAAGTGCAGTATCTGAGCCAGAGTGCTGGAGTGTCCAGAAAAGTCCCTAATGGCTTCCCTCAGCTGGGAATGAGAGTTCTCTGGCCCCTTGCACCTCCTGGGTGCGCAGTGCCCCACCCTGCTCTGGGTTGCCCACCTTGGGCTGTTCTCACTGTCTAACCCATCCCAGTGAGATGGACCTGGTACCTCAGTTGGAAATGCAGAGATCATTTGTTTTCTGGCACTCTCTCGCTAGGAATTAGAGACTGGAGCTCCTGCCATTCGGCCATCTTGGCAGAAGTCCTTCGATAAATATGTATATAGGTATTGCACAAAAGAAGATACTCAGATATTTAATAAATATAAAAAGTTTCTCAGCACTATTTATTATCAGAGAAATATAAATTAAAACTACAAAGAGATACCCATCAAGACAGCTAAAATTAAAAGAACTGACAACACACCAAGTCTTGGCAAGGATTGGAACAATTGGAACCTTTATCTAGTGCTGGCTTGGTGTTTATTGTTATAATCACTTTGGAAATATCTACTAAGTTAAACATACATGTACCCACAACCCTGTAATTTCAGTTCTAGGTATTAACTAACAGAAATGATTGTTGATGTCTACGCAGAGACGTGTAAATAATGCCTATAGTAGTTTTAGCCATCATAGTACTAGTCTATAAATAACCAAAAACTCAATTAATTTTAAGATTAGCATGCAGTAAAACTTTACATGCTAACAAAAAAGAATAAACTGTTCACCCAAGGGCTTGGATAAATTTTATAGACATAATGTTGAATAAAAAACGATAGAGATAAAAGGTGCATGCTATGTTATGCTGTTGTGTTAGTCTGTTCTTGCATTGTTACAAGTATCTGAGACTAGGTAATTTATATGAAAAGAAGTTTAATTGGCTCATGGTTCTGCAGGTTGTACAGGAAGCCTAGTGCCAGAGTCTTCTCAGCTTCTGGTAAGGACTTCAGGAGGCTTACAATCATGGTGGAAGGCAAAAGAAAAGGAGGCATCTCACATGGCAGGAGTGGGAGCAAGAGAGAGAGCAGGGGTGAGGGCCAGTTTGCAAACTTTACAACAACCAGATCTCAGGAGAATTCACTGACTATTGTGAGGTTAGCACCAAGCCATGAAAGATCCACCCCCATGACTGTAGCACCTCCTACCAGGCCCTGCCTCCAACACTGGAAATTATAATTTAATATGAGATTGGGCGAGGACATTTATTCAAACAATGTCAGCAATTCATATAGTGATTTTGAGAACTATTGATTAGAAGAGGCAAAAGGGAGATTTATGGGACCTGTAAATACTAGTTACATGACTACATATTATGTAAAACATCATCAAATGGTACTTTTAAGGTTTTTTAAATGCTTTTTATTTTATGTAAGTTATCTCATTAAAAAATTACTAATATATATAATTCCCTACACATATCAACTCATTAGAAAACTGAATTTAAATAAGTATATACACAAATGCATACATAAAGGCACACAAACTTACAGATAAAAAAGCAGATACTTGCAGGTAGAATATTTCTGAAAGGATGCACAAACAATTGATCACAGTAAAAATGGAAACTGTTCTTGCTTTTCAAATCACACCATTTTGCATCTTTTGAAATTTGTATCCTGAGCATGTATTTTCTGTTCTAAATAAGAAATAAAAGGGAGCGGCAGGAAAAAAATATTCACAAAATAGTACACATCTGCCCTAGTGTCTGCTTACCTTGTATTAATCTCTTGCTTCTATAATCTAGTGATTGATATAATTCAGAAAATGTTTAAATGGCCTAATTTTACATGTAGAAAATTTTATAGAATTTTCTGATGTGTGAAATAGATTTTTAATTATAAATGTTTATGAATATAAGAACACAAGCAAGATTTGCTGATAGAATTGTTTCCCAGCACATTCTTAACACCACTGAGAGTCCCTTCTTCTTCATCCTAAAATGTCAAGTAAGGGATAAGAAGACTTTGGAGTATTGGTCTCATTTTTCAAGGAAATGCTGCCTCATGACTCTCCTCCCATTATTAGGAGGCTGAGCTTTTGCAGTGCATGTAAGATAAGCTTTTCTGTTTTCTCTACCAATTCTTTGAGCCTCCTAACTTTTTGTGGAGGCATAATTTGGGACTTCATTTGGCCAAAAACTTAACGAGTAGTAGGAATCCCAAGGCTCAAGATTAGTAGGAATCCCAAGGCTCAAGATTAGTAGGAATCCCAAGGCTCAAGATAGCCTAAATATCTGTTAAAGGCAAAGTCAAAGAATCAAAATCACTTATGGATGTTGGGAAATTGCTGTACGTTGACCTTAGATGTATTCTCCAGATAAGTTTAGATCAAAATGAAGAAAAGCATGTGAGTTTCCTTGCATTGGCTCCAGCTAAGAGAATCGTATGCCTGTATGGCCTTTCTAGGGATGTTAGGAGCCAATGTTGAAACTGTACTTTAAAGAGCACCAAAGTTAAAATTCACAAGCTAGGGAACAACTTGTTTTCACAGCAATGAGAGCTGGCATTGCAAACACTTCTCTGTGGTGACTTACATACTTATTCAGTGATTTAGACTGCTTCTCTGGCATGGGTCAAATGGGATATTAACATGGGATATAATCCTTTCTCACTCTGTAGGCAATGGCTCAGTGTGATATTGGCACCATATTAAGCTTCATTAACCCTACAACACGTTGCCTTCTTACTCTTGGCACTCTCCTGCAGGCTGCAGGCAGTAACCCATGAGTAATCTGATTACCTACAACCGACTGTAGCCGCATGGAATGGAGGCTGACTACAGAGTGGAACACAATTATAGTCTTTTGAGATTCAATTAGAAAGCTGTTGGTAGAGCTTTGTTCAGAATTCTGAAACTGGCTCCAATAACCCCTCGTGAACTGCACATTTCTTTAAGAACCCATAGTAAATAATGAACTTAAAAGCTTTACCTGTTCCTTGTATATCTTTTAGAATTTGTCCTCCTCAAGTACATAATAAACCAGGTTTGCAGTTAGAAATGAGAACTGTTTCCACAGATTCAACTTGGGCTATTTCTTGCCTTCTCCAAAAGGGGAAATGTTATTTATTTCCTCCACAGATTTATTCTGCTCTTAGGCTTCTTTATGAATGGCCATTAAAAAGAAATGCTACTTAGCATGGAGCAGAACATTATCACAGGATAATTGTCCTTTAAATAAAACCTGAGGTTAAGAAAGATTAAGTTTCACATTTAAAAAACCAAAATCAAGACGAAGATGTTCCAGACTGGATTATATCATTCTGTGATGTATCATAAGCATCAATTATGCTAGATATCATATCCATAAGATGTCATTATTTGCTTGCTGGTCTGAATATATAATTGTGCATTTAAAATAAAGTAGTTTAAAAATGCATATTGGAAGAAATAGCAGTTAGTGAGAAGATGTTTCAAGTAAATTAATCCATATTTAATAATAAAGTGTTTGTTTACTGCATTATTTTTGTCCCCAAACTTGATTCGTCTTGTTTATTCGATGTGAGATTTGATTTTTTCTTCTTTTGGGAATTATAGAATGAATGTGAGTTTTGGATACAGATATGAGCTTGAATCTTGGCTTTTCCACAGTCTGTTGATTAAATTAACTCCTTGGGAGTTATTTAATTTTTTTGAACCTCAGTTTTTTCTCTTCTGAAAAAGGGAATAAAAATACCTTCTGGCACTATTGTAATGATTAACCAACAGCACATGATGAGGGGGATGGCACAGGGTAGGAGATGGAGTAAACCCTCAACACAGTCCTTTTCTTTCTTACCCATTTTCTAGATTCCAGTGGAAACTTCCTAGGCTTACTCTGAATTCGTATCTTTGTTTTTCTCACTACGTATCAGACATTTTATATCCATTTTATGTCATGAAACTGGAGGAATCATTATTAATTATTGAAATGCATTGTTTTAAGGCATTTACTTGAGTTCCTGAATTTCAGTATGTGGTGTCTGACTTTGAGTGAATATGAGATTTTTCTTTTGTGCTCACTTTGCTTTCTTCATAGGAAATATGAATATACAATCAGTAAATTAAATTCAATCAAGTTCCAAAGAACTCAGGCTAACCTTTCTGAGTAATGCCAGTTCCTTGGCCTCTGTGAGGTGAATTCATAAAAAGTCTGAAAACTGTAGACATTTTCAAATCTGAATGTTGAATACTTACAAATGCTTAGAATATATGAAAATATCTCCGCTTGACTCTGCAATGGTACAGCTAGAAAACTACTGAATGCTGAATGCATTCTTGATAATATTGAAAGGCATGACTAAGAAACTCCTTTCCTCCCTTGGGTGCAGGTTACCTTGTTTCTGGTGAATTCTCACTGGTACTGGCTCCAATAGCAGGACTAGTAAGCATTTGATAACTAGTGATGTGGACTGTCATGTCACCTATTAGTGTTCATGAGTCAGACGGCTTAGTTAGGTCCAGCTATTGCTTATAATAATTTAATCAGACTTGCATTTATCATTTTGTGTTCCAATGTGATACATTTCACTTTATCATTATCCACAGCAAGTCACTCTGTGTCAAGCGAACTGGCCAAGCTCAGCATTCATTATTAATCATGAAGGTTTTAGTGACAATTTTCCAAAGTTTTGCCAACACATTTTGCTAGATTTTTATTAGCATAATTAACTACAGCTGGGTTATTAATATAGAAAAGCCAAATGGAACCCTGAGGTTGCAGAGTGACTTGTCTTAAATTGACCTTCTTTTCCAAGAATAACCCTAAAAACAGCTCTGGATACATCCCAGGCATGGACATGGCTGGAAGAGGAGGAAGCTGGTGTCTCCTATTTTTAATTCTTATTTTTTACTTGACCCTTAGGCATGTCCATATCACCAGTGGGAAATCTAGATCAATAACAGTTCAGAGGCGGGGATTGGAATGTCTTATGGGGTTGGATTAAGCTTTTCAAGCAACTTACACAAGAACAAGAAGCCAAACACTGTATGATCTCACTCATAGGTGGGTGTTGAACAACAAGAACACTTGGACTCAGGGAGAGGAGCATCACACACTGGGGACAGTTGTGGGGGTAGGGGAGAGACAACAGGGGGGTGGGGAGGGATAACATGGGGAGAAATGCCAGATATAGTATGCACCTAAAGTAAATAAAAAAATATATATTTTATCCAAGTATGCCAAAAAAAAAAAAAAAAAAAAAGCAAATTGGGGACTCTTAGGAAGGGGAATGCTAACTTACTTGAGACTGTTTGAAAACATCCTTCCCGACTACATCCAGGTTTGAGGGATCTTTGATGGAACTGACATACTCAGAAACAGCCTTGATCACCAAGTCACAGGGAGGAAGAACCAGTGGATGAGCTTATACCTAGAAAAGGCAAGATAAGCAAGGGATGCTAACATCAAAGATGGATCACTAAGAAAAAGGGTGAAGTTGAGGGGAGATACGGAATTCAATTTTGGTAAATCCACTAAGACAATAAAAATATTTTCTTTCTTTTTTTTTTTTTTTTCTTTTTTTGAGACGGAGTTTCACTCTTGTTACCCAGGCTGGAGTGCAATGGCGTCATCTCCGCTCACCGCAACCTCCGCCTCCTGGGTTCAGGCAATTCTCCTGCCTCAGCCTCCCGAGTGGCTGGGATTACAGGTGCGCGCCACCATGCCCAGCTAATTTTTTTGTATTTTTAGTAGAGACGGGGTTTCACCAGGTTGACCGGTGTGGTCTCGATCTCTTGACCTCGTGATCCACCCGCCTCGACCTCCCAAAGTGCTGGGATTACAGGCTTGAGCCACCGCGCCGGGCCTGAAACCTATTTTTTTCTCGGCCGGGCGCGGTGGCTGAAGCCTGTTATCCCAGCACTTTGGGAGGCCGAGGCGGGTGGATCACGAGGTCAAGAGATCGAGACCATCCCGGTCAACCTGGTGAAACCCCGTCTCTACTAAAAATACAAAAAAATTAGCTGGGCATGGTGGCGCGCACCTGTAATCCCAACCACTCGGGAGGCTGAGGCAGGAGAATTGCCTGAACCCAGGAGGCGGAGGTTGAGGTGAGGAGATGGCGCCATTGCACTCCAGCCTGGGTAACAAGAGTGAAACTCCGTCTCAAAAAAAAAAAAAAAAAAAAAAGGTTTCTAGAAATGGTGCAGAAACTCAATTTGTAGATTGGTCAATAGTGTTCATGACCCTCATGAAAGTATTGTCATTCTTTTCTTTTTTCCTTTATTTTCATTTTTTGTTTGTTTGTTTGTTTCTACTCCTGTAGTAGTATAATCATCAGGACAAACCTTGGCAACAGATTGGTATTTTCATTTGCTTTCACATTTTTTTTTCCAATTTTTAATCTCTTCTTTCAACCATAGCTAAGACCCTATTGCCACTACCTGGGCTAGCAGATTTAAGATTTCTCTGTGCCTCCGCAGTTATGGCCTTTGTAGCCAACTGGATTACTCCTGCCAGAGCATTTGTTTCCTTTTCACTCAGAGCTCCTTTAAAACACCACAGGCAGCCTCTGGTAGTCTGTTCTTATTCTCAGGTCAGCTTCAGTGCATTCTTGTGATTCCATTACAACATAACCTGCCTCTTAAAATACTGATAAATAAGAATGATTGAACTGAAGCTTTGTATCATGAAGAGTGTGTCAAGTTCTATTGGACTCGCATAGTTAAACTGCCTCCACAAGTCCTTGAAACATCTTTGCTCTTCCCCTAAAGTTTCTCTTCCAAGGCATTGCTTCTTCCTTTCTTATTCTTACGTCTTTTGTCCATTGCATTATCACTTCATTTTCTTGTTCAGCAAAAGAGAGCATTTGCCTCAGTATCCATTCTAAGTGGGGACTGGGCTGGGAGTACTGGTACAAACAACAAATCTTTTATTTATTTATCTATTTGAGACAGAGTCTTGTTCTGCCCAGGCCAGAGTGCAGGCACGATATCGGCTCACTGCAACCTCCACCTCCCAGTTTCAAAGGTTTCTCCTGCCTCAGCCTCCTGAGTAGCTGGGACTACAGGTGCATGCCACCATGCCAAGCTAATTTATTTTATTTTATTTTATTGAGACAGGATTTCACCATGGTGACCAGGGTGGTCTTGATCTCTTGACCTCTTGATCCACCTGCCCTGGCCTCCCAAAGTGCTGGGATTACAGATGTGAGCCATCATACTTGGCCAATAAATCATTTTACTGTGAGACACGTGTATTATTTCTTTTGAACATTCTCAACACTTTAATGAGAAAACGGAGTCTTGGAGAGGTTTAGTACCCAAGGTCAAAATTACAGGGCAGAGCTGGGATAGAAACCAAGTCAGGCTGGCTCTAAAGTCCTTCTCCTTTCCAGTAAATTAGTATATGAGATAATTTTAGGTGATGGTTAAGCTGACTTTCAAAAATCTTAGTAATTATATATTTATTGTAATATGTGTATTTTAAAATATAGTACAATAAATGTGATTTTATAGACACTATTGCTTAACAAAAATAAGTGAGTTGACTGAAAGTTGTTTTCAAATTCTTTATTGATAAAATGGTAGTACACGTAGACCATGGATATGAAAAATTGTTGTGAGATGCACTCAAATGAAGTTGAGGAAATGACATCTTTGAGCACACCAGATTCTGGTTCTGCCACTGCTCTCTAAGAGTCTGCATACTGTATTTAATGGAACCGTCTTTGTGCTTCTGTGCTACCTTTTCCAACCAAAATGTTCACCTGCTCCATTTCTTGCTGAAATCCTGTTTAGTGGTACCCTCTTCATAAAACCTTTCCCAGTTGACCCTCTTCTTAATATCTTTATTCATACACCAGTATAGCCCTGAATAGTTACTCTTATAGAGGATGTTTGTTGATGTATAGTTTCCCTTCTTTTTACCTTGCAATCAAAGACTGCCTCATTTACATTTCTCTAGCTTCCTTCCTTATAGTACTTTCCATGAAGTAGAAAGGGACCTAGTAATTTAAGGTCAATTGACTAGTGACCTTAATTGCATCTACAACGTCCCTTTTGGCATGTGATATAACATATGCACATGAGTAACATCAGGAGGAGCAGGCCATGTCCCCAAATGCTTTGTACAACACTTCCCAAGCACCAAGAACAATTCCTTCCTGGCACGTAGTAAAGACAAACAAACATGTGGCAGTGGACACCTGAGCTAGGAGTTTTACTTGAAGAATGTTGGATGTTTGCTTGTTGCATTTAGAAGAAAAGTTTCTGAATCCTTTCAATTTTGTTGTATGGTATGAACCTGGCACCACATATAAAGAAGTGTTTGTGTTTATTTTCATCTTTGAAGAGGAAAGAATCAGGAAGTGAGAGAAGAAGAAGGAGACAAGAATTGAGGAGAGTAAGAGAATACCCAAAGCCATCTGCATGGGATCCTCTGACTTTCTGTTTCACAAAAACTGAAAACAGAAAATTTTCCTCTTTTATTGATATTGCTAGTACCAAGACTCTCACTCTTGGGTGCCAGATGTGGTTTTCCAGGCTCTTGCAGCTGTAATTGCTTAACAAATCAGACACCCGCAGAGGTTTGCTTATACGTACAGTCACATATTTGTGCCTGTGATAGGAGTTCTAGTAGATGTGGCATGTACTAGAACTATGTGGCATGGTTCATAGGGGTGGCTGGGAACTATGAGGCTTGGGATGGAATCCATGGCTTTTTTCTTTCTTAGCAATAACATTATCATTTTATCTTTATTACATTTAAACACTAGATATTTAAACTTAAATACAAGAGATTACTTCATTTCTTACATGAATGCCTAAACTCCATAGGGAAATTGATTTGGCAATTAGGATAATGTTTGACTATGAGAAAACTTTAGATTAATTGAAAATGATAAATTAGTCATTTCTCAGCTTTGTGTCTGGCTTCCCTCAACCCTAGATATGTTGCTAGTTTAGAACTGTTATCTTCTTCTTCAGAGTAAACTTTCAGAGTTCACATTCAAAGTACAGGGGTCCAGCTGGCCAAACATCTCATTTAGCATCCCTGTCTGGCTATTTCTACCAGTTGAACAGGGGAAACGTTTTTCCTGACTGAGATTACCCCTTTGGGTGCCCTCCAGAATTATTGTTCTGCATGGCCTTTTTACCTTCTGAAGAAATTATGCAAAAAAAAACCCTTGATATTGAGAATCCATAGGATTACTTAAGGAAAAAAAATCATGACTTTTCTCTCTCCTCTCTTTCTAATTTTATCATTTCTTCCACTATTTCTTATTCAGTCATTTAACAAACCTAGGTTGAATGTTTTCCTAGATAACAGACATGAACTATACATTTGAGAGAAAGATTTGGGAATAGGTTTGGAGCGGTTTGATTTTTTCCCTTCCAAATCTCATGTTAAAATGTGACCTCCAGTGTTGTAGGTGGGCCTGTTGGGAGATGTTTGGATCATGGGGGCAGATCCCTCATGAATGGCTTGGTGCTGTCCCATAGTCATGAGCGAGTTCTCACTCTATAAGATTATGTGAAATCTGATTGTTTAAAGGAGCCTGACACCTTCTTCCTCTCTCTCTTGCTCTTGTTACTATGTGATATATTGGTTTCCCCTTTACTCTCTGCCATGATTGTAAGCTTCCTGAGGCTCCACCAGAAGCCTATAGATGCTGCTGCCATGCTTGTACAACCTGTAGAGCCATGAGCCAAATAAAACTCTTATATTTATAAATCACCCAACCTCAAGTATTCCTTTATAGCAATGGAAATGAACCAACACACGGTTCAAATAGTTTCAATTCATTGACTGAAATATGGTGAGGAGAGTTGGCTAGGTGTGAGGGAAGAGAAAACGATTTTGGGGAGGCAAGGGGAGAACTCTTGGACCTAGAGCTGGAGTGGACAAACTGTAGTCTCTATACGACTGGCAAGTTAAGAATGTTTTGCATTTTTAAATAATTAGAAGAAAACAAAGCAATAATAAAAATTTTTTGACACATGAAAATTTTATGAAATTCAAATTTCAGTGTCCATATATAAAGTTGTTTTAGGACACAGTAACGTCCCTTTATTTTATTGTCTGTATCCACACTGCTAGAGTTGAGTAGTAGTGACACAGATAGTTGGGACCTGCAAAGTATAAAATATTTATTATCTTGACCTCTACAGAAAAAAATATCCAACCCCTCACCTCTGAAAAAAGGATTAAGAAAGAGGATTGAATTCCCCATTCATTCTTTGGAAATTGAAATGAAATAGCAACTGTAGAGCAGCAGGCTGTAGCAGATGACAGAGAGCTAAGGCTTGCGGGGATGTAGATTGGATTCATAGCTTGTAAGAATAAAGGGAAGGGAAATGATACACTGGCCATGAAAGGAGAGAGGTGAAGCATTCTAGGGCTCAGTCCTGGCAATGCATGGATGCTACTTCTTCAAGTGACAAAAAATCTGTATTCTATGCTAAAACAGTAATAGAAGTTATTGGAATTCTTTAGTCACAAGTGATAGAAATACTATGCTAATTTAAACCACAAAAAAATGTATTGTCTTATATGTCAGGTTTCAGGGGCTAGAGCTCATTCTCCAAGCCTCACTCACTGGTCTGTGTAACTTCACTTTGCAAGCATGCTGTTTCCATGTGGTAGGTAAGATGGTTGCCAACCTCAGACTCACAGCTTTTTTGTTTAGAGTAGTCTTAGTGAGGACTTGACATCGTTCACATACTCATTCCTGAATAACTTCTTGAGGATAAAATGAGAACAGAGAATTCTGTTTAGCAAATCTAGATGACTGCTGGGAGAGGATTCTGAGCTGGAGAAAGAGTTTCTGTTACCAGAAGTGTGGCTGAGGTTCTGAGCAAAGACAATAGACATCTGCTTCAGTGAGGTGGTGGTGGAGAAGTGGCACTGGTGCTGTGAGCAGATGGATGGATGTGGCATCTTGGGCAGCATCAGCGGCACTGAAAATACATCACTGGGCATGGTTGGGAAATACCTCAGCAGGTGGGTGGGCCAATAACTCAAACATAAAATTGAGACTGGCTGCATGTTGTGAGCTGCTTTTGAGATCATACACACATAATAAAACTAGGAAAGGGGCCTTAGACAAAGGCTGAAGTCCCAGGGAAGTCTAGCAACAATTTCAGATTTTTGATCATGAAACCCTTGAGTATAGCCTCAGGCTGAAATGGTTTGGAGAAATACCTGTGGCACAGAGATGAACGTGGGTGGGGCCCTTACAAAGTGCTATCTGTTTCACTTAGTCTAATGGGTAGAAACACAGATAAACAGCTGTAATTCAATGAAGTTTAAGTGCCATAATGGAGTTACATGCTGAGATCTTAGAAGGTATAACAAAGAAGGTAGTGTTTGGGTTGGGTCTTCCGGAAGAGTGACCTAGAATGTCAATCAGGAAAATTCCTTAGACAGATAAAACAGTAGATGCAAAGGAATGTGAATTTCAGAGAGCCAGTAGCAAGTAACTCAGTGTGGCTGAAGAAGAAAAGGTTGAACTTATTCTGCAATTACTTTTAGACCTACCTAATAAAACTTATTGAAATACACACTCTGTCCAGGCAGTATTCTAGGTGCTTTCAATCTCTGTCTTGTTTTATATATAGCATAACTCTGGCTATGGTAAGGCCAGAAGATGAAGTTAAATAATCAAAAGAGGGGTGCAGAAGGATTAAGGCTTCGTGTTGGGGAAAGTGGTTGGAGAGTAATGTTTTTAATGGAAATGGAGATTAAAAGAATAGATACCTGATTATTATGGAAGGTAGTAAGTTCAGATTTGGAAAACTTTAGTTTGTGATGCCTGTTTGATAATCAAGTGGCAGTGTTTAATTGGCAGCTAGTAGTAGCTTGATCTTAGAGAAGTATTTCAGAAATTTTCCATCCACTTTTCTTTTGATATTCATGGGAGCTCAAATAAACCACTGTAATTACTCATTACGAAGCTTGAGAATTTCTCTAGACCTGTTTCCTCTGTTTACAGCATTCATTTTTTATTCATTAGCTGTGCTGACTACCCATGCACTTTTGATTTTGTATGGAAATATTTGTATGATAAACTCTTATCCTGGATCTGGGCAATAGCTTTTGCATTAGCCACTCAGTGTTATGTTGCAATTGTTTGCATACTCCTTGGATTTAGCAACCTAGCCTTTTTCTTGGCTCTTGGTCTTCTGTAGATTCTATTTTTAAATTCTGATCAAAGCCAAAATCATCACAAAGATGACTATTATTCTACCCTTTTTCTCATCCATTGTTTTTCTTAGTCTTCCATGGGTAAGGGAACAATAGCTAATATTATATATTGAGAATAATAATTGAAGTCCCATGATTGTTTCTAATGTAATACATGGGTCACCTACTGCATCAGAACCAACAGGAGAGCGTAGAAACAAAGCAAAGAAAAAGAAAAAAGAAAAGAAACAGATCTAAAGAATGGAATCTCTGAGGGGCAAAGTTTAGAGTCTACTTTTTAATTTTTTTCCCAGCACCATGATGATTATTATGCACAATCTTAAATTCATGAATAGACTTAAAGCAAGAAGAAAATAAACCTACAATGGAAACTGGACTATTTAAAAAATAAGAGATTGGAAAAGATAAAAATGATATTTTCTTTTTAACATGTTTTTCTAAAAAAATTTAATATGGATTAGACAATACTTAAAAACAATGAAGGATTTATAAATATTTTTAAAAAGCCACTAACAATTCCATATAAAAAGAGACTGTTAAAGATAAAATTTTGGTAAATGTTCTTTTAATTTTTTTAGAGGTATAGTTTTCTATTACGTACATATATAGAGATAATGGACTTGAACTTCATCTATAGTTTGTAGTGTGCTTTTCTCACTCAACTTATCACATGTATTTTTGAATTTGATTTAACTTTCTCAAAAGTAATTTTTGAATATATGTATGTGTGCGTGTGTGTGTGCATGTGTGTGTATTATGCGCACAACTTCCATCTTACAGACATATTCTTCTGATATTGGCTATTACTTGTGTTTGTGCCTAGGCCATTTTGCTAATCCTATTATTGTAGAGTGAGAGATGGTCTCCTTATTTTTTCTAGCTGTGTGTTTCTGAAGACGAAGCAGGTCTGAGAAATTACTTGAATTTAAACAAGGGATTACATTATCAAGAACAATTTTAACAACATCATGGTGGGAACAGAAACTGGATTTAAAAAAAGAAAAATAGTTGAGGTGATAGATATTCCAAATGCCCGGACTTGATTGTTACATATTGCATATAGGTATCAAAATATCACATGTCCCTCCAATATGCACAACTATTGTATATAAATAAAAAATAAATAGAAATAGAACTCAGATTGGGAAAAAAGTAACCAGGTTGAGAAATGAATGAAAATTAATGCAACTGTGGATGAGAATATAGATTACTCTTTCAAACAATTCTGATAAAGGAAAATAAGAAAAGACTATGACAGCTCAAAGGAAAACAAGAAGTAAACACGTTATTTTGGAGGTTGGAGATACTTGAATATGTTGGTTGGAAAGAATGAGTGGGTAAAGAGAGAAAGATTGAAACTACAAAAAGAAGAAATACTTGAAAATCAAGTTTTCAGGCCATAGAGAAGGATAGAGAGCTTCAGTATCGATGGAAGTGTCAGTCTTAGAAAGGAGTAGAGACAAGGTTTCCCCTGAGCTGGAAGAGACAAATATATGGCCAAATGCAGTGGAGTGAACAGGAGGGACTTTAATGTATTCTTGCATGGCATTATGACCTTGGTGTCAGAAGCAAGGCTTCTGCTGAGTATGAGGAGGTGAGACGGTGGAAGGGAAGGGAGATTGCGGGGAGTGGTGATGCGGCATGCAATGTGGTAATGGGAAAGTGAGGGACTAAGTGAAAGGGGCCATAAAGGATGAGAAGCATATAATTGTATGATTCTAAACAGGTTGGCCATGTCATTTTCTCCAGAGACTTCAGGCAGGCAAAAAAAAGGGGGGCGGTTCAAAAAGCAGATTGATATAGGGTTAATTGGGCAGAGGCACTGAAAGACGGGCAGAGGCACTGAAAGTCAGACAGCACTATTCTTTTTCCCTCTCATCTACATTATTCTAGTAACAGAATCTAACTCATGGGCTATGACCCTGTCTTTCCAATTGCACAGTTCTGTTATACCAGTTTAGTTATTCAGTCATCTACACACCTGCTCATAGAGAGCCAGGCACTGGCTCTCTATACAGTTGTGAAACTCTTGTGTTGTTTTTAAACTCTACCCCCACCCCTACAATGCACATTCACTCACAACTGAGAATGTATGTGTGGCCTATGATCTTGGTATGCCTCAGGCTCTACCATTTCTCACTTTATTCTTCATATCTTCTGACACTTCACCAACCTGTTTATAAAATAGTAATGGGTTGAGGAGCTGGCTACCCTGGAAAAAAAGGAGAGGACATGAGGAAGAGTTTAGAGAATAGGGTTGCCTAAGAAACATAGCATGAGACTAGAACCTATGGAAGGACAAAATAAGGAAGAAATTCCGTATGCAAAATCACAACAGTGATGTTATCTGTTGAGTTGTTTAGCTTTCTGTGCTATAAAATGGTTTATATAATCATCAGCACAGGTTATTAGACACACAAATGAGTGGAAGATGGGAGGATGAATGGCAGTTTTTTCCATTTATTAACTGGTTGTTTTACTTGGGCACATTAGATTCTGTTTTAGCTGCCACATTTGTGAATAGGTATAATGACATTTACCTTGTAGGCCCCTCAATAGATATTATTATTTTTGCCCCCAAGGTCTTGGCATGTGATAGATGGACTGTGAGGGATAAACTAAAGTATAAGCAGGTATTGGCAAATGTATTGATGGTAATGATTTTTTATATCAGTTTTCCTGTTGGAAAATCTATTCAGTTTTATTAGGAGTCTCGAGTGCTTGAGTTTGGAGAACTTCGTACCTATTATGAGAGAGTTTTGTTTGTTTTGTCTGTTTTTGTTTGCAATGCATGCCATATCTTAAAGCCTGGCTAACTGGAGGGCATGGCTAACTGGCAAGGTGGGAGGAGAAACTGCAGGGTTTAAGACCTGAAACTTGACTTACCTGGAGTAGTGAAGCAGGTTATGAGGATAAACTTACTTTTAGGTGTGGGAAAAGAATCCAGTCTAGAAGGTAGGACAGTATTTGAGGTGTGCAGCAAAAGACTCTTGGTCTGCAGCCCAGGTCATAGAGGCCCGATAGGAAGTGTGACATTGCCTTGGTAAATGGATGGAGCCTGGTAGTTATCAGTAGCAGAAATCCCAGAGAGTGCAGTGTTTAGCATTTAATCAGATGGCTCAGTGGCTATTTTCAAGATAGTTTATCAGCAGAAAACAAGCTTTTGGATCTAAAAGGCTGTTAAGCCTTAAGAAATAACTCAAAATTTCTATAAGTTCTAAGGTGCAAACTCCAGGAAGTCAGGACAAAAACTTGTATGTGAGAAATCAGATTAAGGAGTAGGGGGATAGGATCTTATCACGGGATATAATTGGAGCTGAGGGTCAGAGCTGATTTTGTGATAAGAATGACAAGATGCTGAACATTTAGTTGGAGCTCTTAAAAGCTTATCTACCTTCCCACATTCCCTTGATTCCAAACATGAATACAAACCTAAGGTTGTTACTGGTCCTAGCATACTAGCTCTTAGTACATAGGAACCCTGCAGTAGAAGTCAGGTTAATTGATTGAAGAGGCAAGATAACTCCATATTTTGGAAGCCATCCTAGGCCTAAAATGCCTCTACTTTCCACATGTGCAATGGGAAGCCAGACCTGGGAATGAGTTGTTAACAGTATCAGATCTGTAGACAGCTGCTCCATGTAATCAACAGACATTTACGGCATCACATCTCCCTTGTATCCCAATTCCACAGTATGACAGGAAAAGTCCTTCACAGCTCAACCTTTCCAGTCCCATCTCCTGTCTCTTTCCTCCCTGTTGTCTGAGAAATGCCTACTCCTCCTTCAAGACCCAGCTAAAATGTTACCTTCTCTGTGGAACTCACCTAACTCCCCCAGGCAGCATGAATCACTCCTCCTCCATGTTCTGCAATCAGAGTTCATAGTGCCCCTTATAGTCCATCACATTATATCATCTTAATCTCTTGACACCTCCATCTCTCCCACTAAAAACTGAACTCCTTCAGGGCAAAGGCTGCCTTATTCATTTTGCTTCCCAGAACCCCATTTTATTCTTGCTGCAATTTTAGGTGACTGCTCAATGAGTATACTTTATCCTAGAGTATGAAAATAACTTGCCCAAAGATATCCAGCTAGTTAGGAGCAGAGCTGGGATTAGAAATCCAGGTCACCTGGTTTCTAATTCAATACTTTTCCTACCACATTGTTCTACCTTCCATCTAATCATCATAGTGATCTTCTAAATTTTATAGCACCTTAGTAGCATTTAGATATTTATCCACTTACTAGATGCTTATACCATTAATCTGAAGTAGGCAGAGGAAACCTCTTTGCCTCCTTTAAAAGATTCCTGAATTGAGGGTTAAGTGAATTTTTAAAAGTTTCAAAGCCACTCATTGAAAAATGCTCTAACTTGTGCTTATGCTTTTAGTATCAGACCACCCTGTCATTTAGTAGACATTGTGAGCTATTTGACATGGTTATCAAAACAACAGGCAAAAACCTGTGAGACTTTGCTGATCACTGCTTGAATTGTTATTTACTCTTTCTGCAGTTGTAGAAAAAAATTAGAGCTTTCCCTAGAGGGATTCTACAAATGTGGGCGACTTATCACGGTTCTTTTTTTCACATGAATGTCCTATGAGTTAAAAGTCAGAAAGCTAGAAACAGGGGACCACCTAGGGCATCGTGAATTCTCTCTCTCAATCAGAGTCTTTGTCTAACTGGAATAGCTATTTGCTCGACCTAAGAAAGCTTTTTATTATAGTATATTTTAAACAAAGGCATTTTCTGTTAGCACTCATTTCCTTAAAGGAACTTTTTATTGGGAATCTGGGATGAAACACTATTCTTAAGGTATATACCCAGTGTGGATAGGTCACATTTCATTCTTGTTTACAAGGACAGGGTTCTGCATAAGACCATATGGCACCATGTCGACATTTTAAAGGCAACACTTATTTCATAAGTTACTCTTTAATATACTAAGTAAGAACCCCAGTGACTTGAAAGATTATGTCTTTTCAATTTTGGTATAAGTGGTGTACTCCATTCTTAGTCCCTGTGAAAGGTTTTCTTCTTCAGGGAGGACATGCTTGCTAGCAACAAAAGATGCTCTCTCTAAACTATCTAGATCTCAAATATTTATACGGTTAAGAAAATATCTGGAATAAATATTTCCAGCCCATTGCCCTGATGTACTGCATTAAAAATATCATGCTAAGCCTAATTAGTTACACATGTAGAAATAAATGTGGGATTCAGTAATTTAAGATTTTTGTGCACTTTTTATAATGAGAATAGGGAATAGAATTTCTCAATAGGGAACAGGAGTAGGGGTCTGTAAGCCTGCAATTATTTAGAATAGCCCTAGAGTTTATGAGCAGATACAGTTATATGGTTAGTCCCAGGACTCATTGAAAGCCAAGACAGACTTAGGTATTACTACCTTTACTTAGAGGAGGGTGTATATATACACATCTTATAGAAAGAATGTTTTCATTTTCCCTCCATGAAGATTTTGTTGCTATTAGCTTCAAAAACAAATGAGCAAGGCACATCTATATATTTGTAGGTAAGATGCAAAACTCTTACTTTATTAAACTACATGAGGTTTTGAAATATATTTATACTGGGAAAAGAGAAAATTGGGCTAGCACTGTGTACCAAACACGACACATTGGCAAATGTACTGCATTTTCTCTTTAGTTATGATGAATTATTTGTTTGAATTAAATATTTTTTACTTCATTTGATGTAGTAAAGGAAAATGTGTTTGAATTGCTACAAGAATGTCAGAAAATTGGTATGGCAGAGTGATTGCAAAAAATGATTGCAATTATTCCTCTCACTCCCATCTGTTCACCTCTTGCAAAGTGGCTTTGCAGTTGCCTCTCATCAGAACATGATTTCTTTCTTCACCTTTAAACTGGGATGGCCTCATGGTTTGCTTTGGCCAACAGGATATGGCAGAAATGATGATGTGCTGATTCTGACCTTAAACCTCAAGAAGCTTTGTGTGGTTGTGCTCTTCTTCTTGGACATTATATCCACTGTGAGAATAAGTCCAGGCCTGTCTGCTGGAAGACAAGAGACTACAGGGAAGAGTTAGTCAACCCAACTGAGGCCTTCCTTAACTGGCCAACTCTTAGCCAAGTTGTACCTGATCACAGACACATGAATAAGTTCAGTCCACATCAGCCAATTTAGAACCAGCCAGCCATGCCACAGACTCCAGAGCAAAACCAAATGGGGTGGGTGTCCCTGAGGTTTGTGTTTGCTTACTACACAATATTGTTGTGGCAAAGATAAAAAAGTAATATTTTCATATGTTGACACTTTCAATCATGATACAGAAGCCCCTCTTATTATGAAACTTTCACTTAAAAATGTACATAGATAAATGAAATGCTGCATTCCAAAGAAAAAAATTTGTCAACTTTTCTTTCCACTGACAGTGTACTATGCCCAGCATATAGTAGCTTATTGGACCTACCAACACATAAAGGTACAGGTAGCCTTTCACAAGACAATCTGTTTGTGGTTCCTCTTAAGTTAGCCAAGATTTCCTTCTTTCATAGTAGAAATATAAACCCCATTTTTTTATAAATTAGTTGTATTTCTTTCCTACTAAGACATGAGTCTCTCTCCAGGTTTTTGATACTCATTGTTTTTCCCTTTCTACCTACTCCTGGAATCGTGATAAAACATTGCTCTGAGGAAGAATTTATGCTGTGGAAGGAGGTATTTTATACATCTGATAAACCATAAGATTCCTTCTAGTGTAAAGCCAGACAAGCAAGTAAGCCATTTTTACCCGAGAATTTACTTTTTAGAGCAGAATGTGGGCTGATTTAACAGTCTAGAAGAAAAAAGTAAATAAAACTAGCCGAACAGGGTTGAACAATGGTTTAGCTGGGTAATGTAGAAGCCAAGGGAATCCGGAGGAGTACCTCAAACCCAGGAGACATTCAAAAACTATGAATTCATAATGAGTAGTGGCTTCTCCAGTAATCATACTATTTTTTTGTGTGAAGAATCTTAGAACTCATAATTCAGTGATTTTGTTTTTTATTTTAAAAAGATGCTAAAACAATGATTCAGCCAATTATATTAATTGACAATAATTAATAATAAAAAGTGTGATCTCTATTTCTATGCATATTGTGGTTCAGTTGGAGAGATGGAAAACACTGGCACAGGGCAATATAAGGAACTTTACCAAATAATTAAACAATACAAGCTTGTAAATGCCAGAAAAATCAAATCCATGGCATTCCAGAATAAAGGAGTTATCAGGGAGGTATGGGGTTGTACACGAAATGTAACTTAGCTAGAAAAGCTAAATTCTGGTGTATTTTTGAGGGGAGTTAGAGGTGGGCTTAAGAAAGTGAATGTCAATCTTTTTCAGTAGGTAGAAGTACCTCAAATCCCTCGAATTATACTTAGTAAGTGAAAGAAGCGCTTTGCAATTTACACTCAGTCTCTTAGCCTCTGGAAGGAGTTTATGCAGCTTTCAAAGGTAAATAATTTAGACCCAAGGGAAAGCTTACATGTTGAGAGGATCTGCTCCAATGTTTGAGATGCTTCTGGGAACATCACTTTCTCAGACAGCAGAATACTAAGAAGCCATAGTGGGAAAGTGAAAATTAACTTACAGGCGATGCTGGAATTGCCAACTACTTTACCTCTTTTAATTTTTTTTTCTTTTGTCTTCCTGAAAAAGATGAATTTGGTACATGGTAATTAGCTGCTCTGCTTTGCTTCCTCTTTGCAACCTGATGGGCCTTACCTTATGGAACAATTGATGTTCTGCACTGTAGACACTTCTTGACAAATGGTGAAAGCGTGTGCTCACCCAGATGGATAAAAACACCACCAATAATGACAGGAAGCAATGTTAGAGGGCAGGTTTGCAGTGGATGTGTAGTTCTGCCAGTTAAGGTATGGGGAGGTTTATTCTTTCTTTTTCAAATCTTTTGGGAAGGTGGATACAGCAGTTCAAGAAAAGAGATGCCACAATTCTGACAAGTTAATTTAGCTTTCACTTCTGAGTATTATATGTATAGCAAAGAAGAAAAACCTTAATTTTCTTTGTACTGTCTGACAAAAAAGAAACACAAGATAAATGCAGGCAGATTCTTTCAAAGGTGTCCTTATTACTGATTCCGAGGTTGCAGAACAGAGGTTTTATAAGCCTAAATCAGAACAAATAAAAGTCTCAGCATCTTTATCTTTCTGTAATTTACATATGTATGTACATATATCAATAGATATCAGAATGTTATTTACCAAAATGTGAAAGCTGAAAAACTCACACTTTGGGTTCTTCCCTATGGTGGGCTTTCTCTATTTCTACTTGATTTCACAAGTGTGAAAAATAAGATTTATCCATTGTGGGAGGAAGAATTTTGGTCCCTATGGTCTTCACGCCTTGGTGTTATACCTGTGGTCATGTAACATGGCAAGTTTGTGAGTCTGAAGATGTAATTATGCTTACTAAAGAGTGAATCTTAAAACAGGGAGTAGCCTGGATTATGCAGGTGGACCCAATTAATCATATGGAGGATAAAGTCACAGAGATTCAATGTATAGAAAAGATTCAATATTTCATTTCAGATTAGTTTCAGTATTAGTTTCAAGATGAAGGAGGACACATGTCAGGAAAATGAGGACCTTGGTCCTATACCATAAGGAACTAAATTCTGTCAATAACCAATGGGCTTGGAAGAAGATTTGGATAAAATCCACAGTGCCTGATGCCTTAATTGTATGTCAGTGAGATTCTAAATGAGAATCCAGCTATACAGACTAGAATTCTGACCTGTGGCTAATGAGAAAGTGTTGTTTTAAGCTGCTAGTATTGTGGTGACTTGTTATGGCAGCAATAAAACTGATACATCCAGATTTTATACAAATTAGTATCTTACATTTAAAGTAGTCTTGTTATAAGTTGTTATCCTTTCTTTGTAGATGCTATATACAATAGTTTTGATAAACCTATTGTGATGGTTAATATTAGGTGTCAACTTGATTGAATTGAAGGATGCCTAATAAAGTATTGTTTCTGGGTGTGTCTGTGAGGATGTTGTCATAGGAGATTAACATTTTAGTTAGTGAACTGGGAGAGGAAGACCCACTCTCAGTGTGGGTGGGCTCCATCCAGTCAGCTGCCAGTGTAACTAGAACAAAGCAGGTGGAAGAAGTGGGGATAAGCTAGCTTGCTGGGTCTTCTGGCTTTCATTTTTCTCCCATGCTGGATGCTTCCTTTCATTCCTCTGCCTTTGGACATCGGACCCCAGGTTCCTCTGTCTCAAACCAGTGGTTTGCTGAGGGCTCCTGGGCCTTCCACCACAGGCTGAAGTCTGCAGTGTGGGCTCCCCTACTTTTGAGGCTTTTGGACTTGAACTGAGCCTCTACTGACTTTTTTCTTCCTCAGCTTGCAGATGGCCTGCAATGCAACTTCACCTTGTGATTGTGAGTCATTTCTTAATAAACTCCCTGTCATATATACATATATTGTATTAGTTCTGTCCCTGTAGAGAATTATGACTAATACACCCACCTAATTATAGATACTGTGTATATAGATATGCACATATGCATATGTGTGTGTGTATGTATATATATATATATATATATATATATATATATAGAGAGAGAGAGAGAGAGAGAGAGAGAGAGAAATGCAGATGTAGACACACAAGTGTCCAAAAGAATTCACTACCCTACAACCCACTCAAGTGGGCCTTCTAGTGAAATCTGAGTTATTTCTTAATTAAATAGATTAAGGTGAATCAAGAGGACAACTGAATTTAAGGCTTCTTCTTTTTTTTTTTTTTGTAAAATGTAGAATTTATTTTTTGCAGTGGATTTAAGTAAACAGCAAAATTGAACAGAAAGTATAGAGATTCTCATATGCCCTTCCCAGCCATACATGCACAGTCTCCCCTACTATTGACATCCCCCACCAGAGAGGTACACTTGTTACAACTGATAAACAAGCAATGACACATCATTATATAAAATGTGATTCTAGCTATGTAACTGGGGCCAAGAACTGGGGATCTAGAAAGAGAGTCTACAATGGGCATCCCTGGCTTGCTGCCTAACACTTTGTCTCCTTCCTGAAACAGACTCTTTGTTTTAGGATCACCTACCTTCTACAGACCTCATGTACACATTTTGCCCTTAGTCATATGGTTTGGGTGGGACTGAATCCACCCCTCTTCCAGGGATAAATCTTGATTGCATTAAGCTAATCTGAGAAGTACCTACTTATGACCACAGTGAATGGTTTAGACGTGGTTCCATAACTCAGGCCCCTGTCAATCAGCTCATCTTATTACGTTGCCCTGAATTGGTCCAAGGATATTGGGCCATGTTCTAAGTTAGCCCAGTTAGGGTGAACCTAGAGGATATTGCTGAGAATGCTGGATCGTAGATTCCTCTTTTCCTTGCCAAACACAAATAAAGAAGCATGCAGCCCATTGTTGCCAGCAGCCATTTTAGGACCACAGAGTGAGAACCTGCTTGCAATTAGGGTCAGCATCAAGAATCAAGTATGTGGAGTCGAGACAACAAAAATGCAGAAACAGCATCCTGAGCACTGTTTGGCCTCTGAATGAAGTCTGTTGTGCCCCTGGACTCTAGTAAATGAGTCAATATGTTTCTTTTATTCTTTGTAAAATAAAATTTGTCTGGGTTGGGTTTTCTGTTGCTTTCAACTAACATCTTTAAATTGCAGAAGGGGAATGGAAACATCAGAGTAGAAAATACCTATCTTTTTTTGTTTCATGTTGCCCAGGACTAGCTAGGACCAAATGCCCCTTTTAATATTTTGCTTCATCCTGGTATCAGAATCCAAATCGTAATTGTCCCCTGAGAGCAACTTTTCTCTGAGTAAACAATGCTGCGAGATAGTGAGAATCTCACATATTTCTTATGCTCATTTGCTTTAGTACTTGCTTTCTTTCTTTGATCATGAATTTTGTTTGTAAGTAAATACCTTTTTCTTTGCACAATGATTCTCAAGTGATTATTCAAAAAGATTATTGATGAGAAATGAAGATGCACTACTGAGAAGAATAAGCTGTCTGTTTGGCAGCCTTCTCATTTGGGGGCTGCACTTCTAGCTGGTCATTTTTTTTTTTTTTTTTTTTTTGAGACAGGGTCTCACTCTGCCATGGTTCACTGCAGCCTTGACCTCCTGGGCTCAGGTGATTCTCCCACCAGAGCTTCCCAAGGACCTAGGAATACAGCTTTGTGCCACCACACCCAGCTAACTTTTGTATTAATTGTAGAGATGGGTTTTCACCATGTTGCCCAGGATGGTCTTAAACTCCTGGGCTTAAGAGATTCTGCCACCTAGGCCTCCCAAAGTGCTGGGATTACAGGTATGAGTCAGTGTGCCCACCTTCTATGTGGGCTTTTGTGTTCTGAGCCACTCAGTTCATCCTCTGTCCTTGCCTTTGTACTGCATCCATCTTTCTACCTGATATAGTTTTCCTTCTCACTTCCACAGCAGATTTTGCAAAATGGTGAATGAAGAATCTCAAATGTGCTATTACTAGCTGAAAATAAAACAAAGATAATTTTGATCTCCTATTGTATATCCACCTGACAATTTGCCCTGAAGTAAGCCAGGGAGGTGAAATGAGAAATCCGTATCACTCATACACATATTTGAACAGAACTGCCAAAGCTTGTCTAGGCAAGTTTTCTCACTAGGTAAAAATCTATTCATGACAGAACCTTGTTCATTTATTGTCAATGTCACTTCATGAGGGTATGTACATTTATACATGTGAATTGTATACATTCCATACAAAAAAATTCTCTTGGCATAAGTCAATTTCTTTTAAATTACAAACTATAAGGAATAAGATATGAATTAACTTTATATTAAAAAGCAATTATAAAATAAAAATAACTTAGATTGATAGTAGACCCGTGTATATTTTGACTTTCTACTTCAAAATTCTCTTTTACAAGGGAGAGAAATATTTAGTTTACAATAGCTGTACTTAAAGTACACATAACTATGAAGATGGAAGCACAAACACAGACCTCTCTAAACTAAGGTTTAATGGCTGTTAAAATTCCTTTCCTTTAAAGAAAGTTTAATAATGGGCATGATGATGGAGACGCACAGAAAGAAGTAGAAAAATATGGAAAAGGTAGTCTTCCGGAAGCTTGAAGTTTCAGTTCTTGTAGTAAATTTATTTTTTATACTTTAATGACAACAAATTGAACTGTGACTATTTTTTCCCAGTGGAAATCATTTGTCAAGGACTGAGAAGATAGTCAACCCCATTTCCCATATTTTGTGGACATTGCTTTATGCTTTCATAAGCATTGCCTAATGCAGGATTAGAACTGATGAAGGGAAAGTAGATTTGTCCTTAGAACCTGCTTACAATTTTTAATTGAAAACCATTCTTTATATCGTTAACTTTTAACATTTTAACTTTGTCAACTGCCTACTTAATGCCTCAAGCCAGTGTTACTTACATATCATGTTGGATATTAGTTGGCCAATTCAGGCAACTGCAGGCATTCTGTTAACTAGGGCTCTTTGCAGTAGCTTTCCTCAGGATCTTTCCTATGTGAATGTACATTGTGACTCTCAGAGGGAGATATGATGTATCTAGAGACTTCTAAACCCATATATAATTATTTTTATTTCCCCCGAGAACATCCAGTTATAAGGTATATGACATAAGTGTTTCTCAAATAATAATTGGAGATACTTTCTTTGATAGCAAAAGGAAAATTGTGCTACTGTCACTACTTTGCTCTTCCCCTAAAAGTTGAGCTTCTCTATCTCTTTTCCATCTATTCACCATGGTTTGCAAATGAGATTGGAGGTGATGGTGCTTCCCAGCAGTCCAAACCTGTCTCCAGTATAGAGCAACACAATCCATAGCAAAACCCAAACCTAAACTGGGTTGGTAATAATACCTTTATTATCCAAGATATTTCCTTCCACCATCCAAGAGAAAGATTAGGTTTTCTTTCAAATTTCTGCCTCCACAATTAGTTTTTCAACCCAGGATAGAAAAAGAGCAGTATCTACCAAGAATGAGAGATAAATAGCGATACCTGGTTTTGTTGATCCAATCAAATGCATTTGTTTTTCAGATTTAAATAGAGAATAATAACAAATTGACTAAATGTGAAAATTAGATTGCTTGGATCCCATAACAAAGTAATTATTTATTTTCAAACTTTGTGTTTTTTATCGTGTTGATACTCCTGCCTTTTTGGCTTCTTGCTCATTTCCTTAGAAATCAGTATTTTTATATTTTGAAATATTGTCTTGTTTTGTTGGATTGGTATGAGTGTTGTCATCATATCAAGTTCACAGCTTTTATTGCCTAGAAATGAACACATTCTATTCAGACAGTATGTGGTCAACAGTATGCAATCACAATGATACAGTATTTTTAATATAAAAAAAGGCTCAAATCATTTTAGAAAGATGAGCCCAGAATATCCATTCTATGCAAGAAAAGTCAGTTCTCATTACAAGGATGTGCATGTATGTGCGTACACGCATGCACAAGTGCACGTGTACTTACATGCTAATGATCTGAAGGAAGGATAATCAGGGAAAAATGGTGATAGCTTCCTAAAGGACAGAAAAGTCACCATGCTGTGTACCTGTTCTTCAGCTGTAAACAGAATCAGTAAAAGGAGGCTTTTGTGAGACTAATTTTAATGCATTGTAAGTAAGGATAAGATATGAACCTAGATCTCCTGATGCCCTGTCCAGTGCTCAGGAATAATGTTAATAGTCTTCCTTCTCCTAGTTTTATTTCTTTAATGTTATATTTTCAGTTTGTCTAAACTGATAGGCTATGTTGATTGTACTCAGTGAAACCTGCTTTTATCATTATCATAAGAGAGTTTTAATATCCACAGGTTTACATTAATTAAATTTAGGCTATGACTTTCTCATGGAGTTTGCTTTTTCTGTTTTCCCAATTCTAGTGAGCCACCTCAGTTAAGCTTACAGTCCCTTATTTCTAATTGTTCTGTATCCAAGACATCCTCTGGAACAATGACTCATTGTTCACTGTGCTGTTTTTTTTATGATGTTTTACCTGAGTCCTTAATTCACCTTAGAATAACTTCATTTCTTTTGAAAGAGGACTGCATAGTGTATAAACAATAACTTCACATTCTTTATCACTGATAAGCTACCTTAAAAGAGATGGAAATGTCCCAGAGTTACATATAGCCCCTCTGCCTCCATTTTTTCTTACAATTTCCATTTGTTTCCTATGCTGAGTTCTCCATGACTGGATGGTTGAAGCAGTCTAGTTTATAGCACTATCGCCAGGGATGTTATGTCAAGTTCAAGTGGTGGTTTTCCAAGAAGGGCCTAACTTTGAAACAGCAACATTTAGACTACTGTATAGAAAAGAATTATAGAAGCGAGCCACATAGGAAAGCAATTGGGTTAATTACTGACATTAGACAATACGGGCAATTTATGAATATGGTGCACTTCTACTACCAGGTCAACTGAATTTGGTTCAAGTGTGCTGAGCTCTGTGTTCTGGTAGCAAATTTTCTTCCTGTTTATGTAAAACATTGGCTTGCATTTTAGCCAGTGCACAAAGCCTTGTGGGACTTCCCTAAGTCTTTCAACACATGCAAAGTGAAGAATTAAGAATATCCAAGCCAGGTCAACACATATCTTAATGGTTCTGTTTCAAATTCTTTCTCCATGTATGGACTAAAACCAAATGCAGGGCTGTTAATTTTTTTAAGTTCCAATGAAATTAATGTGGAACACTTTTCCACAGAATCTAAAACAACAACAATGCCCAAAGCCCTTTGAAACCTGAAGCCATGAAAAACACAAATGACAATGTGTAATGGCCATAATGGTTGGCACTTGAATTACGAGAAGAACTTAGCTATGACTAGGTTTAGATTTATTCACGATATTGAAAACTATTTTCCATCTTAAATCATGAAAAGGATAAAGTGTTAGTGGGAGTAGAAATCCTCAGAAGGCAGTTGAACAAAAATGACTAGCAATGGACTGACAGCAAACTGGTAATTACACAAAACTGGAAAGTTTTAAGAAATATTTGGTTAGTATTTCCTGAGCATTAGCTTTGAATTTGGCTCACTGTTATGTAAGTGTCCTTCCCCCCCCCACACCCCCCGATATCTTTTGCAATAGTTGGACTGTTTATTTTTCTCAAGTTTGGAAAGGAATAAAGTAATAAACCACAAAATAGTAGAATTCAGTTATGAAAGAAATAGTCTCCTTATTAGTACATTTAGGAAAAATAGTTAATAAGCTATAAAATAACTCCTCCCTGGAAATACTTAATTAGATTCCTTCTACAAAGATGTGCGTGGTAGAGCTGAAATTGCTGGTGTTTACACCATAGTTGACATGCAGAACTCTCAGATGGTCTTGTTTGTTTGGTACCTCAAAAATCTTCTGCGCCATCTAATGGAAACAATGCAAACTGCAGCTTACTTAGGAGGACGAGAGCTTCAAATTCTTCGTTCGGCACACATCAATGCAGAATAGATGAAAGCTATAGAATGTAATAGATCAAATACCAGCCTCTAAATGTAATGACTTGGGGGTACTGGCTCTCAGTTATATAGTGTACACAATTCAAACATGCCCAGGGTATTCTGATTTCACCATGCAAATATATTAAAACACAATGTATCCATTCATAGGGCATTTAGTAAAAGACAATAGAGTGAATTCATATGATTTGCCAAAGCAAGATCCAGAATATTCCAGGTTTTATTTTTTTTAAGTAAGTGTTCATTTCCAAGTTTGTGCTGTATTTCTTTGTCATGTCTATACTACAGGTACAATGTAAATTAATTTTCAAGGTGTTTACCACATTCAAAAACCGTAAATGTCAAGAATTTTATGTCAGAATCTATACCTAGAATTGTAGACTGAAATGCAAACATGGATATGGAGGTAATTTAAGTTCAAAGGGAAGAGAATGTGGTGCAGTAAGTAGGCTATCTTGACAAAGTGGAAATCACACTCCCTGGCTTTTGTGAGTGCTACTCTGTAACAGTTTGTCCAACAAAAGTCCAAACTCTGTACTCTTCTGTATATTTCTTTATTTTGTAAATGCTTGTTCAGACCCTAAATACATCCATGATCCAGATATGACCTAGGCCTAAGAGCCACCATTTATGATTGCAAGTTTCTCATAATCCAGGCAACACAATGAAAAGACAGCTGAAAATCCCACAATTACTGGAATCATTTGAAACACAAATCCTTTGAGAAATAAGTGCTCACATACTTTAATTAATATGCATAGATTGTTTTAGCTGCATATGGCAATGAAGAATATCAAATCACAAATATTGTCCAATCTGACTTTATTTCTGGTCAAGTAGTTCTAAGTCTAAAATTCACAAATCCATATCCAGATCATTGCCTGTACAGCCTTGGGATAAAGGCAGCTGTCCAGTTTTGTAAAACTGCAGTTTCTAATAGTCCAAGCCCTTGTGTTGGAGACAAGCTCACACCAATGACAAGTGGCTTCAGAGGAACAGTGTTTGAAAGGTGTTTTCATGTGATGTTTCTTGGGCAAATAAAGGAAAGGAAGCAGTTAGCAGTTCATTAGAATTGAAACCTGAAGAAAACATAAGGAATGATGAAAGATAACGAGATGTTGGCTATGAATGAACCCAATTAAAATGTGTATTTTTTTCCTCCTAAGAACATTTTAGAAATGAAGTTGTTGTTTTCATACCTCTACTCGTCAGTCTGTTGCTCTCTACCTCACTATTTTGAGTAATTTCTGTAGCTATAGTTCCTCTAAGTACTGTGGATTTGCCCCCATTTTTCTTTGTTTTTGTTTTTTTTTTCCTTTTTTTGAGATGGAGTCTCATTCTGTCACCCAGGCTGGAGTGCAGTGGCATGATCTTGGCCCACTGCAACCTCCACCTCCCAGGATCGGGTGATTCTCCTGCCTCAGCCTCCTGTGTAGCTGGAACTACAGGTGTCCACCACTATATCTGTCTAACTTTTTAGTAGAGACAAGGTTTCACCATGTTGGCCAGGCTGGTCTGGAACTCCTGACCTCAGGTGATTTGCCTGCCTCTGCCTCCCAAAGTGCTGGGATTACACATGAGCCACCACACCAGTTTTTCCCCTTTTATAGGCTCACAGGGCCTGTGAGAACATCCTTCCCTAGCCTTAGGGCAAGTGAATGTGTGATCCAGACACTTTCTAACAATGCCTTTCATAACTTATTAACATCTTGCAGGTCAAAATGTCCCACCTTAATAGCCAATATTGACTATGTCAATGACTTTGTCAATGTTTCTTTCATAGAACTGGATCCTGAGTTCACGAAGCACTTATTTGTCCAAAGTCCAACACATATTAAGAACTTAGTACAGTACTGGGCATGGGGTGTCTTCAATAAATATAGGTAATTACTATTCTCATTCAAGAACTGCCAGAAGAGCAATTCTTTTGCATTTATAAGAAGCAGTTGGGGATTCTACAGTGCTGCAGAAGCTGGCAAAGGTCAGATCTACCTCCTTGTATGTGGTATGCCTGGTGTTTTGTGGGAGTGGGCAGCCATGCTTCATGAGGCACTGAAGAAGGAGGAAACAACAGTGCTAAGCCATTCTAGCTAAAGAGACTGGTATAACCATTATTATTATCATTATTAAAATGTTTCAGCCAGGCATAGTGGCTCTCACCTGCAATCCCAGCACTTGAGCCCAGGAGTTCAAGACCAGCCTGAGATACATAGCAAAACCCCTTCCCTACAAAAAATACAAAACTTAGCTGGGCATGGTGGCACATGACTGTATTCCCTGCTAATAGAAAGGCCGAGGTAAGAGAATCACTTGAGCCCAGGGGGTCAAGACTACAGTGAGCCGTGATTATACCACTGTGTATACACACACACACACACACACACACACACCCACACACACGTGTGTATGTGTGTGTGTATATATATATATATATATATATATTCATTTCTTGCCTGTTAAATGTGAAGTATCTTAAAGACAAGAACTATGTCTCCTTTACAACATTCTGCTGTATATCCTATGCCAGGTTATACATGTAAAAGGTTTTCAGAAAATTAGTGACAGATTAATAAGATGCCACTTATTTCAGTGTTATTATAAATGTTTGATTTAGCATCTCAGATGATTAATACATTTATTGCCTATCATATTCTATTTGTTGTAAATTGATTATTAATTCTTCTATATAGAGTTTAGAGTTCACTGATGGCAAAGCATTACAACCTTAATGAAACATAGAAATTATTGAGTTAATATTTACCAAATTAATGAATTTTATGCTTGTGTTGACCATTCTATGAGATTTAGTATTGCTTACTTAGTAGCATATTGAAATACAAACTAGCCTAAATAAGGTTAAATTTTTAATATTTTTCTTTAACACTTAAACAGGACAATTGGGTAGTTTTGTTTGTTTGTTTGTTTGTTTGTTTGTTTGTTTTTGAGACAGAGACTTGCTCTGTCACTCAGGCTGGAGTGCAGTGGTACAAGCTCAGCTTACTGCAAACTCTGCCTCCCAGGTTCAAGTGATTCTTCTGCCTCAGCCTCCTGAGTAGCTGGGATTATAGGCACCCACGACCATGCCCAGCTAATTTTTGTATTTTTAGTAGAGATGGGGTTTTGCCATGTTGACCAGGCTGGTTTCAAATTCCTGACCTCAGGTGATCCACCTGACTTGGCCTCCCAAAGGGCTGAGATTACAGGCATGAACCATAGCACCCAGCCCACTTGGGTAGATTTTGAAGCATGTACTCTTGAACAACATGGGTTTGAACTGCAGCGGTCCACTTATATGTGGATATTTTTCAGTACACATTAGATCAAGTGTGGCTCCCTCTCCTGCTGCCCCTTCCATCTTCTCTATCTCTGTTGCCTCTGCCAGCTCTGAGACAGCAAGATTAACCCCTCCTCTTCTTCCTCCTCCTCAGCCTTTAAATGCGAAGACAAAGAGGATGAAGACCTTTATGATGATCCACTTTCACTTAGTGAATTGTAAATATATTTTCTTTTCCTTATGATTTTCTTAAGAACATTTCTTTATCTCTAGCTTACTTTATTGTAAGAATATAATATATACTACAGATAACATACAAAACATTTGTTAACCCACAGTTTATGTTATTGATAAGGATTCTTGTCAATAGTAAGTAATTAAGTAGTTAAAAGTTGACTTCTAATAGTAGCCAAAAGTAATACATGGATTTTCTACCACACAGGGATTGGGTCCCCTACTTCCACATTGCTCGAGGGTCAACTGTTATTAGAAATGAATATCTTGAAGGTCTAAGCCACTCAAGAATTTTTTTAGTACTTGCCTTTCAGGTTTATGTATTTATTTATTTTTATTGATGTATAATAGTTGTACATATATGGGGGAACACGTGATATTTTGATACCTGTGTACAATGTGTTATGATTATGATCAAATCAGGGTAACTGGGATATAAATCACCTGACATGGTTATCTTTTCTTTGTTTTGGGAACATTATAATTCTTCTCTTGTAATTACTTTGAAATATATAATAAATTATTAACTGTACTTTGCCTACTATACTATCAAATAGTAGAACTTTTTTCTTTTGTCTAACTGTATTTTTGTACCCCTTAACCAACTTATCTTCATTCTCCCTCTCCATTTTTTTTCCTCTGCCTTTTGGTAACCAACATTCTACTCTCTACATCCACAAAATTCACTTTTTTAGCTCTCACATATGAATGGAGACATGCAATATTTGTCTTTCTTTCCTGACTTATTTCCTTAACATAATGACCTCCAGTTCCATCCATGTTTCTGCAAAGGACAAGGTTTTATTCTGTTTTGTGGCTAACATTCCATTGTGTATATATTCCATATTCTCATCCATTCATCTGTTGATGGACATTTAGGTTGATTTCAAATATTTATTATTGTATGTAATGCTGTAATAAACATGAAATTGCAGATATCTCTTTGATATGCTGATTTTCTTTCTTTTGGATATTTATACAGTAATTGGATTGGTGGATCAAAAGGTAGTTCTAGTTTTAGGTTTTTGAGGAACTTCCATAATGTTTTCCATAACTGCTGTTCTACCTTACATTCCCACCAACAGTGCAAGAGCATCCTTGCCAGCATTTGTTAGTTTTTGTCTTTTTAAGAACCATATTAACTCAGGTGAGATGATATCTCACTGT
Organism: Callithrix jacchus; assembly: GCF_049354715.1. Lineage (NCBI taxonomy): Eukaryota > Metazoa > Chordata > Mammalia > Primates > Cebidae > Callithrix > Callithrix jacchus. The sequence goes on from NC_133507.1 coordinate 83,298,285, forward strand.
GGTTTTGATTTTTCTAGTGATTAATGATTTTGAGCATCTTTTATACACCTTTTGGCCATTTGTTTGTCTTCTTCTCAGAACTGTCCATTTAGGTCTTTTGCCCATTTTAAAATCAGATTTTTATTTTTTTGCTATTGAATTGTTTGGATTTCTTATATATACTGATTATTAATCCTTTCTGAGATGAATAGTTTGTAAATATTTTCTCCCATTCTCTAGGTTGTCTATTCCCTCTGTTGATTGTTTTCTTTGCTGTACAGAAGCTTTTCAGCTTGATGTAATCCCATTTGTCTAATTTTGCTTTTTTTGTTTGTGCTTTTAAGGTCTTATCCAAAAATCCTTTGCCTACACCAATATCCTGTAGCATTTCTTCAATGTTTTCTAATACTGGCTTTGTAGTTTCAAGTCTTACAAAGTCATTAATCCATTCTGAGTTGATTTTTGTTTATGGTGATAGATGGGGATCCAGTATTCTTCTGCATATGGCTACCCAGTTTTCCCAGCACCATTTATTAAAGAGACTGTCCTTTTCCCAATGTGTGTCTGTGATGCCATTGTTGAAAATGAGATGGCTGTAAGGGTGTGGGTTTATTTCCGTGTTCTCTATTCTGTTCCATTGGTCTTTGTGTCTGTTTTCATACCATTACCATTCTTTTTTTTTTTTTTTGAGACGGAGTTTCGCTCTTGTTACCCAGGTTGGAGTGCAATGGCGCGATCTTGGCTCACTGCAACCTCTGCCTCCTGGGTTCAAGCAATTCTCCTACCTCAGCCTCCTGAGTAGCTGGGACTATAGTCTGCGCCACCATGCCCAGCTAAATTTTGTATTTTTAGTAGAGACGGGGTTTCACCATGTTGACCAGGATGGTCTCAATCTCTTGACCTAGTGATCCACCCGCCTTGGTCTCCCAAAGTGCTGGGATTATAGGCATGAGCCACCGCGCCTGACCTGCCATTACCATTCTTTTTGATTACTGTACTCAGGATTTTCTAAATGGTTCATAGAGTACACATAGCACACCCTGACCCTGTAATCTTGTCTGATTTCTCATTTTGCTATCTCATAAATGAGGCCCAACACATCAGATGTAATTTGGAATTATGACTGAGTAATGACTCTTCACTAGCACTGTTCTCTGTAGAAAATATTTTTGCATTAATGTCAACTTCACCTTGTTCTGGATTCTTCAATCTACTATATTCAAAGTCAGGTTTGATCTTTGGTATTTTCTAGCACTGATATTAAGTTCTCCAATATTTGAATCTGAAATATCAGTTTTCTCCACATAAAACTCGGGCAAAGTTTCTTCCATTCTGTTCTAATTGTTCCCAGTTTTAAAAGACATATTCTAACTTCCTCAAAACCTTCAACCTTGTGCAAACCCAGTTCCTATTCCAGATATAAGAAAGAGTCACACAAAAATGGCTGCTCTGCTCTAACTTTGTTAATAGAATGAAAACATATTTTATGAGGTCCAAAAAACTGTCATCTTATTATTTCCAAGGTGCCCTAGGAGGTTCGTTGTTGGGAGTTCAATAAATTTGAGATTTACAACATCCATTCATTCAAAATATGTCTTATGCCAAAATATTATGAGAATATGGTTCCCAAGATCGATTGATCTGATTTGAAGACCCAAGTGGCAAAGGTTGCTGGGAATACAGTAGGGAAAGGCCATTTCTCTCAGCTGAATCATGGGCACTAGGGATTGGTTGAGAACATTTGAGTGGAGTGAGGCAATTCCTATGGAATGAGCTTTGGCCAGAAAACACAGTGGTGTTAGACAGAGAGAGTGCAATATCCATGGCTTCAACTTTGTTGGAGCAAAATCTTAATTAGCTTGATTTGTTTTGGTTTCAGTGTCTTCTAGATTTGCAAGGAAAGGCATTATAATATGAACACCTGAAAGCCACTTTTCTCCTTAGGGTTGGGGGTACCTTCTGTTGTACAGGGGAAACTATAAATTTACATTTATTCTCATAAAAGCACTGTATTTTCCTAGTTTAAATAATAATACATACCTATTCTACAAATTGGGAACTTCAAAAGTATAAAGATGAAAATTACAATATACAAAGTAGATAAAATAATTATTAAATCTTTGGAAAACATTTTCAATTTTTTAAATATATCTTTTCACCTATTTATGATGATGCTTTTCTGCTTTTTATTACTAAAAAGGCAATACAAATTTTTTAAAATGTATTTTTAAGTGTTTTTAAAGTATATTTTGGATACATTGCATGTCTTTATGATTTTGCTTATATAAACAGATGACAATTTACTTAATCATCTCCCTGTGTTGCCCACAGTGGTTGTGATTGTTTGCAATTATGTTTTATTTTCTCTCCATTATATAATAGAAACTAAGTGTAACTTCAAAAACTAAAGGTAGATTCTCCCATCTTGTGAGGTTATTAACTTGTAGTGAAAATGATACAGGAAGGATTGAGAAAACAAAAGTTTTCCTGTCCATGATAAAGTTCAAAGTTGGACAATGATCTGCTTAACTATTAAATCAAGCACCTGTTGTCAAGGTCAATTTTCAACAAATCACACAGAAAATTATCTTTCTTTACATGTTTTGCCAAGAGGATGTTTGGAAATTGGAGTGATTTATTTTCTGAAGGTAACTCTATTTTTCATTTTAATCTCTATGTTAAATGCTGCGTAATGTCTTCTTACAAAATTTCATTAGACAAAAACTCTGGTACTCTTCATTTATGCATATTCACGTTTTTATTTAAAATACTCTTAACAAATGATTCTTTTACAATATAAATTCAATCCAATATTTATAGAGTAAAAAGCAATGGGAATTTGTGTATTTTGTTTTCAACATATTGTTCATATTGAATTCTCCATAGACAGCAATAAGAAAACAATACCAACCCATCAATATTAAATACTGAATCTTAATCACAAATGAGTTGTAATTGGATTCAGTTGCAAATGGGTTTTTTCCCTCACAGCACAATTAAAACTTACTCACAGATTTTTTCATTAGAAAATAAAATCAACTGCTTAGTTCTAAAAATGTATGATGACAAGAGCAAGAACATTTTTTTTCAGCTAATTTTGCTTCTTGGAGGCCATCATACTCTGGCTTTCTGTACTCACTGCAAGATATCATGAGACAATGGCATTATAAACGACTTTAGACATTAGTTGCCAAAGAACGCAAGGTATCTTCATTTAGAATATTTCCTTGACCCAGAAACATTAAGATTAAATCTAGAATAAAGTTTTGTGGTAGTGTATGCTGGCCTCAGCCCACTCTACCCATTTGGCTTCTAATTTTTCCTGGGGACAGGAAAATATTAAACCAATTTACTGCCTTTAGGTTCACTCTCACAAAACAAAACAAAAACAAACAAGACTTCAAACTCAAGCAGAATGCCACTTCTCAAACATCTGGTTCGAGCGGAGCTTGAAAAACACACAACAGGGAAACTAGAATTTGGCAAAGGTGAGACAGAAATTTCTCTGCTTCTGGTAAGAAGCAGCCTCATTTCGCTCTCTTGAGAGGTCTTGTCTAGACACTGATAATATTGTTTTGGTTGATGAACTAGTTAGAAATATTTCTGGGAGGCATTTTGCCATGTCTTGGATGACCAAGATATTTGGCTAAGCTAAGAGACTAAAAATATGGTCACCATTTTCTTTCACAGCACCATAGTTACTTGTATATCTTTAGGCTAGTGTTTATTAATTTAGCTTTCTGTAGTTTTGTCTTTCCTTTCTTGCCTTTTAAATTCTGTATTCTAATTGGTACCAATCTTACTAAAACTGTTCCAAAAAATTGAGGAGGAGGAAATTCTCCTTTACTCACTCTATGAAGCCAATAGCACCCTGATACCAAAGCTAGGCAAAGACACAACAAGAAAGGAAAACTATAGGCCAATATCCTAACTGAACATAGATGTAGAAATCCTAAAAAAACAAACAAACAAATTACCAAACCAAACTCAACAGCATATCAAAAAATAATACACTATGATCAAATGGATTTTATTACAGGGATGCAAGAAGGATTCACCATATGCAAATCAATAAGTGTTATTCACCACATAAGTAGAATTAAACACAAAAACCATATGGTCATCTTAAAAGACACACAGAAAATCATTAGATAAAATTCAGCATTCCTTTACGATAAAAACCCTCAACAAACTGAGCATACAAAGAACATGCTTCAACATAATAAGAGTCATATATAACAGGCCCAAGCCAACATTATACTGAATGGAGATGAGTTCAAAGCATTCCCTTTAAGAACTGTAACAAAATAAGTATATTCATTTTCACCAGTCCTATTCAACATAGTACTGGAAGTTCTACTTAGAGCAATCTGTCAAGAGAAAGAAAGAAAAGGCCTCCACACTGGAAAAGAGGAAGTCAAATTATCTCTGTCCACTAGTGATATGATCTTATACATAGAAAGCCCTAAAGTGTCCTAGATTTGATAAATGACTTCAGTAAAATTTCAGAATACAAAATCAATGTACAAAAATTGATAGCATTTCTATATACTATTAACAAGCAAAGAACCACATAAAGAATTCAGCCCCATTTAAAATAGCTACAAATATAAAATAAAATAACTGGAAACACACTTAACCAAGGAGATGAAAGATATCTACAAGAAAACTGCAAAACATTGCTGAAAGAAATCATAGATGATGTACACAAAGAAAAAAAATCCCATGCTAAATTAGTTAAGAACCAGTATTGTTAAAATGACCATCCTGCTAAAGCAATCTAGAGATTCAGTGCAAGTCCTATTAAATTACCAATGTCGGTCACCACAGAATTAGAAAAAAACAATTCTAATGTTCATATGGAACCAAAAAAGAGCCCAATTAGACCAAACAATTCTAAGCAAAAACTAAAAACTAGAGACATCACATTACCTGACTTCATATTATACTACAAGTCTACAGTAACCAAAACAGCATGGTACTGGTGTGAAAACAGACACATAGATTAATAAACAGAATAGAGAACCCACAAATAAAGCCACATATCTATAGCCAAGTGATCTTTAATGAAGTTGACAAAAACATACACTGGGGAAAGAACACCCTCTTTAATAAATGGTGTGGGAAAATTTGATAGTCATATGCAGAAAAATGAAACTGGATTCCTATCTCTCACTATATACAGAAGTTAAGATGAATTAAAACCTTAAATGTAAGACTTGAAACTAGAAACATCCTAGAAGAAAATCTGGGAACAAACTCTTCTGGGCATTGACCTAGGCAAAAAATTTATGACTAAGTCCTCTAAATCAAATACGAAAAAAACAAAAATAGATAAATAGGATTTCATTAAATTAAAAAGATTCTGCAAAGCAAAAAATAAACAATAAACAGAGTAAATAGACAACCTACAGAATAGGAGGAAATATTTGTGAACTATGCATCTGACAAGAGCTAATATCCAGAACTTACAAGGAACTCAAATAGCTTAATAACAACAACAACCAAATAACTCCATTAAAAAGTGTGCAAAAACATGAATAGATGTTTCTAAAAAGAAGGCATATAAGCGACCAACAAAAATATAAAACAATGCTCAAAATCAGAGAAATGCAAATTAAAACTACAATGAGATACCATCTTACACAGTCAGAATGTCTGTTACAAAAAAGTCAAAAAACAACAGATGTTAGCAAGGATGTGGAGAAAAGGAAGTGCTTATATGTTGTTGGTGGGAATGTAAATTAGTACAACCTCTATGGAAAACAGCATGGAGATTTTTCAAAGAACTAAAAATAGAATTACTATTTAATCCAGCAATCCCACTACTGGGATTCTTTTGCATCCAAAATAAATCATTATATTGGTCAGGCACAGTGGTTCATGCCTGTAATCACAGCACTTTGGGAGGTCGAGGCAGGCAGATCACTTGAGATCAGGAGTTCAAGACCAGCCTGGTCAACATGGTGAAACTTTGTCTCTACTAAAAATACAAAAATTTGCTGGGCCTAAAATTCCAGCTACGTAGGAGGCTGAGACAGGAGAATCACTTGAACCTGGAAGGTGGAGGTTACAGTGAGCCAAGAACATGCCACTAAACCCCAGCTTGGGTGACAGAGCAAGACTCCATCTCAAAAAGCAAAAAAAAAAAAAAAAAAAAAAGAGAAAAATAAAGAAAATGTTCAGCATATATTGTGTATTATTATATTGAAAAAACACCTGCACTTGTATGTTTATCACAGCATTATTCACAATAGCAAGGTCATGAAACCAATCTAAATATCCATCAATGGGTAACTATATATATAACATTTTATATGTGCCTTCTTTTAGGAAATGTCTATTCTCAAAAGAATATATATATATATGTATATAACATTTTATATATGCCTTCTTTTGAGAAATTCTTATATGCCTTCTTTTAGGAAACGTCTATTCATGCTTTTGCCCGGTTTTTAATGGAATTATTTTATATATACTCAGCCATAGAAAACAATAAAATCACGTCCATTGCAGCAACTGAACTGGAGGCTACTATGCAAAGTGAAATAACCGAGAAACAGAAAGCCAAATAATGTATGTTGTCACTTATAAATGGGAGCTAAATAATGAGTACACTTGAACATACAAGGTGGAAAAATTAGACACTGAAGACTCCAAAAGGTGGGAAAATGAGAAGGAATAAGAGCTGAAAAATTAGGGGGGAACTCTGTTGCTATTTCAACTTTTTTCCCCACTATTTTAACTGTAAAATCAGCATGCATTTTATTAAATCCTGCTTAAATTGAAATGGTGAGATTCTAATGTTGAATGTGAAATGAGATGAAGATCTGCTCTGGGAGTTGAGTATTATAAAAGTGAATTTTCAGGACTCTAGGCCAACTTTTTGTTCTGCTTAAAAAAAATCTTCAAATAAAAAATTTTTCTTAGTTTTAAAAATAGTATTATGATATTTAAGAATACGTAGTTCTTTAGTGGTGTGTTTGAAGCAAGGTCTCAAAAGCTTTGGAAGAAACTGGTGGATATCTTATTGAACTCTGAAAAGAGGAAATATTATAATCTTTTAAAAAGTAAAGAAAAAAATTTTATCATTTACCAAAGAAAGATGATATTCTCAGTTGTAAATGAGTATAGATTTTATTTCTAAGTAGAACACTCCTCTCCTCCCATTCCTTTTTTTTCTCCTGTCTACCTTCCAACTGAACCCAGTAATGAGAGAAAGGCCAAGGCTTAGGGTGGTCTGAAAAAATTATCAGGGGCATCATTTATTCACTCTCAATATTCTGCCTCATGTTTTAACTGCTGTGCCTGGTTACCAGCAAAAATCCCATTCCAGCTGGGGAGAAATCTCCTGTTGCATCTATGAGAGCAGTGTCTTATAGACCAGGTTTGAATGCATTCTAATTAAGTGATGTTTAGTAACTGTGGACTTTAAAATAAAAGTGAATGGTGACATTATATTTGGTGGTCAAGTCATGTGGTTTTCTGTAGCTCGAGAAAATCTAATTCTGGGCACTAAATACATCTACACCCTTTTGCATATAGAACCACCATCAGCTTACCATCTCTGGGGAAAGCCATTTAAGGATTTTATGTTTTCAAATGAAGAAATAATGTATACTGATTTCATCCCAGTTTTGATTGGTTCCCCTTGGACACCAACTATTGGTATGCAGTTTGTGGTGGCAAGTTAGAGGCTCAGAAGGAGTGTGTTGCTATGGAACTTAAAGAAATATCATAGCTGGTTTAGATGATGTACATTTGACAACTTAGCAAGACACAATGTATCATATTGGTATAGGCAAGATTGGTTAAAGTTAATAATGCAGATAGGCAAGAGGAGATGCTAGCTCTGGCTGATGCACAGTGCTTTGATTATTGTTGAAGAGGCAGACTAGAAAATTTGGGGGCTGATGTTAATGATATTTGATTTCGAGGTGTAATATGTGCCAGTTTCAAAAATGGACATATCTAATAACTTTCTTTGTCTCTTGGTCCATCCAAAAGGATAAATGTAATAATAAAATCATTGCAACAGAGAAAAAAATCATTAAAATATCTCAGGAGAATCAATAAAAATAATTTACCTTAATCTCAATTTAAATTGCATTAATCTTCCTCTCTGCCATTCCATCTTATGATAAGAAGACAGTATTTTTGAAAAGGACATGAGTTAATAGGCTGAAATGGCCCCTTGGTGAATACATCTACTGAAACTTATTCTCTACTCTCATCTGCCACATGGTTTCTGTTGCTGCACTGGCAATAAATCTCCAGGGCTAGAAGATGAAAAACTCAGGGGGGTCTGGCAAAGTCTGGAAACAGAAATAGACCATCTGCCTCATGGAGAAATTGACAGGAGTCTCAGAACAGATGCATGCACCTCTTCACCATGAGGCAGATGGATAAAGAGAGCAAATAGGACTCAAAGCTGATTCTGGGAGACAAATAAGTAAAAAGCATGGAGAAGCCTGGTTCTGAGGATCAAGCACAAATTCATCAGTCCAAGCTTCAAAGCATTTCATAGTAGGGCTGCACTCTGGCTTTTTACTCCCATCCTTCACTACTCTCCCCAAACATCATTCATCATTCCAGCCAGAATTACTGAATTAGCATCATCCAGACATGACTTTTATATCCATGACATCTCTGCCTCTTTTTTGGCAATGCATAGCCTACCCGTCCTTAAAGGCTCTTTCTCTGTGAAATCTTCCCTTACACAGCTCATATGGTCGCTTTCCTTCATTAATGTTCAGCATATATTGTGTATGCCTCTCATTTTACAATGACATTAAATTCTGCTTGGGATAAAAGTTCTGTTTTTTTTTTTTTTTTTTGGTTTATTTTTTCACTGTTGAATTGTAAGATGTTATCTAACTAAACCCTATTTCTGTAATTCATCCTGAGTAAAACTGCATGGCCATACACCAGCTCCATTTAGTTTCTAGACGTATGGAACACGTTATTCTTTCCACCTCATAACTTTGGCACAGGACTCTACTTGAGTATCAAAGAGAGAAAAGATCATTAGAATAAAGTGATGGAGGAAGCAGAAAGAGGTCAGGGAAGACTGTGTCTCATGTAAAGCTGATAGAAAGAGGGACTTAGGGATAAAGAAGATGGGAAGAGTACTTTTGGAGGCAATAAGCAGAAGACATGGTGGAGAGACAAGAGTTTCCAGGTGCTAAAGGAGAGCAGTTAGTGAAGGTTTTGCTAATTGATAATGAACTTCCTTGATCTTGACGACCAAGTGTAGTATTTGCTTGAAGACAAACAACTGGAAGCAACGAAGTAGAAAGGGAGAAGGAAACATATTGATTATAATGGGTCTGGGGTATGTTTTGTTTCCTGGTATTCAAAGTGAAGGTGAGCAGGTTTCCTTCAGTGTCTATTTTCTCACGTTATTTTATTCTATAGCTGAGGAATATACCAAGTATAAGTAGAAAAACACAATCATACCCAAGAAAGGTTAAGAAAACCAGAATTAAAACCTGGGTCTTTCCCAGCTTTGGCAACATAATGAGACCCTGTCTCTACCAAAAAAAAAAAATTAGCTGGGTATGGTGGGGTGTGCTGATAGTCCCAGCTACTTGGGAGGCTGAGGTGGGAGTATCATTTGACCCCAGGAGTTCGAGGTTGCAATGAGCCATGATCACACCACTGCACTCCAACCTGGACAACAGGTCTGTCTCTAAACAGACAGCAAGACTCTGTCTCTAAAAGGAAAATAAATAAAATAATTAAATTGAATTTAAAAAAAATACCTGAGGCATTCTATGTATTTTAATCAGAGACTCAATATCATTCAGTAGAAGCTTAACTAGAAACAAGATTAGCATATGCCAAGTGGTTAGACCCTAATCTCTAATTTTACAATGAGTATCTCCTAGAATTTACAGTATGTGTGTGTGTGTGTGTGTGTGTGTATAAAACATATGTAATACATATATACACATTGTAAATTCTAGGAGATATTCATTATATATATACACACATATATACATATATCTTGAGATATATATACACACATACATACATATATACACATATATCTTGAACATATTAAGTTCTCAAGTAATATTTATCAATCCTATTTATAACTATATGCTATCAGGTTTCACCAGCCTGTGAATAGAAATAAAATTGCATTGGCTTTTATACTACCTTACATTGGAATTTCAGTCAGTGTCTTAACATTCTTCTATTGCTTCTGTGAGATCTTGGTCATCTCCACATTTCTCCTGACTCCACAAGTTTCTGTGTTCCCAGAGATGCTTCACTTATGTTTCCATATGAGTACAAGCCCACTCGGCATGGCCACTCTAGTTATATGTGAGCTGAACTCCTCTGACACCTGCTGTCATATTCTCCAGAGTTTTGTGTCTTTAATTTGCACAAATAACCTGAAGAAATTATAAAATAACATGAAGAAATAGAAGCCTAAGGTGTCTTCAAGTCAGCTGCATAATCTCAGGTTAACCTCAATTCATACTCTTGTTCTATATGTGTACAGTAGATTTAAAAGAAATAAGATGAATAGAGAATGAAATTTTTGTGGAACACCCAATTTGAATTTTTTTGGTGACACACTTCAGAAAGTATGTCTGTCACCTTTGCAGCTCAGTTTCAAGCATTTCTAGGTGGCCAAAGCCTCCATTAATATAACATATGTTCCATGAAATTATATGTAAACTTCAGGACAACAGAATTATGGATCCATCCCATTTTTTACCATTGACTTTGTAACATTACTGTTACAAAGATTATATCGTATGTTGATAACATCTTAAAATATGAACAAAGTAACTGTAATAGGAATCTAAACAATAGAGTATCTGACTATTATTTCTGATCAAGTGATCTGTAAGAGTGAGGATATTTCTATCACTTCTGTCAATGAAAAGAGAAAGCTCTTGGTTATGTGCCATACTCTTGCATCATCTCGATTTCCCAGAATGGACTAAATCAATTGAAAGATAAACTCACTGTAGTCAGGCATATGCTGACATGTTGGCCCCTTCACAAAAGCTCATGGACAGATTTCCTCTAGACCCAAACAAACTATGTAAAGAGTCTGTTTTGATTCTTGTTAGCTTTGCACTCTCTCAGCAAGCTGCTAAGAAAATTCAAATATGGCTACTCTTTTGGAAAGAAATGGCATTCCAGGATCTTTCAGGGTTTTTTTTTTTTTTTAATATAAGACAAAGTTATTTTTACAGAACAGTGCTACTCTACAAAGCATTCTTGGAGCAGCATAACAGTTCTAGTAGATCAGTTAACTTGGAATTTGGGTTTAATGTGTAGTTTGAGAGGCTTACATGAATGAAAGATTTGTGTATACCTTGTGCCTTGCTGTCACGATGATGCTTGGCTCACTGTCTGTTTCTGAGGAGCCAGATCCAATCATCAATAATGCTGCTCATGTGGCTTGAGCATCACAATATTCCCAAAACCTAAAATTCTCCCTGGTGATTAAAAATTAGAAATGCACTGTTAATATATATTTGCTGAATAAAATAATTAAGCAAAGTATGTGTGTTTTGAAAAGCTAAAGGACAAATTAAATAATGTCAAGCCTCCCACTGTCCATTTGAAAACATATTTACATATTTCAGCCTTGTCAAAGGGAACTGTCTGATAGAACTATATATGACTACTTTATACAGTACATTTTTAAAAATTTAATCTCATGAAAACTTACAATTCTGTGAGATAGGTATTAACTTCTCCATTAGTACAACTGGGACAGTAAGACTTATGTTAAATGATGTTTTAAAGAATATATGCTAGTTAAGCTGCACAACAAAGACTCAGCATGAGTTTCCTATATTTGAGTTCACTTTCCCAAAATTCTGTAACTTTTTCTAGATGAAGACAGTGAGGTTAAGGAAAGTGGAAGGTTATATGCTTCTGGCTCCTCATATGAGGGTTTAGCCATATACTCTGCTCTACTTTAGTGAAAGTGTTGGCTACAGGTACTCTTGCCTTAATGAGACTGTAAGCTCAGAACATAGCTATTGACAAAAGACTTTGTGCCAGGCACAATAACGTTAAAAAATCAAGGCCTGGATTTTGTCTGGACCAATTTCACATTACAAGTGAAACTGTGAAATAATCCAGAATCTTTAGAGAGTGTGTAGAAACATCATTCATTATTACTTTCACTCTCTGGGGGCCTTTTACTTAACAAACTTGTTTCAAAGTGATTTTTTTTTCCTTTAAGAAGTAGTAAAAAAGAAACACCCAACAATAACCTTGTACTTGTTATACCAGCTTAGAAAGATCTCAGCTTTAGAACAAATTAATAAACTTATATACTATCTTAGTTTTCCCATCATGATTTCACATAGAAAAATAATGCAATAGTGGAGAAACTCCAATTGTGGAATATACATAAGTCTGAGGACTATAAATTCTTCTAGTACTGACTAGAACAAATATGCTTCTGGAAAAGAGTGGTGGTTTTCTTAAAACAGACAAACAAACAAAAGAAAAAAACACCAAAAAAGATGTAGATAATTTTTCTGAGGCTGAGCAGCAAACCAACTATAGAATTATTGGACTTCACTTCCTCAAGTGGGCAATATTCCCTTGATCATCCTGGAAGATGTTATGGTTGATATGTGATGTACTTTTCAAATAAAATGCTCTACTAATTCTTCAAGATATGTTTTTTTTAAATAATCGAGGCAGGGTCTCACTGTGTTGTCCAGTGTGGTCTCCAACTTCCAGGCTAAACCAATGCCCCTGCCTCTGCTTCCCAAAGTGCTGGGATTATAGACAAAAGACACAGTGCCCAGTTTCCACGATACTTTTTAATTGTATTAGTCTGCTCAGAATGCTATAAAGTACTGCCCAAGACTGTGTAATTTATAAAGGAAAGAGGTTTAATTGACTCACAGTTCCACAGGTCTGAGGAGGCCTCAGGAAACTTACAATCATGGCAGAAGGGGAAGCAACATATCCTTCACATTGAAGCAGGAAAGAGAAGTATCAAGCAAAAAGGGAAAATCCCATTATAAAACCATCAGATCTTGTGAGAACTCACTATCATGAGAACAGCATGTGGGTAACCACCCCCATGATTCAATTACCTCTCACCAGGTCCCTCCCATGACATGGGATTATGGTAACTACAATTCAAGATGAGATTTGGGTAGGGACACAACCAAATCATTCCACCCTGGCTGCTCTGAAATCTTACGTCCTCATATTTCAAAGCACAATTATGCCTTTCCAACAGTCTCCCAAGGTCTTGGCTCATTCCAGCTTTTACCCAAAAGTCCAAGTTCAAAATTTCATCTGGGACAAGACAAATCTCTTCCACCAATAAACCTGTAAATCAAAAGCAAGTTACTTACTTCCTGGATACAATGGGGATATAGACATTGGGTAAATATACCCATTCCAAATGGGAGAAATTGGCTGAAACAAAGGGGCTACAAGCCCTGTGAAAGTCCAAAATCCAATAGGGCAGTCATTAAAAAAGTTTCAAAATGACCTCCTTTGACTCCATGTCTCAAATGCAGGTCATGCTGATGCAAGAGGTAGGCTTCCATGGCCTTAAGAAACTCCACCCCTGTGGCTTTGCAGGGCATAACCCCCGCTTCCTGGTGGCTTTCACAGGCTGGCATTGTCTGTGGCTTTATCAGGATAATGGTGCAAGCTGTTGGTGGATCTACCATTCTGGAGTCTAGAGAATAGTGGCCCTCACAGCGCCACTAGGAAGTAGCCCCATGGGGACTCTGCGTAGGGGCTTCAAACACATGTCTCCCCTCTTCACTGCCCTAGCAAAGGTTCTCCATGAAGACCCTACCCCTGTAGCAAACTTCTGCCTGAACATCCAGGCATTTCCATACATCCTCTGAAATCTAGGTTGAGGTTCCCAGACCTCAATTCTTGTCTTCTGCTCACCTGCAGGACCAACACCACATGAAAGCTGCCAAGGCTGGGGGCTTGCATCCTCTGAAGCAATGGTCTAAGCTGTACCTTAGCCCCTTTTAGTCATGGCTGGAGTGGCTGGGGAGCAGGGCACTAAGTCCTGAGGCTTCACACAGCAGGGGGGTCCTGGACTGGGCCCACAAAAGCATTTTCCCTTCTAGGCCTCCAAGCTGGTAATGGGGAGGGGCTGCCGTGAAGGTCTCTGACATATCCTGAAGACACGTTCTTCATTGTTTTGGTGATTAATATTTGGCTCTTGTAGCTGCTGAAATTTCTTCCCAGAAAATGTTTTTTTTTCCTTTCCCTTTGCATTGTCAAGCTGTAATTTTTTCAAACTTTTATGCTCTGCTTCCTTTTGAACACTTTGCCACTTAGAAATTTCTTCAACCAGGGCCGGGCACGGTGGCTCACACCTGTAATCCCAGCACTTTGGGAGGCCGAGGCGGGTGGGTCACAAGGTCAAGAGATCGAGACCATCCTGGTCAACATGGTGAAACCCTGTCTCTACTAAAAATACAAAAAATTAGCTGGGCGTGGTGGCGCGTGCCTGTAATCCCAGCGACTCAGGAGGTTGAGGCAGGAGAATTGCCTGAATCCAGGAGGCAAAGGTTGTGGTGAGTCAAGATCGCACCATTGCACTCCAGCCTGGGTAACAAGAGCAAAACTCCGTATCAAAAAAAAAAAAAAAAAAAGAAAGAAAGAAAGAATGAAATTTCTTCCACCAAAGAATCGCCTGAACCCAGGAGGTGGAGGTTGCAGTGAGTCGAGATTGTGTCACTGCAAAGCCTGGTGACAGAGTAAGACTCAGTTTCAAAAAAAATAAAGAAATTTCTTCCACCAGATACCCTATATCATTTCCCTCAAGTTAAATCTTCCACAGATCTTTTAGGCAGGGGCAAAATTCCACAAATGTCTTTGCTAAAGCATAGGAAGAGTCACCTTTACTCTGGTTACCGGTAAGTTTCTTACCTCCATCTGCACTCACCTCTGGACTTCATTGTCCGTATTGTAATATTGGGATTCAGGGGTTCAGGGTGCCCTCAGCTCCCCTGAGAGGACATTTCTCCAGGTTCTTGGTCTCCTGCCCTCTCAAGAATGAGAGAGGGGACCATGGCGCCATACGCAGTAAATACCGGACTCAAAAGTGTTTGTAGAAAGTGATTTATTGAAAGAGAGAGAGAGAGAAACCAGAGAAGGAGAGAGAAATAGCTAACTCTCACACTGAGTGAGATAATCCAGAAAGATGGAATCCAGGAGAGGAAAGCAGCTTCCACACTGAGTGGAAGGGAATAGAGAGAGATGGAGTTTACGAGGGGAGACAGGCTCCCACGAGAGACTGTGGAAGGGGACTCCAGAGGGAAAATCCAGGATAGAGAAAAACAGCTTCCATGAGAGTGTTTGTGGAAGTGGATCCAAACATGGAGTCCGAAGGGGTGTGGAGGAAGGGGACTTTTAACCTGGGAGGAACTCCCCACCTTCTCTAAGACCCCTGGCCAATGAAAGGAGTTCCTTAGAACTTCCGCTGGAGTGATTGACTTCTGGTTTCTTCCCACGCCCGTGAAATTTAAACGCAAACCCTTAAATCTCCCAGATGGAGAGAGGTGGGAGCAGGACATGACACTGGGAAGTAATTGCCCTTAAAACTATGCCCCCTTGTGGACCTGGAAAGAGAGCACATTCCCTCAATATCACTATCAGTCTTTTGGTCAAAACCACGCAACAGGTCTCCAGGAAGTTCCAAACTTTCCCACATCTTCCTGTCTTCTGATCCCTCCAAGTATCTAAGCAGTTCCAAACTTTCCCACATTTTACTGTCTTCTTCTGAGCCCTCCAAACTGTTCCAACCTCTCCCTGTTACCCAGTTCCAAAGTTGCTTCCAATTTGCAGTATCTTTATAGCAGCACCCCACTGCCTTGATTCAAAATCACTGTATTAGTTTGTTCTCACACTGGTATAAACAACTGCCTGAAACTGGGTAATTTATAAAGGAAAGAGGTTTAACTGACAGTTCTGCAGAGCTGGGGAGGGAGGCTCAAAATATTTACAATTATGGTGGAAAGGGAAGAAAATATATCCTTTTTTCATATGGTGGCAGGAGAGAGAAGTGCCAAGCAAAGGGAGAAAAGCCACGTATAAAACCATCAGATTCGAGAGAACACACTATTATAAGAATTGTATGGGGGTAACCACCCCCCGATTCAATTACCTCCAATGAGTCTCTCCCAGGACATGTGGGGATTATGAGAACTACAATTCAGGATGATATTAGGGTGGGGACACAGCCAAACCATATCATCAATCACATAGATTACTGTCATTATATTCACTAATGGAGGAAATTCAAAGAATAGAATGGATATTCTAAGGCTGTCAATAATTTAGATGTAACTTCTCCTTGGCATTGGAGTCTAAATTAACACTTCTAATTTGAATCACGGAATTTATAATACTTCAAGCAAAATACTAAAGCTTTACAAGTATCATCACTGGTAATTTTCCAGTTATGGCATACTATCCAAAACTGCTTGGAAATCAACTTCCCAGAAAACAAATCTCTGTTCCTTATTCCTTCTTATATAAATTCAACAAGGGTGTGCTGGATGCCCACTTTACACTATCAGGTCTCCCACATACTAGGAGAATTTTATGACCACAACAAGCCTTAATTTCAAGGGGTCAAGTGTTAGCTTATAATTAAATCACCCTGATTTAATCCACAACTGTTTTCCTCTCCATCCTGAATAATTTTGCTTTATAAGCTGGATTTGAGGCTAAACTTTCTCATCCAGTATTCTCTGCTTCAGATGCATCCTTTAGTGAGGAGGTCTGCCTGGCACTCTCTTCTTAGGTTTACCCAGCTAACTCCTAATTATCCTATAGTTCTCCAACTAACTTCTAATTATCCTATAGCTCTGCAGCTAACTCCTAATTATACTACAGCTCTTGATTTAGATAAACTTCTTCCAGGAAGCCTTTCTTGATGCCCCAAGGCAGGGTTAGGAACACCTCTTAGGGGTTTATATAATTGCCTCTTTACTAGATATAACTTCTTTTAGATTACCGTGCCTCCAGAGTCCAAATCATGTTTATTTTTATGCTTACATGGTGCCTAAAGATGTTTAATAAGTGTTTGCTAGGTGAAAGGATAAAGAAATAATGAATGGACACACAGTTTTTAAGTAAAATAGCACAGTCAGCAATACAAATATCTAAGGGGAAAATGTTCCAACGAAATACTAACTCAGTCAAATAGTTTCCATGAAGAAGAGAACAGAGAGAAAAAATATCTGGCTCCACAGTTAGAAGGGCACTGTGCTTGACTTCAGTGTTTGCTCTATGGGGTGTCAATCCAGGCCACGTGGAATGTATAGCATTTTCTAGTTTTATTCCTGCCTTTGAGATGGAGATAATTACACAATTGATTTTTAAAAATATTTATGGATTGTATTCCAGGAGTCTAGGAGATATCTTTGCAGCATTCTACAGTTTCAAAGCAAACTATTGATATAATTACTTGAGATGCTGTGCACATTTTTCCAAATCATTTTGTCTTGAATAAAATTAATCTTTTGCCCAACAGTCAGTTAGAGAAAAGCAAAGACTCAAACAAAATCTCAATCTTGGTTTAAAGGCTTCTTCACCTGTTTCTCTCCTCCCACAATCTCAGAAGAGATATCATCTTCAACTATGTTTTTAAAGGTTATGTGCATGAAAATAGGATGGGGACAAATGTATTGACGTCTGGTAATGACCTGATATTTCTTCATTCCCAACGGTAGTTAGGCATTTGCCTGTTTAGGTGGCTTATTATCCTCCTCTTCTCTCCCAAGAGAGGTTTTTTTCTTTTTTAGCCTTTTACCTAATCTTAGAATACAGAATCAAACGAACATGAAGAGAAAAAAAGACTGAACCGGTTGAAGGAAGAAAAAGATTCTTCGGAGCCAAGTCACTATTGCTAGACTCTCCTTTGTTCTGGAGAATCCAGGTGAAGTGTTAAGTCTAGAGGAGTGTGAATAATAAGCCAGAGAGAAGGGTGAGGGTGGGGTGAAAGAGGCAAGAAAGCTGGGAAGGCTGGATGCCACAAAGATCTTTGGAGGACTCCAGTGAGAGATTGTAGGCATGAAAGAGATGTTGGAAGAGAAATGTCAAAGGGGATTATAAATGGGGATAATCTAAAGTTATGTACACATGAGCCCTTTTCGGGGGAGAATATCTGCATCTTTCATATCATTTTAAAAAGCTTCTAATAATTCAAAAATATCAAAATGAATTGACATGTATTGAGTCATATGATTATTCTGATTTCAAAGGACTATTAATAGAAGCCTCAGCCTGTCCCTAGAAATGTTACAACAAATGGAGAAATGTTAAGCATATATATGTATATAAAAGCACCCATTTGGGTAATAGAGGATTTGTATGTCTGGGCTGTATCATTCACTCTTTTGATTTTCCTTGTAGTAGGGAAGTGAGACAAATTAGAAAACAAGATTAGTGAGTACCTACCACGTACATAATAAACCTTAAAGAAAGTATTTATAAATAAGGCCACATTTATATGTATGTCCAAATAACAATGGTCCCAAATCCTCATCTGCTTCACAAATTTGATCTCCAGTTCTTTCTGGAATTTTTCCTCTCCAGATTTGTCAAAATTTCCAGGGCTTGAGATTGGTGCCTACATAATAATTCTCTGCATTTTCTCTAAATGCAGAGTAGAAGCTAAACTGTAGTCAAAGACTGAGCTCCGGCTACACTGACCTTTCCGAAAGCCAGGTGGAGGTGACAGAACTGAGTGGTCAAAACCTGTTAACCTTGGTTGTAGCATCAAAATCCTCTCTTCTGTTGCTAGCAGGAGCCAATGCTGCCTCTGACTGGCAGCCCTATGGAGTGGTTCTTGCGTCTTGGGTTATTTCCTGCCATTGCCCGTTGCAATGCAAATTTTCTAAGAGGTATTCCAATACCTTGCTCATTCAGTTTTGACAAAATAAAAGGCTGTTTCTTACTTTGTCTTTTTATTAAAACGTGTCCCACAGTGAACCTGTCTAGAGAGCAGAGTGCTATAGCTTTTGCTCTCCAGATCATGCATATGCACAAACACGCACACCTGTTTTTTTCCAAAGGCACATCTGATACATCAGGGTGACAGAATTATTGGGTTCTCTTCAAGCCATATAGGCTCAGAGCCTATATTCCTCTACCTCCCTCATCCTGGAGGGCTATTTTTAATTTATCGGTTCCTACTTCTTATTCCGTAATGTGTGCTCCTTCTTAGGAGTCCATTACTCTTTTTTTAAAATCTTACCTCCATCCAACAGCTATTCCCCTGGACATGGATTTCTACACATGTGTATCTCCATGGAGTCAAGAGCCATTGCTTATCTCTACTAAAGGAATGAGAAGAGAGTATTGAAAATAGCTTCACTTCCAGGTCTCCTGTGTAAATCAGTGGTTGAAAATCAATATTTAACAGAATTAGCTAAAGATCTAAGCTACCATACAAATAGATGTTAGGGAGAGGAGAAGTCTAGCTTTACTTTTCAACGGTACTGAAGCCCCAGGCTCTTGATAAAGCAATTTTACAAAAGAAAATCTTCTAAATATGATATCATTTGTTCTTTTGCATTAAAAAAAGTATTAGATGTATTTTCATTTTTGGTTCCTCAGTGTGTTTGACTAATTGTCTTTACACTGTTATCATTCATTTTTATATTTGGCAAATGCACCCTTCTCATAATTTTGTCTGAATTAATTAAAAATTGAAAATACATTGTTAAATACAACTTTTATTGCCTAATAACTTCAACCAGGGTCTAAATTATTTTTTCTTTCAATAAATTATTTCTACTTTTTTTTTTGAGAGAGTCTCACTCTTTTGCCAAGCTGGAGTACAGTGGTGTGCTCTTGGCTCACTGCAACCTCCGCCTCCCAGATTCAAGTGATTCTCTTGCCTCAGCCTCCATAGTACCTGGGACTACAGGCATGCACCCCCACATCCAGTTAATATTTGTATTTTTTTTTTTTTTTTTTAGTAGAGATGGGGTTTCACCATGTTGGCCAGGATGGTCTCGATCTCTTGACCTTGTGATCCACCTGCCTTGGCCTCCCAAAGTGCTGAGATTACAGGCTTGAGCCATAGCGCCTGGCTATTTATTTTTATTTTTAGGGAAAAACCTTCAAAATCTTTATTCCTTTTATTAAAGAGGACAAAGGTAAAATATGAAGAAATTTGTATGAATTACAAGGTGGTCTAATTAATATTTTAATAAACTACTACCAGAAAACCTCTCTCAGAAAAGAAATCTTACTAAAATGCAAAAACCATTATAATGAATGTATACTGTGGGTTGTTTAGAAGGAGGACCCATTTGAATACTTAAAATATTCAGTGGACTCAGAGTAACTGATATTTTAGGGTTCCACTAAGTGAGGCTGAAATGTTTCAGACCTCAGCAAAAGTAGCTTTGTCTCTTAGGTTTCAGCTTTGTAAAGAATAAGGACTTGTGTAGGCTCCATACATCACTGTTTTGTAGAGTCAATTATGTCATGGTAGAATTTTCTGAGGTTAATGCATGTGAATCAGCTTCATCTGATCCTCCATGGTAGCTTCAGTGCCTATGGAGGCTTCTCATGATGGATGGACCACTCCATTCCTTTTGGAAACCATCCTTACAGGGTTGACAAGAACTGCATGCCAGGTACTGTTCAGAAACCTAGTTATAATTAAACATTAATTAGGCTGTACTTTGGCCCACTTCCTTGTTGCTAAAAGTCATGCAGCACTAGATATTGACTATTTTATGTCTCCATTCTTTCTATTGATAGAATTTCTGACATTAAGATCTTAAAGCTGTTTAAGAATTGATTTGCATACCAATGGTTCCTGCAGACAGGATCTCTGACATTTTGTTTAAGAGTTGTATAAGATGTTTTTCAGACCCTGAATTCCAATAACCAGTTTGTATACCCTCACAGAGGATCAGGATCAGTATGAAAATACAGCTTCTTCATTTCCTGAAGTAGGAAATAACTTCACCTTGCGCTCTGTGACCAGTCAAGGGTCTCCACACTTCAGCCAGTTCCCAAACCCTTAAAAACTCTACCCCATGGATTTGAGGTTTTCTCCTATCTCCTCTTTCAGTGACCCTACGATTAAACATTTTTCTCTGCTGCAACCTGGTGTCTCAGCTTTGTGACTTGCTGTTGCATCAGGCAACAAACCTAGTATGGTTATATTTATTTGACCAATATAAGGAAGGCAGCATGGGGAAAATGATTGTTGGCTTGGTCATCTGCCTATGTTATTATCTGTACCAGAAATAAGAGCCATAGTTTTATGGCTCACAGTTTTCAGTGAGTTCTGAAACCTGTTAGGGCCCTAGCATCTCTGTTGCTGTTTCTGGGCATGAAACTTAGCTTAAGGGAATGCTTCAGGGAACTCTTCAGGCAACTCTTAAGGAAGGAGATGGAGGGTGAAGAAACCCCTTATGATGCAGGAAGTTGTGAACAGCACATGCTTGTCTTCTAAAGTCTTCTTTTCCCTTTTACCCTTTAAGCATTTTTAAAACCCTCTGCTTTTTTTGTCATTGTTGTTGACTAATCAGTTATTGAGAGGAGTATTAGCATAAAAATCATTGATACAATTATTATTGATACAAGTATTATCAATACTTGTATCGCTTCAAGAAAGCTTGCAGCGAAAGAGAACACACTTAAAACAAAACAATGCATTACTAAGAGCGGCCCTTCAGTTCTCAGTCAGAGAGATATTTTAGTCAGCAGGAACTTCTAATGCCCCACCTACAAAAATAATGCCCTCTACTTGCCTTAAAAAAAACAATATTCATAATGTACAGATTACAAAGAAACAAACAAAGATATTGACCTCTAACAATATCACTAAGCTCTAATGGTAAACTTCTTTCCCAGAACTACCATTTACTAGATGTGTGTTGTTGAATGAGATACTTAGTCACCCTGAACCCCAGTTTCCTGATTTTCAAATGAGAATCATTTTTGCCCTACAGAGTTATTCTGAGGGTCAAATGAAATTCTGGCTTGCAAAGTTTTTACATTGCCAAGCAAGGCTTGGTTGTGAGGAATACGAGCATTCGGCAAATGGAAAGGTTGCTATAGGGATTGAGCCATGGAAATTAACATTCTGGGAACAGCAGGACTACTGTACTCAATTATATTGAGTTTATAACTTATCATTCACAAACTGCCACAATGTGAATTAATTACAGAATTCAGTTGTGTGTTCTTATTTTGGAGATCTGAGTTATAGATTTCTAGAGTCAATGTGACTATGGTAATTTCCCAAGACAGTCTTCACTGGAGCATGTCATGAATGATGCTGAGAAAGTAACAAGATTAACCTTCAACCTGTTTCAGTCTCCATCTCTCTAGATCTGTGTAGATTTCAGTCATACGGGGAGCTTGGAACTATCCTCATACATAGAGATGAAATGGAAGAGTCTGATAAGGTATTGACTGAGCTACCCTAAATGATGAGTCCAGTGACTCATTTAGGTAGTGATGACCCTAAATGAGTCACTGGACCACCGAGGGAAGGGGCGCCTGTGCTTCCCACATCAATATCATTGGTATAGACTTATTGAATACATATGTTAGTCTCTATTTCCTTAGATTCAATGGGATGTTTGGCAGGGCTCCATTGTGCTCACTTCCTTTCCGCCATGTAGACCCTGGATTACCTTTGTTCAAATCGTGATTTGGAGGACATGATTCAGTCTTAACTCCTTACTTCAAATACTTCCCAGTGGGAATTTTATTTTTATATCTCCCAGGCATCATTTTTGCCATGATGTCAATTCCAGTATGTAATAATCATCGTTTTTGTTGCAAGCAACAGAAACCAGTTTTGGCTAAGGGATTAGTTGGAAGGATGTCAATGGGATGGGGATAGAGCCAGGACTGTCTGGACCCAAAAGTGTCAGATACAGGCAAACACCTGCCACAAAACTGGTCTGTTTGAGGATGCCACTGAGAGTTTTATTGCCCTTGGAAAGTGAATTAATTTGAAACCATTGTGAGTAATCTCTAATCTCATACATTTTTGTTACTCTTTAAAGATGTGAAGTTCTGGCAGGGCATCCTACTGGCTGCACAGAGGTCAGAGGATAGTACAAAGCCTAACACATAGTAGGTACTCTATATGTAGAATTATCACCACTAGTTCAAAAAGTGAGATATTTTCCAGAGACCCACAAGAGTTCCCAAGTCCTTATATCAAGAATATTCTCACAGACACCTGTTTTTCTCCAAATTTTTCTATTAATACCTATCATTAAAATTTTATCTCTTATTGGATGGTTGCTTCTCATAATAAAATTGATTACTCTGATCAAAATGGTGAAAAAAAAGCAAGGTTGAGTTAAAAAGATTTGACTGGTTACGCAGCATTCACTCACTTAAGTCCAGGAACTTTGTGTTTGAAATACAAAGGCCCCAGCCAAATCCCAAATTATTTTACATTAATTACCTTTGGTTTGAAATAAATTATCAAACATCATGGCACTTAAATATGTGAGTCCCATGAGTATAGTCTGCATTGGGTATAGAAAGGTATAAGACAACTTCAAGCACTCTAACTTACAGCTACACTGGACAATGACTCTGTCATTTTAAATTTTTTAAAATTCTGGACTCAGAATTTTATGGTTTACCCCTGAATACATTTTGGTATTTGTAAATCAAGCTGAATATTTTAAAATATCATGGCAAAAAAAATGCTATTCTTTTTTATTTGATATATTTATATATTATAAAATTACCACAATCAAGTTAGTTAACATTCCCATCACCTCACATAGTTACCTTTTGTGTATATGTTTGTGGTGAGAATATTTAAGATCTACTCTGTTAGCAAATTTCAATACTGTATTGTTTGCTACTAATATATATATGGCCAACAAGGTATAGTTAGTTTGACTGAATGCTGGAGTATTGGGTTTCTCAGTAATTCTAAAAGATAAGAAAATCAAAGCCCTTGGGATCAAGGAACACACATTCCAAGGCTCACAGTTGATACTATTGCTCATCAAATTTGACTTTTTTTATTAGTTTTATCCATGATACTTTACAATCTATGAGATGTCCATCTACTGACATACCTCCCTTTTGATGACAAAATTTCTCTTTCCTGGACACTTGTATGAGTGGATGATACCAAAAACTGAATTTGGGGCAAGTAAGGTAGTATGAAGATAGACTTTAAGAGTGCACCATAGCACCTAACAGTAGTTTCATCTGCTTTGTTTAACCATTACTTAACCAATAACTCAAAAATAATTTATAGATTATTTACTTTGGTTCAGACAGTGCTGTTTTTTTGTTCCAGGTAATAGAACAAAGTTGTAGTATGCAAAGGTTTTGGTCATGCACCTCTATCAGTAAAAATGATTTTGCCTTCACCCATAATATATGCTTTTTATTTATATATTATAAACAAATAGTACTATAGTAGCATTATATATGTGTGTGTGTGTGTGTGTATATATATATATATATATTACAGCATTTGCAAAATTTGACAATAAAAAGTAAGAAAAAAATAGTTATTAATGTCAGTTTTTATATTTTCTTTCACATCTGGCCCAATAGGTCATATTGGCCACCCACTGTGATGCTTGTATTTTATTTTGAAGACCATTGGTCCAAAGAGATCAGATGGCTCTTGACAGGTAATAAAGGTTTTGGTCAATAGCCAGCTTTTTCAAGGGAGGTAATGATCTTAAACAAAGAACAGTCTTGATCTGTAAAGGGTCTAAAGTATATCTGGGTAAGCTTGAAACAAAGCCAGTTTTCCACTCCTAGACTCTCACCAAATGTTTACATACTGTCTCCATATTGTGCTGAGTGTGAAAGATAATGGAATGAGAAGGAGTTTGGCATAAACATAGATATGGAAACAGGAGTATTAAGGGGACTTTGGAACTTAGAACTCTATCTAAACAAATAAATGGCCACTCTGGTTCAATATTACAACAGGTAGGAGTCATGCTACAAGAGTGCAAAAGGTCAGAATCCATCATAAATGTTAAAGTCTCTCATTTAAGTCACGGCAATTCAGTTCAGGATTGGAAGCATGGGTAGGACATTGAGAAAGGAGTGAAAGAGAACTTGGAGTAAAGGGCAACTCAATTCAGGTTTGGAAGCATGGGTAGGATGTTGAGAAAGAGCCATTGAAATGAGAGTGTTCCCTGATTGCCCTTGCAGAACGTGCAACAGAGGTGTGGCTTGCTTGTTCGGTCACTGCAACTGCTCAAAGCCCTGATGGGAGGAAAGCACTCAAGAGGACAGGTGCAAGAGCAAGGGCAAGCACTTTTGGGCTCTGGCCCACAGCAGCATCTAGGGGTGGGTGTCTGCAACTCCCAAACCCCAAGTGGGTTTGTGTTACACTGTGCTCTTTTAGCCTTGCCATGGCAGATGGCTTAGGTGTTGACCAGCTCAATGGACCCTCTGCCTTTTCACAAGGACAGAGGGCCAGTATGACAGCTTTCTGTATCCCAAACTCTTACCCAGTGTCCAAGAAGAATCAGGAGACAAATGGCAGAATGGCACAGTGGAGAAAGAGACATGATTTACATGTGGACCTCTGTTTTATTATCTACATGGCCCCTCCATTTTGATGAATTCAGAGGTCACCAGAGACTTCTATATTCATCTACCCAAACAGGATTCCTGTGTCATTTATATTTGATCAAATCCAAAAACGAAAAGGATGAACATGGGGGTTTTAGTGAGTGGTGGAGGTGGCTCTCAGCAGGATGAATGGGGAGATGGAAAGGGGATGTAGTGGGAAGATGATCTTCCTCTGGAGTTATGGCTGTCCAGTGCCAAACTACTCTCTTACTGCCCACAGCCTGATTCCTTTTGATATTCAGATGTTTCTCCTCATCTCTTTCTCTGCTGTGCCATTCTGCTATTTGTCTCCTCATCTGCTCTTGTCTCCTTCTGGAGCCTGGGGTTCAGCATTTTTATGGGTACAGCATAGAGGGTGTGGCAGGTCAAAAGGCAACTTTTTGGGTGCAAAAACAGGAGTGCCTATTCTCACTTAGGGCTGTGGGTATCAAGGCTTGAGGGTGGGGCCTTTGCCAGGGAACCACCCTCTTCTATCAAGTATTTCCCTGTCTCCTGCCCATATCACCAGGGAGAAAAGCAGGTCTCAGATACATGTCTGGAGAGGAAGACAGGGCTCCCTTCAATTCCACATGTTAAAATATTAGGCACAGGGGTGGCCATAAGAGGTTCCAGGTTTGCACTGGTTATAAAAGAAGAGGTGCATGACAGATTCCCTTCTTCCTCTCCCCAAGCTCTGCTCCCTTGACTTCACCATCCAAGAGTTTCATTAAGAAGCCATAGCTATTTTTGCTTTCAGCACAGTGGAGTAGCTGATCCATGAAGTTCCTGACAGTTTCTTGTGTCTTTCCTGGAGCAATATTTCTGTATTTGGGATTGGGAATATTTCTGTAAATGACCAGATGATGTTTATGGGAAATAGTTGCCATGACATTTGGAAAAGAGGCAAGGATGGACACAGAGGTTTGGGGACTGAACAGCGTCTTGCTCCCAAGGAGAAAAAAAGTGAGAAAAGTACTTTTATTTTGTTTACCTTATTCTTTTGGTGCATGTTTTCTGTTTCTGATCTACATGTGGACCTCTGTTTTATTATCTACATGATGAATTTAGAGGTCACTGGAGATTGCTTTACTCTAGTCATCTCCCCAAATAGGATTCCTGTGTCATTTACATTTGATCAAATCCCAAAACTAAAAGTTGTCGAAAATAGTGTTAGTCTTTCATTGATATTTGAACTGCTAGGTCATAATACCATTGGTAGAGTGATATTTAAGTTAAAAGAGTAAAACATGTCATAAAATGCCCCTGTGATAATCTTGTTTGTTAGAAAAATCGAATCACTATAGTTAATGGGTTAATCATAACATAGGATAAATTTTTGGGACAAAATTAGATTTTACATATTGTTAAACTATATAACAAATATCAAGGCATGAGTGTCCAAATTACACAATGAAAGACTATAGGAGAGAAGTCAAGAGACCCAAATTTCTGATATTGTTCTTTATTAAGCTATAAAATATTTAGTCATTTATGATACTGTTTTCTTATCTATAAAATTAGGTACCTGAACTAATATAGTTTCCTTGCCTGTAAATTAGATACATGAACTAGAGTATGAGAAGCTTTTTCAAGCATTAGTATTCTATAATTCTATATTGTAATAGTGTAGCTTATATAGTCTTGATATAAAATATTGTAATTCGTAATTTTCCAGGGGGCAGGAAAAACAAATGAGCTGTGGCTCAGCTGAAAATTAGTATTCACAAAAGCAGAAATATCTGAAGGCAAGCTCCAATAGTTCCCCAACACCCCGTCCCTGTAATAATAGCAGCTTTCTTTTCCTTGCATCGAGTCTGCTGAACCACCAATTCTATAGTAAGGGTAATTAGAAAGAGATATGTTTGCAAGAGAGTGCTGGGAAACATCCAGAATATGTTGATTCCAAGGAAAAACAGAAACTCATGCAAATTAACAATACTGTTGACTTTGAAAATAGCATATTATTAATTCAGAGAATATGTACTTAGCTTATAATAACTTAATCATTTCAGAAAAGGGAAGGATGCTGCTTGCTAAAATATAGCATTATTTCTGGAGGTATGTTTTCAGAAACTCTCACAAGAAGGACAAGTTGAAACGAGTTTACCCATTTGTTTCAGCCCAGAGGGCTGTTTGGATAAATTCGGAATTCAACAGGTTCTTACATGTTACCTCAAAAACATTTATTGTTTAGGTAAGTTTGAAATAACTCTTAAAAGGCTGCAGTTTGGGCACCTTAGTTTTCTCTCCAGTTAAAGTCAATTGCAGAAGTTCTCTTTTACTCCACTCTCTTGTCCTTTGATTTTAGACTGTACTTCAGATGGCTATTGGCTCTATGAAAAACCATTAAATTTTTGGCTTATTCCCAAACATATGAGCCCCAGGTTGGAAATAACTCCCTTGTTTCAGAAAAGTAGATGCTATTGTTTCTAAATGATCCCTTTTCACTAAGAGAACAGACTAAAAAGAATGACTTTCTTTTTCCACTGGTAACTTATATGGAAATATAATCCTAAATTCAGCATTTTAAAAATATGATTTTCAAAGAATTACACATGACATTTTAAGACCAGCAACAAGTTTAACCTTTAGAACAAATAAAACAACATGAGCAATAAGCATGTAATTTCATAATGGAACACATTGCTTTCTGGCAGCCCTACTAACAATTGGCTAGGTTATGCAATCCTTCCAAAATATGATTTCTATATATGTTGGGTCGGTTATAGTTAAAGGCTATGATCCGGGAATGTAAGACACTTCTGGTAATTTTTTACTGTTATCCATCTTTTTTGGTAACAAAATGAAAAGTTACTTTAAAAATGTGTATCAGTATTTTACAAGTATTCTAGTAGCCTATACCAGTTGATTAACATATTTGGAATGATTCAAAAAGAAATGGACAATTTCTTAGAAAAAGAAAATTGAGAAAAGCAATTTCCTAAGTCATTAACCTTTTACGACGAACTAGAATGTGGCACAGGAGGGAGATTGTGAAATCCACAGGTTAACGTATTTTGGAAATTGTAAGCAGACTCCTTAGGGAATGTGTAGGTAGCACTTTGGGAGGCTAAAGCGGGCAGATTGCTTGATCCCAGAAGTTCAAGACCAGCCTGGGCAAAGTGGCGAAACCTCATCTCTACTGAAAATATAAAAAATTAGCTGGGCATGGTGACATACACTTGTAGTCCCAGCTACTTGGAGTAGGGGTGGGGCAGTACTGAGGCGGGAGGATTGCTTGAGCCAGGGAGGTAGGGACTACAGTGAGCTCTGATTGTGCCACTGCAATCCAACCTGAGTGACAAAGACCCTGTCTCAAAAAAATAAAAAATAAAATAAAAAATTCACTTTTGGTGATTTTTTTTTCACAGTTTGAATGCACAGGACCAAGTATAAAATATATTGACATTTTACATTGTAGTGAAAATACCTGATTTGATCTAAGTTTGAAACAAATCTAAGGTATTCCAATTTCTTTATACAAGTTAATAATACAAAAAATAAATAGTTATTATAGGTTATGAACTGTTCACATTATTTATATATTAACATATTTAATACAATACACCCATAAGGTGAGTACTATTAGTACCAGGTTTTAAAAACACTGGACATAGAGAGGAAGTGACTTGCCCAAGGTCACACAGTTAGAAGTGGCACATTTGAATTTGAGCCCAGGCAGGGCTAAACTCAGGGTCCCAGCACTTAACACAGCCTCTCTTGAGTCAGAGAACCTGAAAGGCAAATTAAAAGCCATCAAGTCCAGCCTCCTACTTTTATAGATGAAGAAACCGAGGCTCAGAGAGCTGAAAAAATGTCCATAACAATAGCAAGTTAGTCCCAAGCCAAGAAGTAAACCTTGATTTCATGGATCCCACTTGAGAACTCTCAACTTTGTTTACTTTCCTGGAAGAGCAAAGAACCTCATAATGCCTTTAAACATTTATAATTAGATTGTTACTTCTCTTCTTCTAAACACAGTCAGCTGAAGAAAAACTAACTGGAATTGTCATTGCCCACTTAGAGGGAGATGGGGTATGTGCCATTAGCCAACTGACCCAGGAAGCAGCTGAAGCTCAGACTAAAAGAAAACTCACACATTTCAAGCAAAGCTCTCCTTTTCTCCAAATTTGTTTTCCTTTTAGACTACATTTCCTATAAGAAATTTGCCTTCAACTATTTGTTTTTGAATAAACAGCACAACTTTGTTTTATCTTTTCTCTCTTTTTTACGTTACTTTGGGAAAATGGAAAAGGACCAGATTACTGAGCTCTTGGAATAGTGTCTTCCTCTTCTCATGATGGTGCTTCCCATCATAACCATTTCTTTTTCTTGTGTGAGGAAATCATTTCCATCAGGAGGGGGCAAAGGTAGGAAGAGGAAATAGAACATCTTTTATGCTTTCATGAAGACCTTGAAATAGAATGTTAAAACTATTGGAAAAGGGCAAAGTACGAGCATGATTCATGCTTTTGGATTCTGTGATAAGAGGAAAAGCTGATGTTCATGTGCACAGAATACACCCCTGAAATTCACAAGCATTCTCTGGAAAATTAAAATATCATGAATAAATTGCAATCAGCACAAATATGAAAAGTTGTTTATCATAGGCTATGGCACAGATAAAATAAGCTTTGATATTGTGTGTGCCCCATTTTTGTAGATGTAACATCCTTGCTTTCCTCTCACTGAAGTGAACTTATATTAAAATGCAAATGTTGGAGAGTCATGTTATTATAGAGTGACCATGCTGACATGCTGATCTCAAGCTTTCAGCTTCCAGAGCCGACAGAAAGGAGTAGTTCCCATTTAAGCTACCCAGCCCTACAGTAATTTTTATAGCAGCTGAACCATACAGAGATACCAGCATTGAGGGAATTGTTAATGAACAAGGGGTTTAATAAAGAGCCTAGCCCTCTTGCCTCATGATGGGTAAGTACTAAAGGTCTGTCTAGTTGCAGAACTCCATATAGAAACATCTGGAGTTTTATTCTGTATTTCCGCTCTTCTCTGTCCAATGGCACTGCCTTGAGTTCCCTACAGATATTCATTCTAAGGGTACTTTCCAACAAACTTTTCTGGGGCTCAGAACACAATACCCCAAAGTACTGCACTTGCTTGATGAGTACTTTGGACTGAAGGGACCAGGAAGGGCTTCAGAAACAAGAAGTTCTCCCTGACCTTCTCCCACTCTCCTTTCTCCTTCTCCCATTTCTCCTCCAGAACAGTTCATAGAAACCAGAACTTCTCTCCTCTAAAACAAGCCATGAAACCTAGACAGGACTCTAAGAGATTGTTCTAGCTATGAATTGTCCAACAACCATGTTGTATATCACAGTGAGAATTCTAAAATAGATTCCTTCCCTTGGTTGTTTGACTCTATTACTCATTCATTACAGATTACATCAAATCACAGTTTTGCATTTCCATATCCATGGATGTACTCAGTAGAATCATTTTTATATTTGATGTAGAAATACTATGTGTTGTGTACCAAAAAAAGCACCATTAATGGTATTTCTGAGAGAATAGTTTAAAGGCTCTCATAGGCACTGCTTTGAAATAAATGCTGGGCAAAATTGGAATATTTTATGGAATATTGCCAATCCTCATTTGATAGCTTTTTATTTAGATTGAAAGAATGCGGCCAAAGTGGCCTCCACCATAGGAGATTCATAAACAAGACATCTCCGTAGCAGGTCTTACATGCTGGACACCAATATGTGCCACAAAGCCTCGTCTCAGTCCTTGACATAATAATACTTTTGAGATTGCAGTTTAAGTAGTTAATATCACACACATGCAAATCATATTAGACATCTTGCATGTTTGAGGGGAAATTAATAGTTAAAATATTAATTTTGGCACAACTGTGGTCACCGGCAGATAATGTTCTCGAGTTTTTAGGTGCCTGGAGTTCTCATGGAATCCTCCTAACTAGCTTGTTTTTGCCACCTGTTTTCTGCATCAGATTTGAAAGGCATGGGTTATTTCTGGTAGGAATAAAGTGACTTAAATATTTTATAAAAATACCATGTAAACTCTATATTTTACCTCCTATATTATCGATTACACTGTCAGTAAACACACTCACTTTACCAGAGAAAGAATTCACAGGGCAAAAAGGGGAGATGGTTTTTCTGTACAGAAAATCCAGAAATTTTAGCTAATTCAAAGCTTTACAAACACATTATTGCATGGTTAAATTATTCTATCTTTGGCTCTTGCTTTTGAAAATACAGGTTCCTCTGAAATACTGTAGGAATGAGAATCCTGTCCAGCTTCAATTACCTTCAAGTTTCCTATTTCCAACCTGTAAATAATTTTTGGATGATATCTGTGGCCACTGACTGGATGTGTCTCTTCATGAGTTCACCCGAATAAGCCAAACAACTGAGAACTAGACATATGACTTCTGTACACATCAGTTTCCCTGATTGTCAAATATTTAGGCTAATATTTGGTATACATAGTGATATATGTGAAATGCTCTGGAAACTGTATACAGTGGTCTGCAAATGTAAATGATTCTAGACTGTGTTAAATTACATTGTCCCTGGTATTCTCAAAGTAAAGTATCAATGACATGGTCTTCTTGGGCTTATTTTAGTAAAGCTGAAGCAGGTGGAATGTGGAAGAAAGATGTTTCTGTTTGGTTCTTAGCAAAGCCATTAATACATGGCTTTAGCTTTTTAATGGAGTTTGATCTTTAATTTGGGGTCCATTTCTTTACCTTTGCTTATTCTATGGCTGCAATAATTTACTGAATATTTTGAGGGTCCTCCTCTTCATGTAGGAACAATTTTTTGGGCACTGGTGAAAACAAAGACAAGAAAATGGAACTCTTTTTTTTAATGTATAAGACAAATGTCATTTGAGTTCAAAGTACTGTTGTGAATATGAGAAGAAGTCTTCACATGAAAGCATTCAATCAGAAAGACAGTGTCCTATTTTTATTCAAAGCACCTCAGGCGGTCTTACCTGTCAAAATGATAAACTTATTTATTGCCTTCTAAGGACACAAATTTGAGGAAGCTCAAATTCTTCCTTCAAATACTCATATTACAGTTGTAATTTTGTTAGTAATATTAAATTCACCCAGAAGCTTATTTTCCCTGCATAGGGGAATATGTGCTTATTTGAGCTTTTAGAAGTTACATTTTTATTTTCAACTGAGGAACACGCTAGAAGGGTTAAATACTTTTTATTTCCAAAGTATTGTACAACCATTATCCTGGACTCATAATATCTACACAGACAGGCTTGTGTTTCTTGTTAGTACCACCTTTAGGTCTCAAAGGACCAAAAGGGTTAAGTGATTGTAAAGTGAGTTGCAGAGTCACCTATCATCCTACACTTAACCCCATGCTCCATGGTGGATTTTGCCTTTTTGCATTCAGACACACCTGCCATTTTCTTCAGAGACATTTCAGGGGCTTCACTTCTCTGGGCAGGCAGGCTCCTGACCTGGTTCAAATGAACACATTGCTATTACTGGTTGGGAGAAGGCTCGGCATTTCATTTACTCTGAAATCATTTGAAAAGTTAGCCTTTCATATGTCAGGTGAGAAATTTTGCATAATTAATATATTTAAGAACTATTTAGAGAGGACTTTAGGAATAATTGTAAGAAGAGTCATTTTTGTGAAATGAAAATTGTCACCAATCTGAACAGCAATTATAAATACTTAAAATATGTCCCAGGAACAATAGAAGGAAAGAAGGGTATGATGGCCAATCTTCCAGTGAGCCCTATGAAAAGACTGTGTTTTGATTTTTGTGTTTTTTTAGGGAGTATAGCAAGGGACAAAAAACTATGGCTAGCATTTATTAAGCACCTATTCTATTCAGGGCGTTTACAAAGTGCTTCATGTAAGTTAATTATATAAGTTATTCTTTATAATTCCTTGATATTTGGATTAGTTTTAAGATTGAGTAACTGACTCAGAGAGGTTAAGCAACAGTGAGAATTGCTTTACAATTCGACATACTTTGATTTGAATCCTGTCTCTGGGCCCCCAATCTAGAAGCAACACTGCTTTTGGAATCAATAGGCAGAAAGGGTAAGGGAGAGACAGAAAGCTAAATTCTGTCCAAGGATGAACAGTTAAATAGGAATATTCTAAATCTATCTAATGCAAGCCTGCTGTACTAGTGTAAGCCTAGTTCTCAGACAAAATTGTAGGTGCCAGAAAAAGGGTTAAAATTAAACCAGGTTCAAAATCTAGTCCAAGGCTGTTAAGCAGAAGGATCTGATTTGTGAGTGTGGCTGCGTAAGACTGGGCATGGCTGTCATCTCTACATTATGTCTCTGTTCCACCATATATGGGTAAATTACATGATTGACTCTTGTACTGGGGATCACGTGGTTCCCTGGGCACACAGATAGGAAAGGGAGAGTAAGGACGGGAGTTTTGTGTTTGAACCTATAAAGTATCCTTTATAGCTCTGTTTATCAGCATTTTTGATGGGACCCCTCAGCTCCTGCCACTTGAACCAGTGAAGATCACTGGGCTCCTTGTTCTGGATTCCACCCCATAGAGCAATCTTTTGAGGTGTTTGTTTCTTTAGATGTTTGTTTCTCTCTTGGTACCTAAACCTGCTACAGAACTCAGCTTTGGCCTGTGCCACCATGACTGCTTTCAGTTCTCAGCTTCTGGAGTGATGTCTTTCCTCGTCGGTTCTCTTTTATTGGCTGTGTTTGGCTTCACCTCTATTCTGTGTTTTACTCTTACGCTGTATCACCTCCACCTCTGCTTGGCTCCACTACCTTCCTCTTTCCAATCCAAAGGCCTCTGGAGTGGGCCTTTGTGTTTTGTTTTGTTTTCATGAGCAGCTCCTTGCTGCCCCCTCCTGGCTCAAATTGTAATCAAGACTTCGTTTTGCAAACCACGGGTGAGCCAAACCTTGCCAATTAAAGAAACCGAACTCTGTTTCCGTCCTGTAGTTTTGCTACTTGGGGGAAAGAAAAGATAGCTGTTCTCTTTTCTCTTCTCTGTCTCTCTCTCTCTTTCTGTTTTACACTTTCATCTTAGATCTATAACAATAAGAGCTCTTTCTTTGGCTTATATTTTGAACATAAGATCTGTTAACTTTATTAATACAGTAAACAAGCCTAATATTGAAAATTTGGAAAACACTGAAAGGCATAGAGAAAGCAAACATTATCTGTAATTCAGCTCTAATAAATAATCACCATCTGCATGATAACCTTTCCTGTATGTGTTTTTTATGTGACCCTGTATGCATGTTTTCATAATCTGCTCTTCCTTTTATCAATATGTCATTAGCTATTTTAATCCTTTTAAATACTCAGAGCCCCTTTTTGGAGGCATTTGTACTCACCACTTTTTGGGGGGCTCAAATTATGTTATATAAGATTATATAGTCTTTTATTCAATTATTTAAGATTTAAGCTTCTGCAAACTGGATTTTGTACATACAAACAGAAGATTCTTCTGCATTCTCCCCATACTGTGCAATATTGTGCTCTTATGCTGTGACGCTCAATAAATGTGGCTGCCTGGCTGTTCCAAGTTCATGATGTGTTTTCTAAAATGGCAATAAAAATGGTAATGAAATGTTAAGTTATTATCAGCTACTAAATTCCTAGTACCAGGGACATCATAAATTATCGTTTTGATGATCAAAACTATTTAACCATAAATTTCAACTAAGTCACAATAACCTACGAATCTTTGTCCAGCCCCCTTTATCCCATAGGTTTCCAAAGTATATGCATTGTGATTGAATTACCTTACAGCTAATTAGAATTTAAGAGAAAAATACAATATATATGAAGGGAGTTTGGGGAAGTAACTAAATATAGAAGAATTATTCTAATATGAGGGGCATTTGGAGGAGCATTTACCCACCAGTGCCCTTATTGCCAATCATTTGTCTGTCTATCTTGTTTACTCTCTGGTCATAGTGAAGACAATTTATTGGTATACCTTTCTGTGAGCTAGAAAGCATTAAATAGGTTCAAAATCAATGCTGCATACGAAAGGAATGCTCAAAATGACCAGCCCTGATGCTATGTATATTTCTTGGTAATGTTTCTAATTTATAGAAGCTGATGAGGTCCAATATTCCCTCAAAGCTTGAAGGAGAATCTTTGGACAGTTCTGTTCTCAGCTAATGTAGGGCTCTGCCTTGATGTGGGAGGGGCCTCTCTATTTCCTTCTCTTTTAATAGTTAAATACAAGAATCAAAACGTTAAATCAGTGATGACCAGGTTGAAGAGAACAATGAATTTATGTTAACATTTTTACATTTAAATACTTACATGAACTTGTTCACATTTAAAAAGCAGAGTACATAAACATGCTTTTTAATCTAATCAGCAAATTTTATTGTTTGAAGCAGTTTTAGCTTTGTGGCAAAATTGAGTGGAAAGTACAGATTTCCCATATACTCCCCGTCCTCACACTTGTACAACCTCCCCTACTATCAATATTCTGCACTGAAAGTAGTACACTTAGTACAATCTGTGAACCTACATTGGCACATCATCACCTGGCATCCATAGTTTATGTTAAAATTTGCTCTTGGTGTTGTACATTCTATGAGTTTTTGTGAATATATAATGACATATCTCCATTTCCTGTAGTATCATTCACTGCCCTAAAAATCCTCTGTGCTCTGCCAATTTATCCCTCCCTCCCTAATCTCAGGCAATCATTAATCATTTTACTGTTTCCACAGTCTTGCCTTTTCCAGATGTCATATAGTGCAATCATACAGTGTGCAGCATTTTTAGACTCACTTCTTTCACTTAGCTATATGCATTTAAGATTCTTCCATGTCTTTTCATGACATGCTAGCTCATTTCTTTTTAGCACAGAATAATATTCTATTGTTTGAATGTACCATGGCTTATCCACTACTACTGAAAGACATCTTGATTACTTGCAAGTTTTGGCTATTACAAATAAAACTGCTATGAACCTTTGTTTGTATATTTTTGTATGGATGTAGGTTTTCAATTAATTTGGGTAAAAACCAAAGAGTACAATTGTTAGATCATATAGTAAGAGTAGGTTTACTTTTGTAAAAACTGCCAGAATATCTTCCAAAGTGACTGTACCATTTTGCATTTCCACCAGAAATGAATGCGCATTCCTGTTTCTCCACACCCTCAGCAGCATTTGGTGTTTTCAATTTTGGCCATTCTAATAGGTCTGTCAGGCTATCTCCTTGTTCTTTTAACTTAAAATTCCCTAGTGACTGACTTTGAACATCTTCTCATACGCTTACTTGCTATTTGTATATCTTTTTGGTGAGGTATCTGTTTAGGGTTTTTGGTCTATTTTTAAAAATGGGTTGTTCATTTTCTTATTGTTAAGTTTGTTTTTATATTTTGAGTTGTTTTTATTAACAGTCTTGAGTCAGATTTGTCTTTTGCAAATATTTTCTCCTGGTCTGTGGCTTGTCTTCCCATTTTCTTGAAGAGCATGCTTTTAAAAGACAGTTTTCTTTTCAATTTTTGCCCTACAGATGACCAATGCAGAACCTTCCTTTTAACATAGTTAGAAAATAACTGTATAAATCAGAAAAATGAAATAAATTACATTTGCCTAACTATTCATGCTTCTAATTCAAGAAATTTAAAATGCACTATGGTTTGTGGATACTTAATATCTAGCTCTGCCTTCTTTAAATGTTAAGTGGCTATGACCTTGCAAGAAAGAATACAGCAAAGAGACTTCTGTTTCTCTAACCTTATGCCTTATGCTTCTGAAAACATTGCTTTTCTGAGCACTATTTCCTGTTCAGGAATATTTCTGTCCAAGAGGACAAAGGACATTTTTTTTTTTTTTAATCCTGAAGAGGACTAGCATGACACAGTCTAATAAACTGAGATTAAAGATGAAAAAACATGGTATTACATTTCCATTCTCCATCCAACATTCACAAATATCCTATAAATGGTAAAAATAATTTTGTGTGATATTCTCTGTAGGGCAAAACATTAAAAAAGAAGTGATCACTCTGTTCGTTTTCTCTAATATATAAAATATTCTCAAGAAAGAAGTGGATTTACAAATTTCTTAAAAGCTCTGTTTGTTTGTGTTATTCTTTTTCTTTTTCTCCTTTCCACATTTTCTTGAGTATTTTTTGAGTGTAGCTGAAAGGTATGTTCAGTATTTGAATTCTGTGTAATTCTTTGTGTCTTCTCTGCCTGGCCATGATAGAGAATAGAGAGGATAAAAAGGTTCAAATTTTGTGAAAGCTGTATGTGAAAGTTAATTATAGATATCAAGTGCATTGTGCTGTTATATAATTTTCCCTTTTTACTATACTTTGTATAGGTAGACTCATAATTTCAGAAGTGTTCAGACGGCAATTTTAGTTGAAATCAATCAGGTTCTTAGGCAATCAGATCATTCCAGTAATAAGTACACACACACACTTGCACACACATACAATATCCTTTTGTGTTACTCACTGTGAAAAAGTATTTTATTATTATACACATAAGCATGGTCTCTCTCTCTCTCTCTCTTCCCACCTCTTTCCTTCTCTTCTCCTGATATCCCTGTTCCTTAAAATGCAAAGGAAGACACAGAACTCTATGATAAAAAATTTTAGAGAACTATAACCTCTCTTGGCAAACACAACTCTTAACAAGAGACAACTCTCTTTTTTCCATTTCATCCTTTTTTATGAAAACATAACAATCTTTACTCTCGCAGTAGAGAGAGGTATTATAGGAGTTAATGAGCTCATAATGGAAGTGGACTTTGTGCTTCTCCTAAGGGAAAGATTAGATAAATTCAGAATACATGATTCTGAATGATTACAATAATTTGAGAAGAGCTGTTCTTGTTAACTATTTTATTTAAGGGCGTGTTAGAACTAGAACTTCAAGCTTCAAACTGCCAATAATTAGATGTGCTGGAAAATACCTCTATACTCCTAGTGTCTTCAGTACGTTTAAATTAGGTGAAGTCACAGTTATTAGCATGATAGGCAATGACATCATTGGCTTCTTAAGCTACATTTCTCCCTATTAAACATGGCTGCACAGAATTATTTTGGATTGCTGCATCAGATGTTGCTGCGTTTTGTAGATGTGGCTAACATAGAGGCTTCCTCTTCCTCTTCTTTATTGAACTTGGTGTCTCTGCCCTAAAATAATTCTCAGAAATCATTAATAAAGTAATTAAAAAATGTGCTTGCCATTTCTGTGATCTCAGATTACAGCAGTTATAGTAATTGCTGTTAGTGATATGCACTCTACCCAGGACCTAATAGGAGAATTTTATGGGCCTCTTTTTTTGCAATCTTTGCACCTAAAAGGCTGTAAAGGAAAGAGTGCTGGGGATGTTAAGCCTCAGCACTTTCTATCACCTTGCTTTTTATGGTGTTTATAAGAATGCTTAGAAACTTTAGTCTTAGCTCATTTACACAGCTCCCTCCCAGGCCACTGATGCAATTGCCACCTATAGGCAGTTTGTGTGTTCCAATTGGGCTTCCCTTGAAATTTACTTAGAGAGCAAACTACTACTACTCCTACAGTGGGTAGGACAATTTTTAAAGACTCGTCATTTGCCTTCTGTGCTGGCTGCCAATAGGCCATTTGAAAATTATCTTTTTGGGCCATCCATAGGCATTATATCTGAGTCTCTTAGGGCCTCTTTCCAATAAGGCCCCTCTATGGAAGTTGTATCTGGCTCTGGTCTTTGTGCTTCCTATTTGAATGAAGCCAAGAAGCAGAATTATCTCTTGTTGAGAACTATATGTATGAGGATCCTGTTTGGGCTTCCTAAAGAGCCTGAGGCTGACTCTAAAAAGAGGTTGAGTTTTTAATTTCAGTTTACTGTGTAGTTAGCCATTTTTTCACACCCTCCTGGTAGGTGTACATTTTCTTTTTTTCCCTTCTTTCCTTTCTTCTTCTTTTATATTTATTTATGTGTAGTTCTTTTCTGGCCAGGAGACTAGCTTGCCTTATAGGTTGGAGTGCAGTCATGCAATTTCAGCTCACTGCAACCTCTGCCTCCCAGGTTCAAGTGATTATCCAGCATCTGCCTCTGGATTAGCTGGGATTACAGGCACACACCACCATGCCCAGCTAATTTTTGTATTTTTAGTAGAGACAGCGTTTCACCATGTTGGCCGGGCTGGTATCAAACTCCTGCCCTTAGGTAATCTGCCTGCCTCAGCCTCCCAAAGTGCTAGGATTATAGGTATGAGCCACCATGCCCAGCCATTTTTAAAATCATGTACCACCTTACTGTCTTCTTTTGAAGGTGGAAATTGTTTCAATGATGACTAAACTTTCTGTGGATCCCTTAGCTACCAACACAGAGAGATCCCTGGAGTCTTAAGAGAGCAGGGTCTCAGATGACCACCATAAAAAACAGGTTTACAATTAAGTTTTAATTACCCAGGGAAAGGCTGGGTTCTTTCTTCAGTAGACAGAAGCTTGGATTTTGGAATTAGTGTCAGGGCTAAGGTAGGGATGGTATTTTTTGAAATACGAGGAGAAGGAAAGAGTAAATAGTCTTCTTTTCAAGTCAGTTTCTAGGCTCTTTGCTTCTAGAGAAGCAAATGGAAGAGACAGCTGAGAGAAGATCTCTTTTAGTTTGGAAATCTATGAAAAAACAGGGTGAATTATTTTCATCTTATAGACCTCTTTAACAGTGCCAGAGTAGTGTTAAACAAAAGAGGGAAATGTTGCCTTTTCTGAATTGTTAAAGTTACCTATATTTACCTTTAGAATAAAATTTTTCCATGTGTGAGAGAGGGTACAGGGTAGTGATTAAGAGCTTGGCTTACAAGCTAGACTATGTAGATTCAAATTTTGCCTTTGTATAATGACCTTAGGCAAGCTTCTTTATAGCTCAGTTTCCTAATATTATAATGAGGTTAAAAATACCCTCTACTTCGTGAAGCTGTTATGTGAATTCAAAAAGAAAATATTTGTAAAACAACTAGAATGCTGTCTACCATACACCAGCACCTTAAACATGTTTCCTTAGTAAATGAAATGTTCAACCCTCTCTAATAAGTTGGAAATTTTAATCATAGCAGGAAAAGGAGGAGTGGCAGTGAAAGTGGCTTATACAGCATTATGCCAACATAAGATGACATTGCTTATGATTTATATTCCATGAAAAGAGTTTAGATATACATTTTGTGGGTGGTCTATAAATATTATTGAATGATTAAGCACTCAGCTCAGTATTTGGTTTGCACTGCTATTTTTCATATAGATTCTATTTTACTGAAACTTTTCATCAGATTTGAACAAATTATGGTCACAGTGGCTCCCAGGATCTTTTACTATAGAATCTTGCTATAGGAAGCACTTAGATAAAGGCATTAAATTATCATTTATTGATAAGAACCTAATCTTGGTGAATTAATTTTTTATTTATACATTAACCTTTAATAGTCATTTAACTTCAGAAAAATCATAGGCCTATGGTCTTTCAATATCTTCCAGTTAAGATATTCTAAAATCAATCTTTTCATTTCCAGAAATAAATCCAGTGTGATCACATCATTTCCCTGATTAGAGCTATTTAGGATATCTGCATCCACACAAAATAAAATGAAGTGTGTTAATTGGCACACAAGGCCTTTAATGATGGGGTCCTAACTTTTTGGCCTAATCCCTTAGCATTTTTCCACTGTCTCTTCACTTTTGTTCTAGAAATATCAAACTTACCAGGAGTTATACCTTTCATCTTTTCACCTGTCAAAAGCCGTTCTCAGAACCTAGAACATTTTTGTCAGCTCCTCACTCTCTACTTTCTACCTGTCCTCTTGGTCCGTGTGTCACATTCTGACTCAATCTTTACCTTTTAGCTCTCTTTAACAAAACTCCTAGGGATACTTAAGCTCCTCATCCATGTTACCATTCTAATAAAAATAAGCTAATCCTATACAGTGCCTACTGTGTAAGAGGCTCTATTCCCATTGCTTTACATATATTAATTAATTTAATTTTCATGGTAACCTTGTGAGGTTGATATTTCCGCATTTCACAGACTAGGAAACTGAATCGCCCTATGGTTAAGTAAATTGCTCAATGTCTTTCTGCTGCGTGGTTACAGAACTCAAATTTGAGATGTACTGCACTACACTATAATGGATACATTTTCATGTTTTTCTACTTATCACATCTTGAAAATAGACACACACACACAGACACACAGACACACACAAACACTTTTCTAATAAATGCCTTCGCAACCTATCAATATTCTCAGTATTAGAGATACTCAATGTTGGCAAAATAATTGCTCATTCATTAAAAATATTTTAAAATTAGTAAGTGCATTGAATCCAAAGAACTCATGTGATTTTTCAAATCTCCATTTCTCTTTTTTTATATTCTATGATTCTAGATTAATAAGCATAGCCGTGCAGTGGCTCAAGCCTGTAATCCCAGCACTTTGGAAGGCCAAGGCAGATGGATCAGGAGAGATCAAGACCATCCTGGTCAACATGGTGAAACCCTGCCTCTACTAAAAATACAAAAAATTAGCTGGGCATGGTGGTGTATGCCTGTAATCCCAGCTACTCAGGAGGCTGAGGCAGGAGAATTGCCTGAACCCAGGAGGCGGAGGTTGCGGTGAGCCGAGATCGCGCCATTGCACTCCAGCCTGGGTAACAAAAGTGAAACTCCGTGTCAAAAAATAAATAAATAAATAAAAATAAAAAAAAATAAGCATAGCAATCATCTTGCTCACTGTTTTCAATATATGTGAACCTTTGCAGTTGAACTAGAGACTGGGCCTCCTCTATCCTCTTTTAACTTGACATCATCAACCACTCTCTTCTTTAACCATCTTTTTATTCTGACTGCAACAGTCTCAAACACTACTGAGCTTGCATGTGATTATAAACACATATTTCCTCTAACTTGAAGACATAGCTAGCTCTCCTTTTTAAGCTTCAAGCCAAACAGGGGGAGGATTGAGGTAAGAATGAAACCTAGAATTTTGCTACTCTCAAAAACATCTTTCAGTAAGATAGTGCTATGATGTTTAATTTTGAAGTAACAGTTAAATTATCAATTTTCCAGTAGAGAAAGCCATGTATAAGATGACAGTAAACATCAGCACAATGTAGGTAACTTGATTACTTTGCTCTATTGTTAATTCCCACATTTCTATATTGCACTTTCCTTTATATCTGATTGATTTTCTTTCAGGTGTTAAAGAGTGACAGGTTAGGCTTTGTGTCCCCACCCAAATCTCATCTTGTATTGTAATCCCCAGGTGTTGAGGGAGAGATCTGGTGGGAAGTGACTAGATCATGGGGGCAGTTTCCCCATGCTGTTCTAGTGATAGTGAGTTGTCATGCGATCTGATGGTTTTATAAGTGTCTGGCATTCCCCCTGCTTGCACTTCTTTCTCTCTTGCTGCCTTGTGAAGAAGGTGCCTTCTTCCCCTTCCACCACGATTGTAAGTTTCCTGAGGCCTCTCCATCCATGTAGAACTATGAGTTAATTAAACCTCTTTTCTTCATAAATTTCTCAGTCTTGGTTAGTATCTTTATAGCAGGGTGAAAACAAACTAATCCAAATAGTTTACTCCATGGCCCTTTGCATGGCAGTAGAAATGCCATAAGCCTTGCCTTACCACATCATTTTTAATACTTTGTAACACGCTAGTTGGGATCACATGGAAAACATGACGTACCTTTGTCACTATAAAAAGTATCAGCAACCATCTCCATATTGTCAGAAAATTGAGTCAATTCACTTTAAATCAAACTAATTGGTTATTGACAAGAGACCATGTAAATTCATTTTTTACTGTATTTTTGCACCTGGTTGTTTTGGCCCCAAGGAGATACAACTTTGGAGCAACTAGATGAACTGGACATAGCCAAATTTCTGTGCATTTCAAATATTTCTATTCTCTCTGTGACAGACATAAAAGAATAACTCGAGAATTTACCCTGAGAGTCTGAGTTCCTTAAATGACAGTGGGAGAATCTTTTTTTCTTATTGAACTTGGCTGTATATGCTACATGCGTGGGTGCAGAATGTATTCCTAGAATGACCCTGTGTTCTTCCTCATCGGTCTGGAGTTTGCTCTCCATCCCCTCACCCCCCTACCTGCTTCTCTGGAAAGGCTTTTAATGTAATTTCCTATTATATTAATGCAATTTTTCCCCATTCTAAGTTCTGTTGATTCTCATAGATTTGGCTCTGAAGAAATAAAATTTTATATTTCTTCTAAAACAGTATTTTCTCTCATATTATTCTTTGCTTTCCCAAGAATACAGAAAACTGGGAATGTCTCTAATAGGCAAATGCAAGTGTACAAAACAAGACTATGAACTTAAAAAAACATGCTCCTTTTGCTTATGATTCCTGTCAGCTGAATTAACCTGTAAGTTTTATCTAAATGGCAAGCAGCAGGAAACAGAATAAGGTAGCCAATATCCTATAAGCACAAGCTAAGTAAATCATATCGTTTGTTTCGTCAGATTTTCTTCGGTGTGCTGCTTAGTGTGGTAGAATTTTTTTGGAAATTTTGAGTATTATAAAGTAAGTATCATCCATTTCCAGCCTGGTCAGAGTGAATTCCAATTGATAGGCTCAGTTTTCATCTGCATGTTGCCCATTAGGTTTCTGAACACTGACAAGGTCTCTCTGTTCCCTTCTAAACTTACTTTCCACCAAGACCCAAACAGTGTTAATTTGCCATTTTGAACTTTTGTTTGTTCTTTTCTTAGGTGCCTACCTGTGTATTACAACCCTACACCTAAGACATTCCCGTATTTGGTTGGTTTTGTTGATTTGTCTCTGAACACACCAGAGAGGGTTGCTTATTTCCTTCTTCTCTTCCTTCAACCGCAGTTCTCCCTTCCTGCCTTTGAGACCGGGATGAACTGTATGTCAAGCGAGAGATTAATGAAGCTCTTAGATGATTGTTATCTATCCATTCTACTAAAAAGAATCTTAAAATATGTTTTCCTGCACGTCTATTAGCATTCATAAAAACTATATCTTGTTTGCACATGTATGGACATACTTATGTTCAAACAGTGTTTGATGCTACCTTAAATTCATTTTTCTCTTTGGATAATTACAATAACTTCATATATTCCAAAGAACAGTGTGATTCCTATAATTCTACAAACTTAATTATTGTGACTTGCCTAGCCACATGTTGGGAGAGTAAGAGAGGAATACAAATATCTTAAACTGCTTCACCCTTAATGTTTTCATTTTTCTCATAGTAAGTGACAATTTAAGCAAAAAGTAAGTCATTAATTGGCTTCTTAACAGAAGAGATTCTGGTTAAGCATGATCTCTGATACCATATAACCTTCTCTCTT
The DNA here is from genome assembly GCF_049354715.1 of Callithrix jacchus. Lineage (NCBI taxonomy): Eukaryota > Metazoa > Chordata > Mammalia > Primates > Cebidae > Callithrix > Callithrix jacchus. The sequence goes on from NC_133507.1 coordinate 83,343,162, forward strand.
CTGGTCAATGTTTAGGGCTCCTGAGAGAGAGAGGTCTCAGGGCCATGAGGCACACCAAGTTCACTGGATATATTTTAGCAACTTTGTCCAGGGTGGCCCTTGCCTGACACAGTCTAATCCTCTTTCCCTTGGGGTACAATATGAATCAACATTCCTAACATGTTGAAGACTCCAAAAAGTTATGTGGACACTTAATCTTTTTATAGATCAAAATGTGTGAAGTTTTTATTTGCATACTTCTAAAGCCCAGAAATTAGTTCCTGGGTTATGGCGATTTTATATCAGATAGGTGGTCCTAGCTTGATGTATTATGTATGTTAAATTGATTTTCCTAAGGTCCTCAATGCAAATAAGAAAATCTAGAAGAGAAGAGCTACAGAACCTTCCTATGGAATTATAAAACCATCATGATGATTCATCCACAGAAAATGTGGGCAAAAGTTCAGACAGATTATGTTGTAAGAATCTTGAATCCCAGGCCTTGGGAAAGACTCCAAGATGTATTGGTTGATTCTGATGACTGATTTAGAAATAGGGCTAATGGATTTGTGAAGAAATGTCAGAATGGCAGTGGAGAATGAGACCACTGGACTTGTTTCCAGAAAATTGTTAAACAGGCCCAGAAGCTGTACTGAGAAGGAAAGTCATTAATTAGATATATAGAGAAAGGAACAGTGCAAAGCATTTTATCACCAGAAACAGATTGAAGAATTAAGAGGATGCATATAGGAAAATGCTGTTTGAATGAAAAGGCAACAGGGGGAACTTAAATGCTTAACAAATTAAGGAGGTGATGAAAACAGTGTCACAAACATTTAGCCTTAAGAACACCCTCTAAGAGAGGCAAGGCACTGAGGAAAAGTATGTTGGTAGAGACAGAAAAGAAGGTATTCAGCCATGTGCTGTGTCTTCCCAGCACCTCCAATTCAAATTATTCCAACCCAAATTATGCAATTATTATGTATTTATGTAGTAATTGGACCCAATTTGAACTTTACAAAAATCAGTAGAATCAGACAAAAGATGAGCTGCTAAGCTCATGTCAGTATGAAGATGAAGACAAGATTTTGACCATAGCATTACCTCTCTAGAATGAGGAAGAACTAAGCATTTGTATTATTTAAGAAGCACAGTGAACCACGAGGAGAGCAGATAGCATCTCCATTGATGCAGCTCAATGCAATATGTTCTCTTAGTAAGTGAGAGGTATTTAATTTCTCCAGAACCAAGGTAAACCATACTTTTAACTATTTGGTCTAGTCTTTAAGTTATAGTCACAATTTTATGATGCACTACAAAGATACTACTCTGGACCCAAAAGTAGTCAGTGATGGGGAGGATTTCAAAGACCTTGATTAGCAGGCGGCATGAGATCTAGGGTGGGGGTTTATGCCAAGGATAGGCAATTGTGTCTTTCTGTATTCAATTTTAAGTTCTTGTAGAGAAGAGCCAGCCATGAAGGATTCAGAGTCACTTCCTGAAGCAGAAATGTGTGCCATGCAAGTGGAATGAACTTTCTTAATTCCAGATAACTTTGTTTATCCATCCTGTGAATAATACAATCTTAGGTAATTCCTTGCTTAACCCTGTTATCAGGATTGCTCATTCGAGTTATTTGTTATTTATTCATTCATTCAAAATATATGCTTGGAGCACTTTAACCCATTCGGGCTGATCCACGTTAATGATTGCCATCAAAAACGATGAGTTCGTATCATTTGTAGGGACATGAATGAATCTGGAGAACATCATTCTCAGCAAACTGACGCAAGAACAGAAAATGAAATACCGCATGTTCTCACTCATAGGCGGGTGATGAACAATGAGAACACATGGGCACAGGGAGGGGAGCACTACACACTGGGGTCTATTGGGGGGAATAGGGGAGGGACAGTGGTGGGGGGAGTTAGGGAGGGATAGCATGGGGAGAAATGCCAGATGTGGGTGAAGGGGAGGAAGGCAGCAAATTACACTGCCACATGTGTACCTATGCAACTATCTTGCATGTTCTGCACATGTACCCCCAAACCTAAAATGCAATAAAAAATAAAATAAATAAATAAATAAATAAATAAATAAGTGATTGCCTAGAGTATGTCTGGTTACCACAAATATAAACTATTTGGAGGCATAGATAAACATAATTTTTTATATTTCCCCACTTTCCCAAATCAGTTCATGATGTGTAGTAAGTGATTAATGCCTACCTAATTAATTTAGTTTAATTGAAATAACATTCAGAAGATGTATAGCTTTCAACTGGATAAATGCAGGTATTAGAATAGCTCATTTCTACAATAACTTGTCAAAGACTAGGATTCTGAATAAATGAGACCAGGGATATGAAAGGTTTAATTCCAAAGGAAGTAACAGAGAGACATCAACATTGCTAGTCAATATTATGCTTGCAAGAACTGGTTTATTTTGAGAAGCAGAGCTTGGCTACAAAAGGAAGCTCAGAAGTCTTTCTTGGGTGTACTTAAAACAATAATCCAGGGAAGAAGCTAAAGCTGATTAATAAAGAACTCAGTCAAGTGTCAGGTTTCAGGAACCTGAGTTCACTCACAGGGCAATTATAACACTTTGATAACCTTCCTTCATAGGTTGGCTCTTTCAGTACACTGCCCATGTATAATTACATGTGGCAAATATGTTTCCCAGATGACCTGGGATCTCTGAGTACTTTACAGTTAGGTTAGAGAAGTAGTAGTGCTATGTCAGGCTCTGAGAAGACGTTATGGTGGTAAAAAGAAGTGTTGGAAAAGCAGAATTGACTGACTTTGCTGAGGGCCAGCCCTGTCTCTGCACATCTGACCCTGGTGTTTAAAAGCGCCATGAACGCTTCATTTGCAAGATCATTTCTCAAAGGTGTGTGTTCTCCACGACACGACTTGAGTTTCTGCCAATGAGGAGAAAAGGTCCTTGCTGCTATTATGACATATTTGTAGCATTCGGATGGGACTGAAGTCTTTGAAAAAGGGAATTCCCACGTCAGCCTGCTACCTCCTGCAATATTTCTTTCTCTTTTTGTATGAATTTGACATTAGTTATAGAAAGCTGCTCTTGCTGGTGTTTCTGGATGAAGGACCCATAGAAAAGGAAGTCTTCTGGAGTTGCTTTATTAGTGTGCAGCCTTCTTACTTGTTAAGACCCAGTTATCCACTTGCCCCCTCAGTATGTGAATTACCTCACTCCTCCCAGAAACCCTCAGAGAACCTTTTCACTATACTCTGTGTCTGTTAGCATCTCTTCTTAGAGAAATTTTGGCATAGCTTTTCCCCTTTTAAAAAATAAACACTTTCACTTCCAAAAGATATTTGCTAGGCATCAACAATTTATTATTATTATTTTCTTACCTATATAATATTCTGATCCATGACATAGGATGTTTTCTTCATTATCCCTTTTTTAGAATTTAATTTTTTTAGTATTTAAATTTTAAAGTGTGTTCAACTAGATGAAATGAGGATAAAATTAAAGATCTAGGGCTAATCCAAAGAAAAAATGTTATAAGCTTTTAAAAGGTCATCCACAAAGATGTGCAGTGAAGACAGACCATTTAGTCTTGGTGTTGGCAAGGAAGTGCATGCATTAATTCTGTGCACAATCTCAAATTTTGTGAAGAGGTTGTATAGCTTGGATTCTAAAACTGTTTGTCTGGAATTTGGAAAGTGTTCTTTCATAGAGACAGTGTATTGATTGGGGATTAGGGTGTCAGGCTAAAGAACTAAAGCTTACTCAATTCATGAAGTATAAGTGCAGTGTATGCCATCAGACCACCTGGGAATAGGAGTCAATCAGACTTGAGAGTTAAATGGGAGAATGGCTTTTCCGGTTTCCTAGAGATGGCCTTAAGTACATATGTAAAATCTGTGAGATTGGCAGCTGGGTATCCTTTTGCATCCCTCCCTGCTCTCTTTTTCTTCGCTCTGTGACTCTCCCATGCCAACACACATTTATCCCTCCCTAAGGCATTCATCCCCAGGCACCTCATCCACCATGCTATTTTTAAGGATCTACCCTCTTTCATCCCTCTTTATCCAATTTTCTCCATATATTTGCTAAGAACAAATCAATCAGAACCAACTAAATCTAACTATGGTGTAGAAAATCAAAAATTTCTTCATAACTACTTTTTCACTAAAAAGAGACTTGTTGACCCAAGTGTATATGTAAATGATGCAATTATGGCAACTGGAGGTGTTGGTTTGTGGAGGTGTGGGCAGCACCCGAGGAGCAGGTCGACTTCCATATCCCACCACATAGCTTGTGGAGACTCACATCCTGAACTTTTTGAATTTATGCTACAGAATCCTGTGCTTTAGCACTTGGTTATGGCTCCAACGACTCCAGAAAACATGTAATTAGTCTTCAAAGCATTTTGTTTTAAAGTAACACTACCTACTGAAACAATGTAAAATCTCAGTGGAAGTACAAGATGCAAGTTTATTTCTGTTCACACAAGGTCCTGTTAAAGTTAGGCAACTCTTCTTCAACAAAGGAAACAGCTTGCAGTCATCTCAGAGTCCTTCAATTCTAGCTGTTAAACACCACAGGAGAGGGACAGACTGGACATGTGACATAGCACTTCTCAGCCTATTTTACATTGGCCACAGCTACATACAGGTCTGAACCAACTGCAAGGACAATCCAGAGATATAGAGGAGCACATGCATAGCATGAACATTAATACTCTCTGTCCCACTGTTACTAGAGGTAATTTGTTCCTGAGCTAAGCTATTCATCTTTTTCATGGTTGTTTGTCACCTGAAACCAGAACTTATTTCAAGTTCCACAGTTCCTTCTCTTCAGCCCCAATACAGTGACATCTATGATGTGTGTGTGTGTGTGTGTGTGTGTGCGTGCGCGTGCATGTGTGTGTATGTGTGCGTGCGCGTGCATGTGTGTGTATGTGTGCATGCACCTGTGCTTCCACCTGGTTAATGTGTGGTGTAATTTATGACAGTGAAATGACAAGGAAGGCAGGTGGAAGAGACTAGTGGGGTGTTTTGAAAGTGGAAACAAGCAACACAGGTAGAAGCAGGAAAAGCCTGGTTTGTATGTCTTAGTTAATAAGTCAGGGGCTCTCTCTAACTAGTCATCATCTGTTTTAACAGCAGCTTGTTAAAATCACTTCTTTTTTTTTCTCTGCTAGATACTTCATCTAATTGTTCAAATACAAATAGTAAGACTAAAGATTCAGAGTTCAAGATAATTATCTCCAACCCTTTAAATTTTAGGATGACTATACTGACCAATCCCAAATATTCAGACAACTGTTCACATAGGACAGGATATGTACATCCTTGAGAATTGTGAAGAAGGAAGCCACTCCACTTGACTTTTTATGTGCTGGTGTAGACTTCCTGGAATTTTCTAGGAATGTCATTTACTTGTGAAATGGAAAGTGAATGGTACCTGATACATTAATGGGTTTACACAGTAGATTCTGATTTTAGTTTTACAAATCAGGAAACACTAAGCTTTCTGCTGGGAATCTTTAGGATTTAATGACTGCCCTGCTGGGTTTCAGACTTGCATGGGGCCTGTAGTCTTGGTTTTGGCCAATTTCTCACTTTTTGAATGGGAGCATTTATCCAATGCCTGTATCCCCACTGAATCTTTGAAGTAACTAACTTGTTTTTGATTGTATAGGCTGATAGATGGAAGGGATTTGCCTTGTCTCGGATAAGACCAGAGTTGAACTTTAGAGTTAATGCTGGAATGAGTTAAGACTTTGGGAGACTGTTGGAAAGTCATGACTGTGTTTTGAAATGTAAGATGGACATGAGATTTGGGAGGGGGTGGAACAGAATAAGATGATTTGGCTCTGTGTCCCCACTGAAATCTCATGTCAAATTGCAGTCCCTAGGTGTTGAAGGAAGGGCCTGGTGGGATGTGTTTGAATCAGGGGAGTGGGCTCCCCGCTTGCTGTTTTCATGTTAGTGAGTGAGTTCTCTTGAGATCCGGTTGTTTAAAACTGTGTAGCACTTCCCCTTTTCTCTCTCTCCTGCTGCCATGTGAAGATGCGTTTGCTTCCCCTTTGCCTCTCTGGCTTGATTTTAAGTTTCCTGAGGCTTCCCAGCCATACTTCCTATAGAGCCTGCAGAATTGTGAGCCAATTAAACCTCGTTTCTTCATGACTTACCCCGTCTCTGGTAGTCTCAGGTATGCTAATACACTGAGCATTCCTCTAAACTTTTCACGTGTCTTCAGTGTGGATTTGTGTAGCCCCAATGATCTTTGAATGTTGAGGCTGCCATTCCTCCAATTGGTTTAAACTTCTAGATTCACTTTTAAAGCTTGAACATGTTATACCTTTATCGTCTTCTTTTTTTAAAACCATTTTCATTCTAATTGTATTTATTTTTGGGTTTCCAATTACATTTTTCATATAAGCAAAAACAGCTGCATGCTACAGTGAAAATGTAGACAGGAGAGCTGATATTAGAACACAGCAATTGGCCTGGCTTGGAAAAGGAGAGAAAGTTACATGTGTGTGAGGAAACATTAGCAGGGTTTTTTTCTTTTTCTTTTTCTTTTTTTTCTGTAAGCAAAAGGAAAATCTCTCAGCTTCTAGGCAAGCCTTAATCATATATATATTAACACTCAGCTTATAAAGTATATGTAACAAGAGTTAACTTCACTGTCAACATTACATAGGCATACTAAATCTGAAGAGATAGAATTCTCATTATGCATTGCAGGTATGCCACAGTTTAGAATTCTTAGGATGCATTCACTTACTTTATGTCACCTGTTCTTTACAACAATTTCATTAGAAGGGAGGGTATGAATTTTTATGCTCATTTTATATTTAAAGCAAATAAAACCAGTGGATTTAGGCGTCTTGCTGGGGTCATACTCTCCTTAATTGGTTGAGTCAGAAATGGAATCCACTTCTTCTGACACTTAGTTTAATTTTCCTTGTTTTGTAACAGCCTGGAGTTTCCTTCTCACCAAGCTAATAACTCGTTACCAGGAAAACCACTCATTTATTATTTTTTTTTCTAGAGATAAAAGTTTGCTCATCTCTAGGGAAAGGCTTTCTCTTGTATCTCATTCCCTTTTCCTGGAAGGGAAAATACTGACTTTTACTCCTCATTGGTGAGTAACTCTCATGGAGGGTATACCATAATAGTTAAAGAGGATCCTTGTCATCCTTGACTCACATCTTGCATGCAATCTCATGGCATTATCCACAGTCTATTCTAAATGCAACCATTCATCACCACTTCTGCCACTGCGCCATTCTGATTTAAATTCTTGTGGTCCCCTGACCAATCTTCCAGAGTTCGTCCTTTCTGTAACCCCTTCCAAGTCTGAACTCTCCATAGCCAGCAGACCATGCCTCTCCCCTACTCAAAACCTTCAAAGGCTCTGACCTTCCTCACAATAAAAAGTTCCACAATGTTCTACAAAATATGCCCCTTAGAACCTTTTTAGTACATTTTTTTTCACCATTCCTTGCTTAGTTTATGTCTTTAGCCCTAGTTGCCTCCTTTCAGTCCTTTTAAAGTGACTAGCTTTCCTTGCAAGCAATTTGCTACTGCCTGGGATTCTTTCCTTGCAAATGTGTGCCTGGCTGCCTTCCTACCTTCAGTTGGTCCAGTCTCATTGCGAAGACAACTCTGCAAAGAGGCTTTTGGGACCATTTTATCTAGCTAAGAAGCACTCCAACACATATAATCACATTTTATCCCTCATTATTGCTTACTACACTATAAATATTTAAGTCACTTATTTTGTTTTCCACCAGAATGTAAGCTCTGTGAGTATAGAAACTTTGTTTGACTTTCATCATGTTCTCAATGCCTAGAACCATCTCTGGCATATAATAAGGGATTAATAAATATTTACTCAGTGAGAAAAATTGTTTTAAAAAATGGATGACTCATGGGGTAAGACCATGTCAATCTTAATACAGCTTGACTATTTCTTAGTAAAATAACATTGGGTCTCCTATTTAGCTATTCTTAGCCTCAGTTTTCACATCTGTAAAATGATAAGTATAATGGTCTTTGCCTCATTATTAGTTTACTGTAATCATTAATATTATACACATGTGTTGCTTCATAGATGCCTGACTTATAATAGGCTCTCAAAACATCTTGAGAACTATTGACTCTGCTACCCATGGATAAAATGCATAGATACAACACAATTGTGCTCTTCTCAGTGGAAATGTGCCCATCCATTTAAGACATGCAATCAATGGAACGAGTGACTCAGCTCTTACTTAAAGCTGTCCAAAATCTTGAATTTCAGTTTTTAGACATTGTGCAATTGCCTTTCAATAGAAAATGTGACAAAAACATGTTCAGGTTTTATAGAATGCTTTTGCTTTCACTGCCATTGCCAGTAATGTGGTTTTCTTTTTGGAGATCTGGCTAGAGGCTGCTGAGCCTTTCATTTCACCTAATTTAATAGTTGGTGCCAGAAGGGCCATGTGTGAGATACCTTGGGAAGAGGTATTGTGGAAATAGAATTATGCCCATTTGCTTGAGAGGAGAGCTGATCCTGGGCATTAAGCTAGACATGATGGGAACAATGGTCCAATTTGCTTCCCTAAGTTCCTGGCTTTATGGGCTTTCTTTAAAAACATCCAAGATCTCCCTACACTTCTGTAGCCTAGGGGTTTATAATCCATTGGGGAAATAATATATGACTTTTTTTTTTTTTTTGAGAAGGACTTTCGCTCTTGTTACCCAGGTTGGAGTGCAATGGGCGATCTCGGCTCACCGCAACCTCCGCCTCCTGGGTTCAGGCAATTCTCCTGCCTCAGCCTCCCGAGGAGCTGGGACTACAGGTGTGCGCCACCATGCCCAACTAATTTTTTATATTTTTAGTAGAGATGGGGTTTCACCATGTTGACCAGGATGGTCTCGATCTCTTGACCTCGTGATCTACCCGCCTCAGCTTTAAAAGACAATCTACAGATCAAGGTAAATAACTGTAAGAATCTAATAAATGATATGATGGAAATCTTGCTTCAGGAGACCCAGGATATAGAAAATTCCTGAAGCAAAGGTCTAAACCACAAGAGGTCCTGTTTTACTAACTTCCACTTAAAGCTAATGTTTTCTACAGCTGTGGATCAATGATGAGGACAATGCTTGTCAAGACCCCAGAGTTAATTAAAACCCCTTCAGTGGCTTGCAACACAGACATATTCTCAGTCCCCAACCTCAGAAATTCTTATTTATTAGTGCAGGAAAAACATCTACTGTAACCTTCTTCCTCTTCCTCCACCTCTCCCTCTTCCTCCTTCTCTTCCTCATCTTCCTTCTCCTTTACATATTTTATTTACATATAATTAACATATATATACAAGTTTTGATATTCAGTTCATTGAGTTTTAACAATTTCATACATCCAAAACAAGATATAGAATATTTCCATTACTACAGGAAGTTCCCTTGTTCCCCTTTCAAAAAAGTTTTATTTCCTCTAACCTCTACTGCCCTTCCCCTCCAATTTCTGATTTCCAGCCATAGTTACCTTAACCCCTTCTTGGATTTTATATAAATGGAGTTATATGCTATATACAGTTTTGTGTCTGGCTTCTTTTGTTAAATATAATGTATTTTTCTCAGATTTATCTATATTGTGTGCTTTAGTAATTAGTTCTCTTTTTACTGCTGTCTAATATCTCATTGTTTGGACAAACCACACATTGTTATTTTCATTTTAATGGCCATTTGGATTGTGATATGGTTTGGCTGTGTCCCCAACCGTATCTCATCTTGAATTATAATCTCATAATCCCCATGAGTAGATTGAAGGAAATGTGGGGTTGGAATCCTCATATACAGTCCCTACTGGGACACTGCCTAGTGGAGCTGTGAGAAGAGGACCACCCTCTTCCAGATCTCAGAATGGTAGATACACTGGCAGTTTACAGTGTACATCTGGAAAAGCCTCAGGTACTAAACTCCAGCCTGTGAAGAAGCTACCCAGAGCTGCGGGAGCCCACCCCTTGCATTAGTGTGTCCTGGATATGAGACAAAGAGTCAAAGGAGATCATTTTGGAGCTTTAGGGTTTAATTACTGCCTTGCTGGATTTCAGACTTTCATGGGGCCTGTAAGCCCTTTGTTTCAGCCAATTTCTTCCTTTGGAATGGGAGCATTTATTCAATACCTGTATCCCCATTGTATCTTGGAAGTAACTAACTTGCTTTGGATTTTACTGGCTCATAGACAGAAGGGACCTGTCTTGTCTCAGATGAGACTTTGGGCTTGGACTTTTGGGTGAATGTGGAATGAGTTAAGGCTTTAGGAGACTCCTGGGAAGTCATGATTGCATTTTAAAATAGGACATGAGATTTGAGAGAGAACATTGTTGGAATGGTGTGGTTTGGCTGTACCCCCACCCAAATCTCATCTCAAATTGTAACCCTCATGTGTTGAGGGAGGGACCTAGTGGGAAGTGAAACTCAGTGAGTGTTTCCCCCATGCTGTTTTTTGATAGTGAATGAGTTCTGATGAGATCTGATGGTTTTATAAAAGGCTTTTCTCTCTTTGCTCCTTCTTCTCTTTCCTTTTGCCATGTGAAGAAAAATGTGTTTGCTTCCTCTTCTGCCATGATTGTAAGTTTCCTGAGGCCTCCCCATCCCTGTGGAATTGTCTGTCAATTAAACCTCTTTCCTTTATAAATTATCCAGTCTCAGGTATGTCTTTATAGCAGTGTGAAAATGGACTAATATAGTTGTTTTCAGTTTTTGACTATTGTATATAATTCTGCTATAAACATTCTTATACATACCTTTTTGTGAACATAAGTTTTGTTTCTCTCGGGTAAATAGGAGAGAAACTGCTGACTCAAAAGATAGATGTATGTTTAACTTAATAAAAAACCACCAAACATGTCTCTAAAATGGATGCATTTAAAAAATAGCAATGCAGGAGAATTCTGGTTTTCCATGTCCTCACCAACTTTGGTGTTGTTAAATTAAAAAAAATAATAATGAAAAATGTGGAGCTCCTTGTCATGTATCTGTTGATGATTTGTAATGTTTTCTTTCATGATAGGTCTGTTCAGATTATTGGAATATTTTTAAATTTATTTGTCTTTTTATCATTCACTTTTGTGAATCCTTTATTTTGTGAATACACATTTTTTTGTTGGATATATGTGTTCAGAATATTTTTTCCAGTCTGCAGCCTGTCATTTAAAAAATTACTTGTGTTTTCATTCAAGCAGAAAAATTTTAATTTTAATTAAGTTTAATTTATTAATATTTTATTTTATAGTTAGTGCTTGTTTGGTTCTATTTCAATCTTCCACAAAATTGCAAAGATATTGTTTTATATTATTTTCTAGAAGTTTTATAGTTCTGGCATTTATGTTTAGGTATCTTATCAATTTGAGTGTGTGTGTAAATTGATACACTCAAATTGAGGGAGGGAGAAGGGAGGTCCCGAAGATGCTCCCAGTTCCCCACTCTGATGTGCCCAGGTCCTTGACCTCTCCTACCCCAGGAATGAGGAAAGGGGCCCTGGAGGCCCGGTGAGTTTACTGTTCAAATAAATATAGTGGACCCAAAGAGTTTAGCAGAGGCCAATTTATTAGGCAGGGAGAGAGAAACAAAGAGAAAGGGGATCCAAGGAAAGAATCCTAGGTAAGGCGTGTGGGGGTTCTAACCCTGGAGTTATTCCTGCCCCATTCATGTTGTCCTCCAATGAGAGGAGTTCTTTTAATCTTCCTCAGGAGTGATTGATCTTTGACTCTGATACTGGATTGGCTGCTTGATCTGCAACAGAGCCCTCTCCTCCCAGATATTTCTGAGAGCTTTTTGAACAAAGATGCTCACCTGGATTTTCGACCTACCCGCGACCTGGGAAAGAACTTTACATTCTGGATGGGGGTGTGGATGGAGGCATGGGGCTGGGAAGCTCCTGCTTTTGAAACCACGCCCCTTGTGGAACCAGGAAGAGAAGTTTTTTCCTTAACAAAGTCCCTTATATGCGTGTATTTATGTGTGTGTTATGAGGCAGGTAGTTGAGATTCATTTTTGACTTATGCAGATATTTAGTTGTTCTAGTAGCACTTGACTTGAATTAACCTAACACCTTGGTTGTATGCATTTTTAATAAGTGCTTTACATGATCCTGATGCAGAGCATTCAAGGGTTATTTACTATGTACTGCTGTGGAGGAAAGGTGAGTGAGTGTTTATTTTGATTTCCAATGGGAGAAAATTACTAGCAGTGGAGTAATAATGTTATCAGTAATTACTAGGAAAAACTAAACTTTATTGAGCTTTTGCTGCTTTATCTTTGCTTATAATATATACTTTGTATCTAATTTAATATTTATTCAAATCTGATGCAATAGATATTATTATCTGTAAATGAGGGCACAGAGGCTCAGAAAGCTTTTCATTGTCCAAAGACTATCTTTAGCAAATATTGAAGCCAAAATCCAAACTTTGCTTTTCTGACACCAGAGACACTCTCCTAACTACCAGGTTCTCTGCCTTCTTCAATGGGGTACTAATTTTGTTTTTCCACTGCTCATACCTGAATATAATGATTCTTTAATGAAATTGTTCTCAAACATTTGTCTCAGGTCAACTTTATGCCCTTAGAATTATTGAAGACCTCAAAGAATTGCTGTTATTAGGTTGGTGCAAAAATAGTTGCAGCTTTTACCATTGAACATAATGGCAAAAACTGAAGTTACCTTTGTACCAATCTAATATGTGGGCAATATCTAGTTATATTTATTGTATTCAAAATTAAAACAGAAACTTTTGAAAAATGTGACAACTTATTTTTTAAAATAATAGTAATGACTCCATTGCATATTAACATAAATAATATATTTTAATAAAAGTATTTTCCAGAAAAATAGAAACATTGTTTTCCATTTTTGTAACTCTATTATCTGGCTTAATAGAAGACACCTGTATGCTCATTCTGGTCTTATTCAATCTGTTGAGACATGTTCTTTTTGTTGGAATACAGTATATGAAGAAAATTTGGCCTCACACATACGTATTGTTTTAACAGGAGTATTTTAATAGCCTTTTCAAATGATTATGGCTATTCTTTGATACTACATCAAACCTAACAACTGGTGGTTTCTTAAATACTAATTAAATAGTATTGTCAATGTGGAATCAGAAACCATAGTTAATATCGAATAACTTAAACTCAGTTTTAGTCAATATTTTATTCATGCTTGACTATATAACAATATGCATTGGTCCTCTGGAAAATATAGTCTGAGTTATACAGATGATAGTGGGTTTGAAAATGCACTATTTAGATCTTCTAATGCAGGGAATATAATTGACTGACAGCACCTGCGACTCTCCTTCTAGAACCACCATCATGTTTGTATGTTTCCCACGGCTGCTCCCAGACAGGGGCTGCACATAACAGAAGCACTAAGGCAATCCCACCCCACTGAGATGAAGAGCTCCTTAAAATGGTGAGTTTGACTTCATAACTTGGCATTGTTCTAGTAGAAGCATTCTAGGGACTGCTGCCATCGAACTCTTCTTACCCCATGCACTTTCCTTCTTCCCTCCTTCTTTGGTGTCAGACCTGCATTGTGGTTCAAAGGCTGTCTCCACCTTCTCTGGCTCTCTCCCTCTATCCTTCACAGGTTTTCCCATCAGTAGCTCTCTTGAATGTCTACTCTGATCTTAGCACCTACTTTTCAGAAGACTAGAACTAATAAACAGATCTCCAAAGGCTGACACATTTCATTGTAAAATACCAAAAGCTCACTTTTGTAAATATCACCACTGATCCCATTGGAAAAGTCATAAGTACTGGGACATTGTCAGGCAAAAAGTGGAGGATATACATTTTCCAAAATTCTAATTTTAATTCAGAAACTTAAATTGCATCATTAGCAACATGATTGCCAGTTGCTTTCCTTAAAATGGCAGGCTTACTCCACTGAAGATGTAAAAATCTCTTCCAAACTGCCAGTCTGAATAACCACAGCTTACCAGTCAGTGGCTCTTGCAAGTAAAAATAGTGCTCCAAACAAAGAGCAGCTAGTTCAGCTCGCAACTCAGTCAGACAAGGAATTTTTCTTGAGAAACTCATTGCACTGCAGAATGCAGCAGAAGTGCCTTTAATCAATCTGGTCTATTTCATAATACAGGATATTAAAAATACGTACTCAGGGATAGATCTAAAAATTTAACACGTTTTTACTGCCTCGTAGAGGACATTTTTAAGTGGAATGGGCTCTATGTTTCCTGCAAGTGTGTGGCAGTGAAAAATACAGTGACTACTAGAAGTGTTTATTGCCATTGACATGATTCCTGCTCTGATCCTAGTCATTTCGTCCACCATTGTTTTTGCTCCATTAGTCCAAATGCCAACACAGTGGGAAAGCCAAATGACTCCCTAATATTAATATAAAACTAGTTTTTGGCCTCACAGAACCTTGGAAAATTCTTAGGAACACCCAGGGGTTCATATACCATATTTTGAGAACCATTTCATGAAGAAATCAAACATTGATTTAGCACCTCATAAGTACTATACATCTTTTTAGGCCCTGAGGATGACTGTCACAGAGCACCTACCCTCAAGATCCCTGGCTTTTCTAAAGGAGACACAGGTTATTAAATAGTTGGATTACAGCCCGTGGACTGTGCTATGGGGACAGAGAGAAAGAACATCATGGTTCTGTCTATAAGGCTCAGAGGTGTCCACACCAGGGAGGTGATTCTTGAAGGCAAGATTTGAGGACTGAGAAAGGGCTTGGGCCCCAAATAGAGGAAGTAGATATTCTAGGAGGAAGGAACAAATAACTATAAAAATATGGCAGTGTGTAGTATGCTTGTACAACTCTCTATCTAAAAAACAGTAAAAAATATGTTAACTATACCAAAGTTTCCAAAAGGTTTTGGTTATATAATTTTTCAGAAGTTTCATGTCCACGTTATTACTCAACATAAGGAGACCATTGGATAGCACCATGCCTCTCTGCCACCTGAACCACAGTGATAGCCTTTCACTGTGGCCTGTATATTTTTCCTCCTGTTGGCTACATCTTTATCATTTCTTGGAACATCATTTTTGTTTTATTTCCTCTTGTTTTTGTTTCAGTGTTTTCATAGGACCAAAAAATAAGACAAGTCTGAATATTTCCCTGGGTATAGCAGAACTGTGGATGATGTCATCATCAATTGAGAATTATATTGTCTTTACATTTATGAAGCTCAAATGCCCACATTCTTTTCTAATTCAGACCTGGTTTATTTAATATGTGTAAAGCCGTAAGTCTTGACATCCAGGCGGTTGTTTTTCCAAATATGCTTATGATTTGCTAAGCCATAAAGACAGTGGATACTGCAGATCAGAAGCCTGTAGTGCAAATAAATGTATTGGTGTGGCATATATTGAGTGTTTATTTATGTAAACCTGAGATGGCTACGGAGAGGCACTCTCTTGGTTCATCCAACAAATCACTATGATTCAGATGTTTCCTAACAACCACCTGGGGGAGGAGCGCAATCTTCTCATTTAATCTTAATCACTGGCAATCAGAGACATTTCACAACTGGGAAATACACACAAATTATTAGAAGAGCAATCAGATAATAAAAATGGAAAGAAACATAGTCTTTCCTGTGTCAGGGATTTATGCACAATTACTCAGAGTGTTTTAGAATGTTTTCATGTCACTCTCCCAGGCCATCCCGTTTAAATCTGAGTTCTTTTTAGCCACAGGCTGTATGGAACCATAGGCTCTTATAGACCAAGTCATTTTATACGCAAACAAAATAAATGGATTTTAAGACTGGGCTCAGGCTCATTTTGTACATCTCTTCAATATTTTGTGCCTAGGTGGAGGTTTTAGCTTTGCATATTCTCTTGATAAACCTGTTCATATTTCTAGGCCAAGGAGTTCCCAAGTGTTGTGTCACCCTAGATTTTTTTGTAAGAGTAGATCAGAAATGATAACAAGAAAGATTTTTTTCTTGAGCTCTCATCCTTGAATTTCTGAGGTCTAATATCTCCTCTTTTTTCATCTCCATGGTATAAGTCTTTTTATACAAATTACATTAACAGCAAGAACGCCATAGGCAATAAATGGGGAGGAGAATGAAGGCAGTCTAAGAGTATAGAAGAAAGTGTATGAAAAGGAAAAAAAGTGTAGAGCGGCACAGTGCTGTAACCAGAGCTCCCCAAATCGCAGTGGTTTAATGCTATGGTCAGAATGTTTGTGTTCCCCAAATTTCAAACAAGCAAACCTAATCACCAGCGTGATGGTATTAGGGGCATTTGAGAAGTGATTAGATCATGTGATTCGATTATAAACGTGGCCCCAGAGAGCTGCCTTGCCCCTTCTGTCATTTGGGGACACAGCTAGAAGATGTGATCTGTGAACCAGAAAGCAGCTTTCACAAGACACCCAATCTGCTTGATATCGCCCTTCCCAGAGTCCAGAACTGTGAGAAATAAATATTTGTTGCTTATTAATTGCCTGATTTCTGATATTTTGTCACTGCAGCCCATATGGACTAAAACAATAAAGTAAAAGTTTGTTTCCCTCACATGCCATTGTGAGTTGGTGGCGACGATGGTAGTGGTGGTAGTGGTGGTGTCCTCTTCCATGTTCTCAGGGACCCACGATCCATCTACCAAGTGGCTTCCCCATATCCCAGGGCCTTGGAATCTACTACTGGATTCTTTGTTTCCAGAAGTCAAGAGAAGGAAAAGTTAGAGAATTGCTTACAGGGTTTGGGGGTTCAGCCCTTTATATGGTGTAGCTCATTTTGTTTGTATTCTATTGGGAAGATCTAAGTTGCATGAACCCCACCTAACTGCAGGAAAGAGGAAACAGAACCAGAATTTGGTGGACACATTGCATTTTCCTGGCCATCTTCATCAATTTGTTCTCAGTGATAGTTGTCAGCATTATGGGTACTTTGAATGTAGACAAAACTCAAATCTGTCCTAGCAGGCATGTGTTTATCATTTTGTTTATTCACTCAACAAATATTATTGAACCTCCACTATGAGTAGGACTTTGGGCAAGGTATTCAGTATATAACACTGAGCAAAGAATAGAATACAGACATAACACAGGTCCTGCCTTCAGGAGCTTACAGTGTCCTACTAACTGACACACCTATTGTCTTTCTCATCAGCTTTCTTAGTTCATCCTTAAGTTGCTGAGAGTATGGGAATAAGAAAGGAAAGAAAGGCAAGCAATTATCCTAATTTACTATCCCAGAGGTGGCTCCAGCAATAGGCATGTGTATCAATTTATCCGCTACAGCAGTCTTAGAGACAAACATGAGGAATATGTAATTTATATCTTATAGTGCTTTATGATTTTTAAAGTTCTTACTCATACTGGTGAAAGGAGTTAAAATTAGTTTTGTGACTTTGAGCAAATGGCTTGAGCACTCAAACTTAATTCCTGATCTACAAAATGGGAATAACACTAGAATCTACCTCTTAGAGTGATTGCAAGGATCAAATAAAATGAAATGAATAAAATGCTGAGAAGAATGCTTAACTTAAAATAATTTTTAAAAGTGATATTAAATAGTGCTGTCATTATTATTTGACTTTAACAATGAAGAATAGTGGAATTTACCACCCTAAAATACAACCCACCTTGTCATAAGGGTTATTTTGAGCTGAAAGCAATTGAGAAGAAGCAAATACCAGAAAAGTTCTCTGCCCTTTTCCTATTTGCATAAAAACAGTACATAAATTTGCAAAGTTGTTTGTCCTCCCAGCTCTGTCAGGAAGGACAAAGTTTGATCATTACCAATAATAACTTTAGACCCTCATCAGCCTAGAGACTGAATCAGAGGAATCTACATCACAAAATTTCCTGACTGGCCTTTATCTACTAGAAGTTTCCCATGTACAGTAGACCCTTAAACAATTCGGGGCTTAGGGGCATTGCCCCCTCCTTTCACACCAGTTGAAAATCCCATGTGTAACTTTTTCTTTCTCTTTTTCTCCCTTTCTTTCCTTTTTCCCTTTCCTTCCTTTCTTCCTTTTTCCCTTTCCTTTCTCCCTTCTCTTCCTCCCTCTCTCCCTCCCTTCCCTCCCTCCCTCCCTTTCTCTTTCTCCTCTCTCTCTCTCTCTTTCTTTCTCTTTCTTTTCTTTTCTTTTTTTTTGGAGACAGGGTCTCTCTCTGTTGCCCAGGCTGGATTGCAGTGGAGCAAACATGGCTTACTGCATGCAGCCTTGACCTTCTCAGCTCAAGTGATCCTCCCACCTCAGCCTCTCCAGTAGCTGGGATGAGAGGTGTGTACCATCATACCCAGCTAATTTCTGTATTTTTTTTTTCAGAGACAGGGTTTTGTCATGTTATATAGGCTGATCTTAATCTCCTAGACTCAAGTTATCCACCTGCCTTGGCCTCCCAAAGTGCTGGGATTACAAGTACAAGCCACTGTACCTGGCCTTTGTATAACTTGTTTCTCCAAAAACTTAACTACTAGTAACTTACTATGGAAAGCCTTACCAATAACACAGTCACTTAACACATATTATGTATGTAATATTTATTGTATACTGCATTTTTTATAGTAAGTAAACTAAAGATATAAAATATTAAGAAAATCTTAAAGAAGAGAAATGTATTTACTATTATTAATTGGAAGTAGATCATCATAAAGGTTTTCCTACTCAACATCTTCATTTTGAGCAGGCCAAGGAGGAGGAGGAAGAGGAGGGTTTGCTCTTGCTTTTTCATGGGTGGCAGACAGAGAAGAAAATCTGTATATAAGTAGACCCACAAAATTCAGACTGTGCTGTTCAAGGGTCAACTGTATTCACTTTCCTACATTTCCTGCCCCTAGAGATTCAAGGTCCTTTTCCTTTGTCTTGTCACTTCTCAAAAAATGTATTGTTTTTCAGTGAAGATGGCATGTAAGCTGGAATTCTAAGCCACTTCTTTGAGAAATATTTTTTCTCTGAGTATTCTTCTCCATATATAAAAAAACCCACATTTGTGTTTTTTTTGTTAATATGTTCTATATTATAGAGGTCTAAGCTAGGAACTCAGAAGATTAGAGGGAAAATTATTTTTTCCTCCCCAACATAAACAATCCTATGACATAGGTTGTATTAACTATTTAGAATGTTACTGTCCAGGCCTTTTTTTTTTTTCACCAATGAGAAAACTATAGTTCAGAGAATGAAGTTTCTAGAAAGAAGTTGTATAGCTTAGAAATGACAGGGTCAGGGTTGGTTACTATGGTTGTGTTCTTTCATTGATTCTATGATTCTTTGCAGGGCCTACAAGGTATAGAATACCTTTGAGAACCATTTGTTTTCTTCTGTTAAAAATAAACTGGGCTAACCTCTCTAATAAAATGGAAAGACAAATAATACTTCCTCTGGGCAACCAGCCATGACAGTTTTTACAAGCATGACATTTTTCAGTTACAGACAGCACATAAAACATCTACACATTGCTGTCTTTCTGTAAAGGTTGCTATAGTTTGTAGATGGTGGGGGAAGAGAAGAATGGGTATAAGATTCGGAGTGCCTGAGTTCTAATATTTGTACTACAGGTAATTAGCTATATGATTTAAAAGATATCACTTCACCTTTCAGAACTTTGTTTTTTTAATCTAGAAAATAGGTATCTGGGACATTTTGTAATTGCTAAGCATTCCACCAGTATAGCATAAGCAGAGTCGCTGATGAGTAAGAAGACATAGAAAACAGCTTTTGGAAGAAGTGAAATGTAAGTCATCTTTAGATCTAGTCTTCTGAGCCTAAGCCCTCTGATCCTAAGACACTCTGCTATTTGATGAGTTTAAAGCCTCCAGTGTCCCTAGAAAGTAAGTAGAGTCTAAATAGTCTCTGTTGCCATGGTAGAGAAAATTCTGAAGATAAAAATTGTGTCTATATTGAGGGTCTAATTATGAACAAAGATTCATATTCTACAGTGTTCTCTGTGCTGCCACAGAAACAGACATGGTGTTAGCAAGTCCTTGAATAAACTTTTATAACCAATTAATTTGCTATTCTCTAACAATGTCTTTGTGGTCATCATAAAGGCTTTTACTTGATTTAGTATAAAGACAAGGGAATAGAATTCTTTTAAAAATCCCAAACCTTTATTAATGTGCATGTTCACATATATACATTGTGAGACAGGATCTTGCTCTGTCACCCAGGTTGGAGTGCAGTGGTGCGATCATGACTCACTACAGCCTCCACCTCCTGGGCTCAAGCAATCATTCATCCCACCTTAGCTTCCAAAGCAACTGGGACCACAGACATGCACCACCATGCCTAGCTAATTTTTTAAATTTTTGGAGAGAAAGGATGTCTCTATGTTGCCTAGGCTAGTCTTGAACTCCTAGCCTCATGTGATCCTCCCACCTCAGCCCCCAAAGTCCTGGGATTATAGTAGTGGGCCACCATGCCCGCCCTATTAATGTATATTTTTAAAAGAAAAGCATATTACTTATTCTAAGAATATAGTGGAAATTCCATGTTTTCTTATTGAAATGATATAGTTGCATTTTAGTTAAAATGCCACAATTCAATTGGAGTTTATAGTATCTTTTATTCCACAAAATCAAGTTGGCAAAAAAAATGCTGATAAAAGACCTTATATATAAAAATAATTGGTAACCCTTCAACTATTAGATTTGTCTAGAAAATTAAAAAGTCAGATGTTTACCTCATTATTAATCTTTCAATCAGTTTCTTTTCACCTGTGAAGAAACAGAGACACCACCAAGTCTATGGCTAATTGATCACAAGGAGGAGGCCAAAGGACTAGCTTGGCCTGACTCCTGAACTACACTATTTTCACCAACTGCATTTGGCACATTCATCCTGATTTTGCTTTGGTTTGATAAAACCCATATGAAGGATTTTATTGTTAGAGTATCAACAGAGAGATAGTGAATGTTACTGGGATAAATATGAACTAATAGCTACATAAGTGACTTCATCTCTGAATCTCAGTTTCCTATTTTGTAAAACACCTAGGACAGAAATCCTTACCTCTAGAAGAGTTACGGAATTTAAATGAGATAGGAGACATGAAGTGCTTGGGATTTAGTTGGCTTCAATAATTATCAGTTTCTTTCCTCCCTGATGATATTAGCTTCCATTAGTTGTACACATTCTGTGTCATAATCTGTGCTTAAATTCTTAACATGAATCATCTCATTAATTGTTCAAAACATGAGGAAGCTGAAGCTTCAGGAAATTAAATAAATTCCAGGTCACCAGGTTGGCAATTGTCAGAGACAGTTTTCTAATTAGATGTCTCTGACACTGAAAATTATGTTCTTGATCATCGTGTATACTTACTTTCTGTGGTGTCTTTGACGAATTACGACAGACTTAGTGGCTTCAATGGCACAAACATATTCTTTCACAGTTTTGGAGGTTAGCAACCCAAAATAAGTTTCAATGAGTTAAAATCAAGGTGTTGGCAGAGCTGGTTCCTTCCGGAGCCTGCAGGATAGACTCCATTGCTTGCATCATCCTGGTTTTGGAGGCCACCTGCATCCTTCTCTCGTGGCCCTCTCCTCCATTCCTCAGAGGGGGGGTGCAGCTTGCTTCCACTGTCACTTGCCTTCTTCTTCTGTGATCAAACCTTCTGCCTCCCTCTTTCAGCACACTTGTGACTACATCTCCTATATCCATTCTTATATTGTTACTGCCATTGTTACCACCATTGTTACTACCTGTATTGCTCTCTCTATTTACAGACTATATATGATCAGATGTCTCTAGGTAACTTCCTAGGAGTAAAATCTTGAACTTTCTCTTGTCCAACTCATTGTAGAAGCTCAGGTGAAAAGGCAGGGTTTTTGAAAGAATTTCAGAATGATATTCAATTCCTACATTTCTCAAGTTACTTTAAAATCAATCCCTAGATTAAGCAGATTAGCAGAAGGGGTTGCATAAATGGACTTGATTCTTTGCCCCTCTGCAGAACTGCTTAACTGTATTGTTCTTTGATATTGTATCATTCGCCTACATTCAAGGATAGTGTGAGAAACAGCCCAGGTAACATAGCCTAGGCCAGGTGTTGGTTATCAGAATTTAGTTGAACAATGCATATACTCTTTCTTTCTACTTAGGGCTCAGGGTTAATCAGAGACCTGGATTCATATTTTTTTCCCTACTTTGAGAACTCAGCTCTCTACTTTGAAAGTACTATCTTTCAAGAGCCTCTATTTGCCATGGAATGACAAAATCCTACGTTTCCTCCCCAGAACAGAGCAGCATGTGTTCTTACAGGTGGCCACAGCATATTCCTCACATTTGCAATCTTCACATCGGCTCTCTGTTATGTTGCCAGGATTGAATCTTGAATTCCTTTTTCTGATTCCTTTAAGGCTCTTGGCACAGTCTTGGTCCATTTAGCTTAGATGGTTTTGCCTCCACCACATCTGTTGGTATGATCACATTCATTCGCATAGAATCGAATCAGCTCAGTACCTAAAGATCATGCTCAATGTTGTTTATAATTTTGTAGCATTTGATTCAAGAGGCTGTTGGCATTTTCTGGAACTTAAATTTTTTCATTAATATTTATTTTTTTCTTGAGAGTTTGTGTTGTTTCTTTGAGGAGGAAAAAAATGCCTGTGAATCAGAGTGTGGAGATTCAATCTGTAACTTACTGATTTTTAAGGGTGATTCTAGGAATCTCCTTGTCTTCCTATTGCTTCTTACCTATGTAACTCATGGCTATTATAAGGATGTGTGCTTGTGTAGTATTTTCTAGATTGCGGTGTTTTGGAAGGGAGGCATGATATTAACAGTGATATAATTATTTTTATAGAGATGTTAAGTTGACCTACCAAAAAAAAAAAGCTACAAGTAGTTTTGGCTAGAAAAAACATTTATAAGGGATGCCCGGGTGTTGAGGATTACCCATTTCTGAGAATAGTTGCACATTGTGGCCCAACTCCCTTGAGAAGAAGACCAGATGGAAGTGATTCAGGGACATATTGCTCCAACTAAGTTTTCTGAGTCCCAAGTTGTGTTTGAGAGAGGTCATTTGGAAACTATATCTTTATAATGGGCTTGATTACTATCAGTCTAGGAGCAATAATGCATCTGAAGAAGAGCGAATGTTCTGTGTTGATTCCCAAATCTATCAAGTCCTATGCTCTTACTACATTTATAATAGAAATATATTTCAGCTTGATGTTTTTAAAGCTATGAATATTAATGGCACAATTATGTGATAAGGGATACTCTTTGTATCCCTTGAGGTATGTTTGTTTGAACAAAGTTCATTCACATTCAGTATCATGATACTGAAATGATGACAGAATAAAGAACATTCACCTAGCTGTGCTTTTAGACTTAATGGCAGTTTCAATGTAGCTCAATTTTCCGGGAGGCATTTCTTACCTTTTGTTCAATTTCTTAATGAGCTGTGAAACATTTGAGCTTTTTCTCCTTTTGGGGGAAAAAGACGCAGTGGAAAGAAGAGCTAGAAACAAAGGAGATTCTGAAGAATGGGGATCAACAAGATACTGGTTTACAATTTTTTACTTCAATTAAACTCTTAACTACTTTATACAAATTACTTTTTTATTTTTCGTAAAAAAAAAACATAATCTGAAAGTTTCTGTCAATAGTGGCCAACAACTTAGGTATGTAGTTTTAGAAGATGATCTTAAAAAGAAGCAAACTTGAGAAAAATTGTTAAAAATGTTAAAGGGACTGGGGTACCTTTGTTTGGTGAAGACCAGCTTGAGAGAGCTGCTATTACAAGAGAGAAAAGTTTTGGAGTGTTGAAGGAGGAGGATTTAGGAGGAGTGAATGGGGGTACATGCAGTATGGTTGATAAAGGGCTTTACATTCAGTGTTCAAGAATAGCTAAAAGACCTTAAGTTATCCTAACAGGGAGGGGTTCCTTAAAAGGGTGAAGTGTAATTATTGTAGTAATGACTGATTTTTTCCCCCTTATTGAAGATGATCCCTCACAATCTTGATTTCCCAACTCTCTGCAAATAAACTTGATCCAGCTGTTGGCCATGAAAGGGGCAAGGTGGTACTTCTTAATTTCAAGACAATGGGGATCAGGAACAGAACTTTAGGGGTTAGACAGCCCTGCTTCTTCCACTTACCTTGGACAATTTACGTAAGAAGCTCTCTGAAATAGTTTCTTCATCTGTAACATCAATTTAATAATACCTGTCTCACAGTGTGTGTTAAAGGAAGGTTCTCAAGATTAAGTGACATAAAATGTGTAAGTTGCCTAACATATAACACATGCTCAAATTATTGTAGTTCCTACTGTATTTATTACTGTTGTTTCTAAGCATCTAAGTAAAATCATTGTTCTGTAGAATATCTTAGTGGTCTATGGTGAGATAAAATATTGAAAGTTTTAAATGAATGTTAAATAATGATTAAAAGTATGAACAAAATGTCCAGAGGAAAAGTGTGACTCAAAGGCAAACCTTTCCAGAATGCTGACCAGACACAAGCACATTTTTGGCTGCAGTAAGCAAAGCAAATATGCCCCAAGATCAGAGCCCATCAATAGGTTCTTGGAGCCAAAGCTCTGGGAACCAACCACCTCCAGCCCAGGTCAGCTAAAGCATCCTAACTTTGTGAGGTGCCAGCAGTGACGGCAGGTGCTCTCCAAGTCAGGAAATGTGAATCAGAAAGAGGATGTGATCTTGGCAGGGAACACCCTCATTCTGATGATCACTGATGGTGTTTATTTTGAACAAGAATAATCCTGGTACCTGCTCATACATGACAATACACAACCTAGCACTATGAGAGAATAGTTTTGGACAGCTAGGCAGGTGCCCCATCTAGCTTGATTTTGCTATTGATATGCTAAAAAATCATGGCAAGATAAACACACACTCATAAACTCTTGGAGCCTCAGTTCCTTGTACTGAGCAAAAGGATTGAATCAGAGGACGTTGAGGTTTCTTCAGCTTATTATCTTTCTCTATGACTGTACATTTGCAATTCATGCATTTTTTACTACAGATTTATACTTTGTTAATGATTTTAAAAAGCATAATTTATTTTTTCCTTTTTTCATTGATTGGCCCAGGTGAGCATTAAAGTATGAATATGAGATTCACCATACAGTTTTCAAAATTTTTCCTCCCCACAAGATGGAATTGCTAAACAATATCATGGAATACTTTTCATTTCTGCAATGCCTTTCTTTCTTTCTTTTTAATTTACTTTTATTTATTTTTTATTGTACTTTCGGTTCTGGGATACATGTGCAGATCATGCAGGATTGTTGCATAGGTAGACACATGATAATGTGGTTTGCTGTCTCCATTTACCTGTCACATACATCTGGCTTTTCTCCCCATGTTATCACTCTCCGACCTCCCCACACCCTCTCTGTCCCTCCCTTGACCCCCACCAACAGACCCCAGTGTGTGATGCTCCCCTCTCTGTGTCCATGTGTTCTCATCGTTCATCACCTGCCTATGAATGAGAACATTCAGTATTTGATTTTCTGTTCTTGTGTCAGTTTGCTGAGAATTATGGTTTCCAGATTCATCCATGTCCTTACAAAAGACACAAACTCATCATTTATTATGGCTGAATAGTAATCCATGGTGTACATGTGCCACATTTTCCTTGTCCAGTCTATTATTAATGGGCATTTGGGTTGGTTCCAGGTCTTTGCTACTGTAAACAGTGCCACTATAAACATATGTGTGCATGTGTCTTTATAATAGAATGATTTATAATACTTTGGATATATACCCAGTAATGGGATTGCTGGATCAAATGGAATTTCTATTTCTAGGTCCTTGAGGAAGTGCCACACTGTCTTCCACAATGGTTGAACTAGTTTACACTCCCACCAACAAGTGTAAAAGTGTTCCTATTTCTCCACATCCTCTCCAGCATCTGTTGTCTCTGGATTTTTTAATGATCGCCATTCTAACTGGTGTGAGGTGGCATCTCAATGTGGTTTTGATTTCCATTTCTCTAATAATCGATGATGATGAACATTTTTTCACATGTTTGTTGGCCTCATATATGTCTTCTTTTGAAAAGTGTTCATTTCCTTTGCCCACTTTTGGTTGGGGTTGTTTTTTCCTTGTAAAACTGTTTTAGTTCTTTGTAGATTCTGGATATTAGCCCTTTATCAGATGAGTAAATTGCAAAAATTTTTTTCCCATTCTGTTGGTTGCTGGTTCACTCTAATGATTGTTTCTTTTCCAGCTCAGAAGCTGTGGAGTTTGATTAGATCCCATTTGTCTATTTTGGCTTTTGTTGCCAATGCTTTTGGTGTTTTAGTTATGAAGTCCTTGCCTCTGCCTATGTCCCGAATGGTTTTGCCTAGATTTTCTTCTAGGGTTTTTATGGTATTAGGTCTTATGTTTAAGTATTTAATTCATCTGGGGTTAATTTTAGTGTAAGGTGTCAGGAAGGGGTCCAGTTTCTGCTTTTGGCACATGGCTAGCCGGTTTTCCCAACACCATTTATTAAACAGAGAATCCTTTCCCCATTGCTTGTTTTTGTCAGGATTGTCAAAGATCAGATGGTTGTAGATGTGTGGTGTTGCCTCCAAGGCCTCTCTTCTGTTCCATTGGTCTCTATCTCTGTTTTGGTACCAGCTCCATGCTATTTTGATTACTATAGCCTTGTAGTATAGTTTGAATCAGGTAGTGTGCTGCCTCCAGCCTTATTCTTTTTGCTTAGGATTGTCTTGGCTATGTGGGCTTTCTTTTGGTTCCATATGAAGTTTAAGGTGATTTTTTCCAGTTTTGTGAAGAAGGTCATTCGTAGCTTGATGGTGATAGTGTTGAATCTATAAATTGCTTTGGGCAGTATGGCCATTTTCACAATATTGATTCTTTCTAACCATGAACATGGAATGTTTCTCCGTCTGTTTGTGTCCTCTCCTATTTAATTGAGCAGTGGTTTGTAGTTCTCCTTGAAGAGGTCCTTTACATCCTCTGTTAGTTGTATTCCTAGGTATTTTATTCTCTTTTTAGCAAGTGTGAATGGGAGTTTGCTCATGATTTGGCTCTCTGTTAATCTGTTATTGGTGTACAGGAATGCTTGTGTTTTCTGCACATTGATTTTGTATCCTGAGACTTTGCTGAAGTTGCTTATCAGTTTCAGGAGATTCGGGGCTGAGATGATAGGGTCTTCTAAATATACAATTATGTCATCTGCAGTTAGAGACAATTTGAATTCCTCTTTTCCTAATTGAATACCCTTTATTATTTTTTTTCTTACCTAATTGCTCTGGCTAGAACTTCCAATAGTATATTGAATAGGAGTGCTGAGAAAGGGCATCATTGTCTAGTGCCGACTTCAAAGGGAATGCTTCCAGTTTTTGCCCATTCAGTATGATATTGGCTGTAGGTTTGTCGTAAATAGCTTTTATTGTTTTGAGATATGTTCGTTTAATACCTAGTTTATTTAGAGTTTTTAGCATAAAAGGCTGTTGAATTTTGTTGAGACCTCTTTATCTATTGAGATAATCATGTGGTTTTTGTCTTTGGTTCTGTTTATATAGTGAATTATGTTTATTGACTTGTGTATGTTGAAAAAGCCTTGCATCCCTGGAATGAAGCCTACTTGATCATGGTGGATAAGCTTTTTGATATGCTGTTTTCATTGGTTAGCCAGTATTTTATTGAGTATTTTTGCATCTATGTTCATCATGGATATCGACCTGAAGTTTTCTTTTTTTATTGAGCCTCTGCTCCGTTTTGGTATTAGGATGATGTTGGCCTCATAAAATGATTTGGGAAGGAGTCCCTCTTTTTGTATTATTTGGAATACTTTCAGAAGGAATGGTACCAGCTCCTCTTTGCATGTCTGGTAGAATTCAGCTGTGAATCTATCTGGACCTGGACTTTTTTTGGTTGGTAGGTTAATTGCTGCCTCAAATTCAGTTCTTGTAATTTTTCTATTCAAGGTTTCAACTTCTTCCTGGTTTAGGCTTTGTAGAGTGCAAGTGTCCAGGAATTTATCCATTTCTTCCAGGATTACTGGTTTATTTACATAGAGTTGTTTGTAGCAATCTCTGATTATAGTTTGTATTTCTGTGGAATCAGTGGTGATATCCCCGTTACTGTTTTTTATTGCATCTATTTGATTGTTCTACCTTTTCTTTTTTATTAATCTAGCTAGTGGTATGTCTATTTTGTTGATCTTTTCAAAAAACTAGCTCCTGGTTTTATTGATTTTTTGTAGGGTTTTTTTCTGTCTCTATTTTCTTCAGTTCTGCTCTGATCTTAGTTATTTCTTGTCTTCTAGCTTTTGAGTTTTTTTTGTCTTGCTCCTCTAGCTCTTTCAATTTTGACGATAGGGTGTCAATTTTAGATCTTTCCTTGCTTCTCATGTGGGCATTTATTGCTATAAATTTCCTTGTAGACACTGCTTTAAATGTGTCCCAGAGATTCTGGTATGTTTTGTCTTCATTCACATTGGTTTCAAATAACATTTTTATTTCTGCCTTCATTACATTGTTTGTCCAGTCAACATTCAGGAGCCAGTTGTTCAATTTCCATGAAGCTGTGTGGTTCTGAGTTAGTTTCTTAATTTTGAGTTCTAATTTGATTGCCCTGTGGTCTGAGAGACTGTTTCTTAGGATTTCTATTCTTTTGCATTTGCTGAAGAGTGATTTACTTCTAATTATGTGGTCAATTTTAGAGTAGGTACAATACAGTCCTGAGAAGAATGTATATTCTGTGGATTTAGGCTGGAGATTTCTGTAGACGTCTATTAAGTCTGCTTGGTCCAGATCTGAGTTCAAGTCCTGGATATCCTTGTTGATTTTCTGTCTCATTGATCTGTCTAATATTGACAATGGATTGTTAAAGTCTCCCATTATTATTGTGTGGGAGTGTAAGTCTCTTTGTAGGTCATTAAGAACTTGCTTTATGTACCTGGGTGCTCCCGTATTGGGTGTGTATATCATTAGCTCTTTTTGATGCATTAATTCTTTTACTATTATGTAATGATCTTATTTGTCTCTTTTGATCTTTGTTGGTTTAAAGTCCATTTTATAAGACACTAGGATTGCAACTGCTGCTTTTTTTTTTTTTTTTTTGCTCTCCATTTGCTTGATAAATCTTCCTCCATCCCTTTATTTTGTGCCTATGTTTGTCCTTGCTTGTGAGATGAGTTTCCTGAATACAGCACACCAACGGGTCTTGACTTTTTATCCAATTTGCCAGACTGTGTCTTTTGATTGGGGCATTTAGCCCATTTACATTTCTGGTTAATATTGTTATGAGTGAATTTGATCCTGCCATTTTGATGCTAGCTGGATGTTTTGCCTGTTAATTAATGCATGTTTTTCATTGTGTCGATGGTCTTTACCATTTGGTACATTTTTGGAGTGCCTGATACTGGTTGTTCCTTTCCTTGTTTAGTGCTTCTTTCAGGAGCTCTTGTAGGGTAGGCCTGGTGGTGATGAAATCTCTCAGCAATTGCTTATCCATAAAGGATTTTCTTTCTCCTTCGCTTATGAAGCTTAGTTTGGCTGGATATGAAATTCTAGGTTGAAAGTTCTTTTCTTTAAGGATGTTGAATATTGGCCCCCACTCTCTTCTGGCTTGTAGTGTTTCTGCTGAGAGATCTGCTGTGAGTCTGATGGGCTTCCCTTTGTGGGTAACCTGACTTTTTCTCTGGCTGCCCTTAGCATTTTTTCCTTCATTTCAACCCTGGTGAATCTGAAAAATATGGAATGCCTCACAAATTTGCCTGCCATGCTTGCACAGGGGCCATGTTAATCTTCTCTGTATCATTCCAATTTTAGTATATGTGCTGCTAAAGTGAGCACCTGCAATGCCCTTCACTAGCTTTGGAGAACATCTCTAAGGGAAACATGTTCAGTACTTTATATTTCATTTATTTCTTCTTGTAAGAATCACAGGTTTCTGAGAACTTGTGAGAGTTGCCTTCCATATATTCCTCAGCATTGGATATAATACTTATGTTTCTCATATTTTCAAAGGGGGACATCATGCTTACATGCACACAGTCTTGTGTCATCAAAGTGGCATAATGGTAACCAAGGTTCCTTCTAGATTAGTATGAAGCATCCAGGCAGAAAAAGATATTATTTTTTATATATCATATAGATATTTCACTCTGTCTGAAGAAATAGAACACAATGATGGGACTAATCTCTTGTTTAGATTTTCTTTGGCCATGTACTATCTAGAAATAAGAAAATAAAGATCTATGTTCACCACCCCCTTATCTCCCCAATGTCCCCAGACTGTGGAATGTTGGGATTCATAGTGTGAATGCTCTGAAAATCAATTATTGTCAGATTTTGTTTTCAGGGCTGCCAGACAATATTTTGGCTCAACTTCAGTCCATTTGGAACACAGCTGTTAAGTTGTTGACAAAAACTAAGGAAATATGAACATGTTCCACCCTTTCCAAAAAAAATTGCAATTGTTGGCAACCAACTCAGTTAGATGTGAAATTTTCTTATTGAAGAGAAAGTCACTATCACTCTCTGGCATCATTTTGGGCTGATCTGGTCATTCTTGTGTTCCAACACACATGGCACCCTTCACTCACCACTTGAAATTTCAGAATTTACTTTTGGTCATAAATTTGAGCTTTAAGTTACTGTATTAATAACTGCCCAAATCTTTAAGCTTCCTTGGGATTTAGTGTCTCATTGGTTTCTCCACATCACCAGGTACACTTTTTAAAAAGACTTTAATGGTAAATTAGCACTGATTTATTTCTAAAGAATTAGTGGTTATATTATACTGCATTTTTTGTAAATCATAGAAAAATATTATTCCATTAACTAATAAATAGTATGCTGTCATTTATCTAAGAAAATAGAGGTATTATATATATGTGTGTGTGTGTGTGTATGTAAATACACATATATTTGTTTACATTAAGAATAAAACAATAGAAAGATAAAGCACAGAAATGTTAAAACTTTATCTGTTAGTGAAGGAGAGAACAGGGTAGAGGGGAGAGGAATAGAAACTAGACTTCTTTGAGTATATATTGTTTATTGATTTGTCTTTGGAATTTTGTAGATTTTTACCTAATAACAAAACAAATTAGAATACATATAAAAGGAATTTTTAAAAATGTTTTAAAAAGCAAATAAACTTAACTGTTTACCAAATAGAACTTTACATTTTGATGAAAATGTTCTATTCTCCACCATTTAATATGTAGTAGCCTCTAGCTATGCAGATACTTACGATGCAGCTAATATGACTGAGAAACTTAATATTAAGTTATAGTGAAGTTACTTAAATTACATTTTTACTAGCCATATGTGGCTTATGGCTACCATACTGGAGAGCACAGAAACAGAATAGTCACATAGAAAGAAACTACTCCAGGTGATTTTAAAATTCAGAAATGTGATTGTATATCCCTAGGACAAAAGAACTTAAAATGACAAAAAGAACTTAAAAATAATATTAAATGATTTTAAGTTATAATACTTTTGAGAGTAACATTGTTATTCTGAGTTTGTTAGGTCTATACTGTAAGATATTTAATGAATGAAATGATTAATTATGTCCGTGTCTTTGAGAACCCAGATTTTTTGCATGATTAGAAGAAGATACAGATTGAAGGTTGATAAGGTTAATTCTTTTTTTGTTTTTTTGTTTGTTTGTTTGTTTTTTTAGACACAGGGTCTCACTATATTGCCCAGGTTTGTCTCAAGCCCTTGGGCTCAAGAATCTTCCCAGCTCAGCTTCCCAAAGTTCTGAAATTACAGGCCTGAGCCACTGAGCCTGGCCAAAAATGTTTGGGGCTTCTATATAAACTCATTATGTATGTTTTCTTAAGAAAATAATTTCCAACTCTGTTCACTGAATAACCCTAGAAACAATGACTAACCCATTAGCAAACAGACCCCTAATGCTCAGATTATGGTCTCTAAATGCCTTTTGTCAGTAAAAGGAACCAGGACTCATTGGAGAAATGGATAATTCAGCATCTGGGGCAGATAATTTGTAAGATAAATTTGAAACATCTTGTCATAATTTAATATAGGGATGCTTTCAAAGACTAGTAGGATTGTGCCAAAAAGAATCAGACACAATTTGGAAAAACTTCTACTGAACAAAGATGGAAAAATGTGTGTGCCATATGAATAACAAGGGCAATTGATTAAGGAATTTCAGATATTTTATATCATAGGTTTATACTGATACTTTAAAAGTTTAGATATCTTTGAAGGATGCTAGAGGACAAATTTATTATGATAAGCTAAATCATCAAGCAATTGTCTTTCCTGTATGAACCATACTTCAGGGTGACCAAAGATAATTTCTGTTTGTAACACTGTTCTATCTAATAAATAAGAAGTAATAATGAAATAAGAATATTACTGTTTTATAGCCATTATTATCAATAGATCTGGGGAATGATCATTAATGAATAAATACATCTCAGAATGTTATAGAAGTACACTATGATGAATGTACACTGCTTCTTTGTGGGTTTTCTTTTGTTTTGTTTGTTGTGATAACCCCCTAATGAAAATTATATATATACACACTCATTTTTAATATATTTTTATTTTGTGAGACAACTTATATACATACATGTATGTATGCATGTTCCACATGTATGTATATAAGTATATATATTTTAAGTTATAATACTTTTGAAAGTAATATTATTATTATTCTGAGTCTGTTAGGTCTATACTGTGAGACATTTAATAAATCAAATGGGTAATTATGTCCATGTCCTTGAGAACCCAGATTTTTGGCATGACTGGAAGAAGATATAGATTGAAGGTTGATAAGGTTAATTTTTTTTTTTTTTTTTTAGAAGCAGGATCTCACTATGTTGCTTAGGTATGACTCAAACCCCTGGGCTAAAGCAATCTTCCCAGCTCAACCTTCAAAAGTTCTGAAACTACAGAACTTTGGGAGTCCTGTATATATATATAATTGTATATGTATACATATTTTATGTATATGTATATTTGATGTATAAAATATATGTATGTATATAAGTTGTCTCACAAAATAAAAATAAATGAATAAGGAAACAAAATCAAACCAACATGTGATTAAGCCTTTAGATTTAACTACCAATTTACAGAAACTACAAGAAACAGAAGACCTGATAAAGGATTTCATAGGTGGGTAATTAATGACATCTGACTATGGCATTCCATAGGAAGGATCAGCAACTATGACCTGTGGGCCAAATTTGGCTCCTCACCTATTTTTGTTAATACTGTTTTATTGCAACACAGCCTTGTCCATTTGTTTACATATTGTTTATGCTGTTTTATGATTGAACAGCAAAGTTCAGCAATTGAAATAGAGCACATATAACTCTCAAAACATAAAATATTTACTATCTGGCATTATATAGAAAAAGTTTGCTAATCTCTACTTAATATCATAAAATTACCTGATTTTTTCCATAATAATAACAATAAAATACATCAAGGGAAAAAAACTGGAGAAATATGTACAGAATGATGATGGGGAAACCTATAGACCTAATGCCATGCAAAGAGTCTTGCCAACCAATCACAATATATGGACATTTTTTGGATCTTGATTTAAACAAATACATTTTGAAGCAACATTTAGAAAAATTAGAAAAATCGAAATATTGCTTGGACATTGAAGACTTTAAGAAATTATAGGTATTTTTTAAAGCTATGATACAAAACTTATATTTTTCAGAGCTCTTTTAGGTGTTTATTCTGAAGTGTTTACAGAAGAAATAATATGACTGATGTTCAGGATTTATTTTAAAATACTCCAGGGTATAGGGAATGGGTGAAACAAGAATTACCCATATATTGGTATTTGTTGAAAGTGGTAACAGATAAATTGGGTTAATTATACTATTTCTCTACTTTCACATATGTTTGAATATTTCCATAGTAAAAAAAAATGTAAATGTATTTTGCAGGAAACTTACATTTTAATAGAGGACTATGAGGTAATAAAGTAACTAAATATAGAGTTTACAGAGTTTGAGGGTAAAGGATATGATGTATTGAAAGGAAGATGTTGAAACTTTTGAGAGTGGCATGGAATATGTGCTACCTAAGCCATACATAGTACCTCTAGGTCTGGTGATAAAGCAGGCTTCCTGAAGAGCACCTGGGAAAACTGACCAGCCTGCACTCCAAAGCCTGACTTCCTGGGTCCAAATCCGAACTCTGACACTTATTAGTTTGCTTTACCCAGGTTAGTTACTTAGCCTCTCTGTGCTTCAGTTTCCTTGTGGGTGTATAAGCATTTGATAAATACTAAAAAATATTATCAATATGGGGATTGATGCTGAAAGTCTTTTAAAATTAATAGCCTTCTTTTCACTACAGTGAGTTTTCAGTATTCTAAAATAGTGGTTCTCAAATTTTAATGCATGTCAGAATCATTTAGCCCACTTGTTATAATATATGTTTCTGGGCCCTACCTGACTCCTCAACCCAGAGTTCCTAATTCAGAAGGTCCTGTGTGCAGCCTGACTTTGTCTCCAACACATTCCCAAATGATAATGATAATGTTGGTCTGGGGACATATCTTTGAGAACTGTTGCACAGATAATTCTATTATTCTGTTGCTGTCCATTTCAAAGGAAAAATAAATGCACTTGACCGTTTTTTGTTTTTTTAAGAAATCATTTGCTAACCCTACATTCATACCACAGAGGAAATGACTTTCTTAGGTTTGTCCCAAATTGAGAGAGTTTGTGTTTTCTCTTCTTGCCTTTTATGACTGAATGAAAG
The DNA here is from genome assembly GCF_049354715.1 of Callithrix jacchus. Taxonomy (NCBI): domain Eukaryota; kingdom Metazoa; phylum Chordata; class Mammalia; order Primates; family Cebidae; genus Callithrix; species Callithrix jacchus. The sequence continues at coordinate 83,377,836 of NC_133507.1, forward strand.
AAAACTGTGCTTATGAGGTAAAAATGACATACCAGCTGCAGATTATTTTTCCCATTCTTTTTTTAATTAAAAGAATTCAACATAGCCAGACAATTTCTCACCTACTCATCTCCATCTAAAACAAGACACCATCTGTTATGTATCCACTTAATCAGAACCATGACAAATTGGAGCACACTCAGGTCTCTGATACGGTATACCACTCCCCAGGAGTTTCTGACTAGACCTTTGAAAGGTCCTGATCAGAGGCTGTGAGGACAGCTGGCCATTAGACTGCAGCTGGATTCAATCAGAGAAGATGCCCCCAAGGACTCCCACCAAATAAGCAGGGTCAAACAGCCTGGCCAGAATGAAGTTGGAAAATGAGTTACCTGGTGTCTGGGAGGATTCTGAGTTTGATTTACTTTTCAAGAAGGTTAAGTTATCTTTCAAAAGCCAGTCTTTTTTCTCTTTGTGTCCATCAAATATGAAGCGGGGATGTTGAAAGTTTTCAGCATGTCCCCAGTCTGTGCCTGGGCTATCACTGCGGTGCTGCCTTGCAGACAAAATGCCTTCATACATGGAATGCAGGGCCTAATTTCTTTTCCTGCCGGTCTGAGGTGACCTGTAAACTGGAGCCAGATGATGCACACCACTTCAGAACTTCTCTCCAACAGCTAGAAAGGTCTCTCATCTCTTTGCTGCTAACAACCTATTCGAGTTCAAGAGGAGAGAAAGCAGGTGGGCATTTGAAAAGAGAAGAAAAAAAATCAGCCAGAGAAAAGGAAACAGATAAAAAGCAATGTTATAAGAAAAAGTGTAGTTGGAATTTGGAGACTGCAGTCAGGGGCAATGAGGTTAGTAACTGAAGTTTCAAGAAATATTGTCGGTGATTTTTTTAAATGTAGGATAGAGAGAATGAAGAGTGAATATAAAGAAACAAAAGAAAAGCTATGCAGATGATAATTAAAGCCTTAAAAAGAATTTTCAGGGTTAATGATGTTTCATGTATCCAAATACTTATCCATTAAAAAGTAAAAATTGTGTATATACTTTGAAACAGCTACATGAAAGGGGTTTCCACATTTTTCTTAGTAATTCATAAGTAATGTTGGGGAAAAAAGGAATATATGCTTAGTTTTGTAATGAATACAGTACATAGAACAAAATAAGCCTATAGGAATGTATTTCTAGAATTCCAAAGAGAAATTGTTTATTTAAGGAGTAAGTAGGAGATAAGAAATATTCAAAATGTTCTTAGCTCTTTACTTTTTTCTTTCTTTTATTCATTCATTTGGCAATTATTTATAAGAACCTGCTGTGTGCCAGGCACTTCAAAAAACTAGACATTTAGCAATGAATAGAAGAGAAATATTCTTCCTATCAATTTTTAGTAAGCCAAAGAATACCTAAAAAATTTTGTTGAAATGTAGATTTCTGGGCCCAAACCCAAGATTCTGACCCAGTATATTTGTGGAAAGGCCTAGAAATATATATTTTTAAATATAAACTTCGGTGATTCTGATACAGGGAAATAGTCCTTGTAGGTGATCTCATGAAGTCTTAAGGCATCAACTGTTTCTAATACGAGTCCTGAGTCTACTTCACCAGCTTGGCCCTTTTTGGGCTCTGGGACTGTATATTCAAGCTGCCTCCTGGTCTTTTACACTCATGGCCTTAGGAGATCAAATGTTACTTATGGAATAAATAAAATTACCTTTAAGTCCAAACCTGCAACTCTTTCTACATTCCCATCTCTATGAATAACATCATCTAGGTACCAAAGAAGAAATTGAAAGTTCATACTCAGCTGGGTGCAGTGGCTCTGCCTGTAGTCGCAGCACTTCGAAAGTTCATCCTAAAACCACTCTATTCTCCTTCCTTTCACAAATCCAGATAGTCACCATGTGCTTCTAGAGCTACCTTCTTAATATCCAGTATATTTATCTCTGTCACTTCTGCTTTAGCTCTGCCCCATTAGCTACCATCTTAACTGTTCCCATAGTCTTCTAATTAATCTTGGAATCTCTACAGTCTACCCTTCCAGTCCACCCTCCATGCTGTTGCCAGTGTGATCTTTCTAACATGAAACATTAAGCATATAATTCACCTATTTATAACCCTTTAATGGCTCTGAATTGGCCACTGACCACAGTCCAAATGTTATAGAAAGTTAATTTAATGCATGATCTAGTGATCTCTTAAGTGGTTTTCTCTTACAGAACCTCTTCTAACCTTCCAATACCCTATGATTCAACCATTACTCAAGCATGATATTTGGTCTGTGGTGCCTTTGCTCCTGCTCTTCCATATGCCTATAATGACCTTATTTATATTTGTACACACTTGGTGAAAGCCTGTTCACCTTTTGACACTCACTTCACTGTGAAGTATCCCAAACACCCCTCCCTACCTTGCCCCTCCCCACATAGAACTGACATCTTTTCTCTAGGCCCCTATATTGTCATATGCTTCTGTAGCATGTGTGTAAGGACACATATTTCTTCACTTGTGTGTATCAGCAGGCCTCTTAAGGACAGGAGGCTTGTCTTGCTCTGTATATAAACTGTTATTACAGTGTATAGTGTATGCCAGTCTTGCATGAATGAGTAAAATAATAACTCATCAAGAGGTGTAACTGAAAGTTTTCTGACATATAGATTTTTTGTATTCTATATTTTACTCTAAAAGCTATTTTTATTTGTCTTGTCATACCAAATCCGAATCAAAAGTAAAACATCGTGTTCCCTTTAGCTTATGATGGTCTGTACCTTGACCTCTAACAATTAAGGCCCAGCTTGAGTTATTTAGGAAATCCTTGATCAAAGCACAGTAGATCTTAAAGTTTTGGTTCTTGGTCAGAAAAAAACTCTTGAAGCACCACAGCTTCCTCCTTGCATATAATTTACAATGGTTTCCGGCATTCTTTATATCCAAGGAAAGAAATTTATTACAAGCCATATTTTGTAATAGTAGAGGAATGAGTCAGATTTATTGGTCTTATCTAAACTATTTTCACAACATCTGGATTGGATGCCTGTTTTCTTTTATAGGTGAAGGATTAGAGGAACAGAGACTCCAAGTGCCTGAGTGGCTCGAATATTGCTCTTCACATTTCAGATATTATTGTTTAATCCTTATTGATCCTTATGACAAATGTCCAATACTGTGAATTGCTCAAGAAATTCAGGAGTGAATCCACTACTGCTCTTGTTCACGAAGTGGTAGGAAGATAGTAATGTGTTGTTTATTTGTTGCCATGATTTATTTTCTAAACAAGAGGGTCATTGCTTATTCAGCATCCTGATGTACTTGGAGCTGTTCTTCAACAGGTAGGAATAGGTGCATATTTTTCCATCTGCACTCTATCAAGCTTCCATGAGACAAATGTGGGCTATTTGGCAGATGATAACACCTCTTGTATTTCTGAAGCCCTTTATATTTACAATGCTCTTTTCCATGCATAATTATACTTATTTGATGCCTGGCAGTTTTATGAGAAAAGAGTGGAATTTACTGGCCAGTAAATGCTAGCACACTCTTTTGTGTGCCCTTGTAAGGATCACTTTCTAACAAACTTGGTGAGTGACACCCTAAAACTCTCTGATCAGATAGGTTTCCAGAGAAGTGTGTGGAAAAATATTTAAAAGAGAAAAAATGTGGAGATGATTTTCCTGTGTTCCCCTCCTCATACATATTACTTTGTTGTGCCTGAAAGATAATAATGAGAAAAACAAAGCTTTACCTTCAGGTAAAAATGTCTTTGAATGAATCTTTTAGTGAATCCAGATGCTTAAATGCACATTTAGAACAGTAGTTTAAAAAATGTTTTCAGATAGAACTGTTTGCCTCTGATTTATTCCTCAAAATAATAGTCATGCTAAAAAAAATAAATCCTGACAATTACCTGAATAACAAGAGAAATCTGCCTGTGGTTAATTGTCAGTTGAAAGAAATATAATGGTGTAAGTAGCACTTTAAAAAGATATTTGTCTTTCGTGTACCTTAAGGTTCAAAATTATGTCTCCTGGTTTTTGAAGCACCAATCTTGAGTTGTTTAAATTCAAGAACCTCATCCATACAGAGCTGGGAATTGCCAAGATATTAATACCTGCATTTTTATGACATATTCTAAAGTCAATAGGAAAGAGGTTTCTGAATAAAAGCCTTAAAATTACCCTATGAATTATTAATTACAGGGCATATTACATTTGAATTATAAAAGCCCAGAAAAATGGAAAGGAGAATTGAAAAACATCAATCTCGGGTTCTTTAAAAATGTAATACCAATCATTTGAGCAGTGTACAAATCTTTTATTAAAGATAAAAAAGAGGTGATACTTTTTTTATTAACTGGAGGATATGTTCAATCCACATGATTAAAAATCTCATTACTAACTCAAGTCAGGAAAGTGATTTATTACTGAAACAGAATGGGAGGCATTCGGTTGTCCACAGCAGCGTTTATCAGAAGTAGAACTATCAGTTTGTATCTATTTTAGCAAGCTTAATATTTTTTAAAGGTGGCCTTGCCATCTGTTTGAAGAATTGAAGATATTTTTCTAAAGTTGGCAAACTACCTTACAGCAAAAACATTAGCTGTTTTTCATTTAGCTTAAAGTTTTTAAGTTTTAGAAATAAAGATTATGTGTGTGCTCTAATGAAGGTGAGGGTTTCTATTGTAAAGGAAAAAAGAAGAAATACAGGGCTAGAGTTCCTGTCCTCAATGTATGAGTTTCTGTCCTCAATGTATTTTTTTTAAAAAGGTTCTATTCATAAACATTTGTTAAAAGAAGACAACTTTTTTTTTTTTGTTAAAGGAGAGACAATATCTTGAATATTTGAAATGGCAGAGAGATTATTATTATCTTTTAGATAGGTTGGTTTCTGTGAGTGTTACCATTTTGTTTTTAAAAGTAATTCTGATCTTTGCTTTCTGAATAATTTGATACCTTTTTTAGGTCTTAATTGAATATCTAAGATACTATATTTAGGAAAAAGTTCTTTATTAGTAACCTAATTGTTTAATATTAATCCTTATTTGTTCTTATCTTTAGTAAAATAACCTCCCAGATGTCAGAGAAATCACTGAAGGCTGTTGATGTCAGGCTATGCCTCATGGACCTTAAGTGGAATGTTGAAGCTGAGTTTGATATGGCTGCATGGAAGGTGAACAGCATTTAGTATAAAGAAAATGGTGTTGTCTTCTTCATGTCCTCAGCTGAGGTGGAGCTTGGTATCTTGGCAAGGTAGATAGAAAGTGGCTTGGGGAGAAATGTAAGGGAAATCATCCTTGGTTGTTTATCAAAAGCTTAAAGAGATGAGTTTGGATTAGCTAAGACTGAACCCCATTATAGAAGATTTAATACACAAGAATAAAGTTGTATGAAGCCAATCAAAGCTTTTAGAACAAAGAGGTGGTGAAAAGCGAAAATGAAGACCCATTCAATTGACTGGCGAGGGAAACATTTAAGCCAGGGAGAGCAGCCAGGGTGCCATCATAATTATTCCATGGGCAGTAGGTAATGAAACTAAGCAACAGGTAATATTGGTCAAAAACATCTTGACCAAAAAACATCTAAAGCCAACTAATTGTCATGTCCTTTGGAATTAGACTGTTGCAAATGCTTACAGTTTGTTTCAAAGAATGCAATATTTTTAAGACAGAATTCTGCATTTTTTCCCTGCATATTTCTGTCCTTGTCACTGCTAAAAGGGTATTCCCGATTTCAGGTAGTTATGCCCCTGTCACAGATCTTAGGGAGCACTTAAGAGGTTTTTTTAGAGCCTTTGTCTTCATGTATTTCTTCATGAAGAATCAGGCATCAAACTCTTTAAGAACTCTGTTCTCCCAACAGAGATCGTTTGACTCTTCCCATTCAGACTGGAAACAGCTGAAATTGCATCTGTGTGTTAATTTACAAATGGTGCCTTCAGGGATTGCTTATTTTAACTGTCACTAGGGGCACCCTGCTTCTAAGGCTGCTTTGGAATTTGGGTTTCTAACTCTGTAAATACTAAGCAAAAACCACCATGTTATAGGTGGCTAGTATCACAATGGATGTGAAAGACTGAAAACTTAGAAACATTTTTCTCTCTTATTTTAAAAAATAAAATTTAACTTAAGAATGGTTGCCATGGATATGATCACATTGTCTCACTTTTTGGCACAGTTATGTGTGTATATTTTCTCTGACTGACTTAGTGCATTCTGAAAAAGAAAGGCCTGTAGAGTCTCATGTCCATCTACCTATATTTATATATTTTTCAGTGTGTATATGTACTTATAAAAAACTGTGCTTCAAATGCAAAATGCCTGTAACAAAGCATTACATTTCTTCAAGCTGTTTTCTCCCCTTTGAGTATTTGAGTTTAGACAAATGCCTTTTCCCTGTTCCTCTTTTTTTTTTTTTTTTTTTTTCTAAGCTGGCACATTCTTGTTCAATGAAAACAAGGGAGCAAGGGATTATTCTAGCCATTGAAATAGAAATGGTGTGTGAATTTGACAGCTGGAGCTTGGGTGTGAGATATTGCAATTTTTGCTGTAGGGAAAGGAGATAAAATGAGGGTTTGAATTTCATAGCATAAGGGGCTACCTAAATAGCAGCTGTTAGATATGAAATCCCTGCTGAAGATTAGAAAATGGTGGGGGTTAGGTCTTCCTAAGCCCAAAGAGTTGGAGGTGGGAGTGGAGGAGTCACGTTGCTTTATTTGAAGTGGATTTTTTTCCCTTTTCTAACTCATGGCAATTGCTTCCTGGGTATAGAACTACACATTCATAAATTCACCTCAATTGCCTAGACTAAAAAAAAAAATACCTGTAGCCTTAGAGTTTTCATTTTGAAGGAGATAAATAATATCCATAGATAACATGAGAGGGTGCATATTTTAAAATTGTTAAGATTGTTAACATTTCAGTGGGCTTGGTTTTGTATTTCAAGTGGGAATGTTGTAGTGAGTTTCATTT